>NC_138499.1:49526273-49879756 GCF_964252035.2 Podarcis erhardii | reverse complement strand
GAAGAGATATGGTAGCCATCTTCAAATATCTTAAGGGCTGCCACATGGAAGAGGGAGAATGCTTGTTTTCTCCTGCTCTTGAAAGTAGGACTTGAGTCAATGGCTTCAAGTTACAAGAAAGAAGATTCTGACTAAACATTTGGAAAAAGCTTTCTAACAGTAAGAGCTGTTCAACAGTGGAATGGACTCCCACATGAGGTGGTGGACTCTCCTTCCTTGGAAGTATTTAAGCAGAGGTTGGATGGCCATCTGTCATGGATGCTTTAGCTGAGATTTCTGCATTGCAGGGGGTTGGACTAGATGACCCTTGTCTCCCTTCCAACTCTAAGATTCTATGATTCTAATAAATGTTTCTGTTCCACTGTACCTCAACCCCAAACATTTTTTCACAGTTAAGTCTCACAGGGTTCATGGGTTTATAATTCAAACACTGCTCAAAATTTTTGAAATGTTTTCATTATTATTATTAGGGATGAGCTTCTAAAAGTTTATTTATATAAAAGTAGTACAACAGACTGCCTAGGGAACAGAAAAATTTGACTATCAACAACATGCAGAGAAATAAATAATAACTGCCTTTCTGTTCACCACACAATTTTAAGTTTGTCAGAAGCAGCTAGCTGAAAAAGACTCCATAGCCCTTCTGTCTGCAATGCTACAATGTACAAATTAATGATAAGTCTACCGCAGCGGCACTGGTCTGGTTTGTATGTCACACGAAGACAAACCATGGTTTAACATAAATGAGCAGGTTCCTAGAGAAGAGATCCCCAGTTGTTCTGCTGCATAGATTAGCTTAGCATGTTGTCTGAATCCAGACTCACTGCTTAGATCTCTCCAGACTAACACCAAGCTGTAACCAAGATTTGTCCTATGGTTTATGGCTGGTAGCTTGTCTGAGAGAGCCAAACCATGAGCCTGGATTTAGATAACACACTAAGCCAAACCGGCTCAGTACAAAAGCAAAACAATCAGGAAGGAGCAAAGCAGCTGGGATCTCCTCTCTGGCAGATGGCACACATCCACACTAAGCATGGTTTGGTTTTAACATGACATGCAATCCTAGTCACTGCCACTAAGAGGACAAAATTAAAGTTGCTCCTAAAGTTCTTTATTTAAACAAATGCAATTATGCCAGATCTTCATTTAAAAGAAAGAAACCTTGCATCTTCTTTCAAGTTTGTCAGTATTAACAGAACAATGATGTATTTGCTCCCTACGCATTAAATTAAAAACACTAATAGACAGCATAGCATTGTCTCTCTCACTGTCTCTGCACTGGATGCAACTTTAAAACCTGTGCTTGCAATGTTACAGGTAAACACACAACTGTATGGAGTACATGGTTTCTCACATGTAAAGTATAATCTAAATGATTTGCAGACCCAATCTTGCTAACCTCAGAAAAAATGCACTGTAAGGAACTTTTCAAAATGCACTTGGGATAATTGAATATTCAATCTCTAGCCCTACGTGTGACAAGTTTCCTTTCTGCATCCTGAAGTATGTTTTCTGGTTCTAATAGTACCTGATGGTCACAAACTGAAAAAAAACTGCACTAGGCAAAAAGAAAATACTATTCTTTCTTAGCAAAAGCTTATATTTAACAGCCAGTTCTTCATTTTTTTCATGCAACAACATTTCCATTTCTGTCAAACTCAGAACCAGAGAATGACTGTAATGAACTGACATGTGATGACTGTCAATGTGATGTAGCTTTGAGTACAAAGGGCTCAGAGGTACAGTGAGAAGAAGTTAACATAGTGTGGAGAATTTTCAGTTTGTAAGCAAACAGAATGAGGAGAAAAAGCTGGCAACTTACTTCTAACTGGAGCTCAGGAGATTGGGGGGGGTGTATCTCAGATGGCAGCTTGCCAAGAAATAGCTAGGCTGGTACTAAAGAGGTGATGATGTGTCTTGTGAGGTTTTCTGTTATGACAACTAGCAGAACTCAGCTTTTATAAGGGTCATTAAAATTTAGAAAGTCAAGCTGTGGTAGGTCATTTAGAAGATATTCCAATTGAATGCACTGGTTCAACGAGATGCAGAGAAGGAGCCTTGTAACTGATTAGCAGTTTCTGACAGAACAGAATGGAAGGGCAAGCACAGCACCGTTTTGAGAGGGGCTGAGGGAGAGACTCAGAAGAGGGTGAAAGCAAGTATGAAGAGAGGATGGTGCTGAGCAATATCTGTCCTGCCAGAGGAAGCAGCCAGAGCTGTGCTGAAACTTGGGAGATCCTTATGGCATCTCATGGCCATTTAAGAAGAAACCAAGACACAGAGCTGAAGGCTAAAGCTGAGAAGGTCTTAGGGAAAAGAAAAAGACATACTCCAGCATCACTCCTCCAGAGGAGCTGAAGCCACATTGTCCATTAGTAGATGCTGCCTAAAAGTAGCAAGGCCCTGGGCCCTGGGTAAAGTCCTCAGTGAAGCCTATGAGGTATCTGGGGGTAAAGAGACTCTTGACCAGAAGGAAGACTTTAGGTGAACATTAAAGGCAACTGCATATTTATTTAGATTAAGTAAGATAATTAAGGAAAGTTAATAAGCATTTCAAAGCACATAAAAGCTCTGTTTTTATATTAAAGTGGCAAATAATCCTATTATATTATGAAAAAAACAAATTAGTATATATATATATATATATATATATGTTTGCTCTTTAAATATAAGTCTGTTTGTCTGTTCATCCCATGCCTAAACCCAGTTTTTTTTTGTGTGTGTGTGTGTGTGTGTCTCTATGTAGAGGTATGTAAAATATGATTAAAGGAATTATTTGGTTATAAAAGGGATAAGGAAAGCAGGGTATTTTTTATGAATTTGTTTTAATAGTTTATATACCACTTAATATCACAGTTTCTGTATCTTAGATTTCTGTGGCAGGGATCCTACAGGTGATAGATAATGTATAGGTGGGCTCTTATACCTGGACATAACATAAAAAATAGAATAGAAAGGTCAAGTGGGTCCAGAGTGATGGAATGAGATAAGCCAGGGTTGGTACAGCTTCCACACTTAACACTGGTTCCTTCTTCCCAGCATATCTGGGAAATAATTTTGCTATTGCAGCTTCAGAAAACTTTCAAGATGGGCATGGCATGCCTAGAACAATTGATTTATTCTCCACATCCGAAGAGGGGTTCAAAGTGCTGAAGGCTTCCCCCCCTCGTGCCAAATATATCTCCTTACGGCCAAAGCTCAGCAACACTGTGGGCAGGATTCACCTAATGAACCCTGTCAGCAGAAGAATAGATTCCTGGCAATAAATTCCTGGCAATGCAGGAAACTTTGCCCAACATGGCGCTTGAACCCACGACCCTAAGTTTAAAAATAGACTTGTTAAATGCATTCACATGTTTATTGTTTTGTCTAGTGTGGCCATTGGGCTACCAGTAAAGTTTCATGGACACTTTGCTTGTATTGTATGCCAGGTATCACTTCAGCTTGCAAAGACAGTGAGTTTAAAAATTGCACGGTAACACTTTTCTAGTCCGCATCATAATAAGGAACATGGAAAGAAAGAGACTGTTATGTGCAACTAAGTCTTCTCCTCCTCAAGACCCAACCTTCTAACAAGGTGACAAAGCAAACCAACCCTCAGTTCCTAAGTATGGAGATTATTCATTCTTTGTATACACTGAGCCCTGTTCTGGAAGATCGTGCAACTTCAAGAGCACCTTTTCAGAGGGCAACCATTCTTATTTTAGACTTATCTTTGGAAATATTTTTTCACTTAAAAGTTTCATATATATTTCACAATTTGCATGTACAAAAAGGAATAATCACTGAACTCCACTTGAGCACTTCAAATTGAAGAAAAAACATGAATGTAGGATGTCAGCATGGGCAACATGCATGCCAACACTACCATTCCCAATGTAAATGACACATTGTCTTGATGTACACTTAGCAGAGAGCATCTAACTCCTAGATATACCCTGAAGGAATGACATGGGAAATGAATATCTCACAAAAAGCTTTAAAAATATGTGGGCATGCTTAAAATGTAAATGAAAACACTTGAACACACACTTTAACTCTAGACTTTGTGGCATCAGTATTTTGTGACAAAGGGAAACAGGAAAGGAAACACCAAACTTTAGACATCAAGCTATAGACACAGGGCCACTTCAAATGGATTATTTTCCTACATGGATAATGCATGCACAAAAAGCAAACTTGCACACAACAATTCATACTACATATACTTTCCACAACATTTCCTATATAAGTTCCAATGGCATGGGAAAAGGTCATCTTTGAAGTGGCCCAAAGGGAAACAGGAAAGGAAACACCAAACTTTAGACATCCAGCTATAGACACAGGGCCACTTCAAATGGATTATTTTCCTACATGGATAATGCATGCACAAAAAGCAAACTTGCACACAACAATTCATACTACATATACTTTCCACAACATTTCCTATATAAGTTCCAATGGCATGGGAAAAGGTCATCTTTGAAGTGGCCCTTGTATTCAAAATTTGTGAATTTCCCAAATGCTGAAGAGAAAAATACAAGTTCATTTCTTCAAGTAGTGTTCAATTAGATAATCAAAAATGAAACAATTTGAGAAATATTCAAGATGTAGAAGTGCCATGTTTGTTTTTATAGCAACGAGAACATAAGCATGGCAGCATGGATTCTTTTAAAGCTTCTGCATGATCCCAACAGCTGATTTAAGTTCTTAGAAAAGCTAGACAATGCTAACAACTAATTTAAAATAGGTCAATGACTCCCTGGGGTTTTTCCCCGGGCGGGGGGGGGGTTAAGACAATGAGATTATTATAGTGGCTAATGTTTGTTGGTGAAAGATGCTGAGATCAAACAAAAATTAAAATTAGAGTAAAATGAAGAAACATTATGCTATATTTGTATAGTAGCCAATAAAGCAACATTTTAATTGTCAATAATGTAATTTATAGGAATTTTACATCTGAAAGGGATTCCAAAAGTCATTCCCCTACTTATGCAGGAAATTCACTACCAGAGCACCCCAGAAACGTGGGTATTTAGCCTCTGTTGAAGAAGTCTAACAAAGCAGAGTTTGCTATCTTCCAAGGCAGCCTGTTTCACTGTCAAACTGTTTGTACTGTCAGTAAGCACTTCCTCATATTTGAAAAAAATCCATTTCTCCTAATCTGAACTAACTGGGTCCTTTCCTCCTGGAGCAACAGAAAATAATTCTTCTCCATCATCTATGTAACAGCTCTTCAAATATTTGAAGAAGGCTAACATTTCACTTCTTAGCAATCTCTTCTTTGGGCTAAACATGTCCAACTCCTTTAACCTTTCATCAGGAATTGAACTCTAGATTTATCTTGACTCAAAAAATCTTACAAATAACCAATCCAATATATTTATATAAGTGTGAAACACTCTAAGAGTTTCCCCATTCATTCCACTGGACACAGCAGACCACTGCACAGACATTCAATCTGTGTTCATTTGCTTTCTCCAACAAATATAGTGTGCAAAAGCTCTGTGTGCATAAGAGTGTACAAAGTACTCCTTGGTAGGAATAAAATCTTTAATAAATATTTTTGCTTACTTAAAACGTAGGAAATCTTTGATGCATCACAATCTCCATGGAGTGTTATTTTGTTAAGTAACATCCTTTTGACCGTTTTTTTTAATTAATCTCAATTTATGGAGAATAATCAATGTCAGAACAATTGGTTCCTGTTAGGCATCCAAGTACATAGTTACATGTGACGAATACTCATTGAAATAAATAGGATGACCTTATTTTACTTAGGGCAGAATTTCAGATGTCTTTTCAGGATTTTTTTTTTTTTTTAAAAAAACCTGAATCTAAGGAGGTTGCAGTAATGATTATTTTCACACCCAAATATATTGGCACATTGAAATACTACATTACCTCGTATCGGCTTCAGTAGGCCCTGGCTAAACATCATGCTGGCTCAAGTACCATTCTGTGGCCATAGGATTCCAGATGGGGACACAGATGAGGAATGAAGTCATGCCAGTAACTTTCAAGTATTAGGTAACAGATGATACGAAAGATGCAACAGCAAATAACTCAGATGGAAGCAAGACAAACACATGGTGCGACAAACAGAGCTGATGGTGACCTGCCAAGAGGAGTTAGTAAACTGAATTCACTGCATCTATGCAAGAGTTAAATACTATCAGATTAGATCAGTGTTGCCATCTGAACAGCCACAGCCTAATTTTTCTACTACAAGTTATTAGCAAATCTAGTAAGTTATCTCTAATGTATGAAGTATTATTAATACACTAGGATAAAGCCATTAGCTATCTTACAGGATTAGGACTGTTAAGCATAGGTGGTTTATTTTATCACAACAGCAATTTGCACCACACTACTATGAATACTTCTATAGCATGGATGAACAGCACAGAAACTACTTCTGAACAATTATCCCTCATTCATTGGATCTTAAAGCAATATATAACCCTGTTTTCATACATATATTTTTCATTAGTATCGCTAATGGTCTTTAGAGCAAGCCTAATTTTCCTCATTTCAATTTTGGTGATGTCTGGATCAAATATTTAAGCACCAAGATCTCCAAATGCCATGGACTTCCCCAGCCCTAAGCACTTTTAAAGTAACATGCCAATTTTAAGATTGTATAATGATTTGACACGCCGAAAGACAAAAATTGGTGTATGTGAAGTAATAAAAAGTATAGGAAATTATTTAATGAAACAGCCAAAAACGCACTGGTGATTATTGTTAGAAATGCATACTGAAAATATTAAAATAGACTGTCTTCTTCCCATTGACTTTATATAAGCTGCTCTGGGAGCCTTATCAACTGAACAACAACATAAAAATGCTTAAATAAAAGTTGTAGGGTACATTACTTGATTCCACCCCAAAAACATTACCTTATGAATTTGATACCTATTGCTATAGCTGTGTGAGGGAAAGGGAAAGGAGCAGTAGGTATATTAAAGCTAAGTCGTCTTATAACAGTTAATCATATTAGACAAGCATATTTAAACCATGCTAGAACACAAAACTTTAAAACATTCTCCTGGTTTTGGTTATTTTTACTTACCAGATTTGTAATCTAATTTTCTTTCCTCTTAGCTCTACTGTTTTGATTTTAAAATCAACACCTATAAATAAAATACAGTAAACAAAAAAGGAGGAATAAGCAGTAAAAGCAACACAGGTATGATTTAGTTTAATTTAGTACCTGTTCATATTTACGTAACGTAAGAAGGTGGACTTGTACCATTTAAAGAGGCAAGGAGGAGACAAAGAACAGATATTTTTTATAAGCACTCCACATGAACTTATCTAGTATGCTACCACCAAAAATATTTTCGACAAGGGGAAAGGTTGGGGTTGTTGTTTTTTAATTACTCAATTATTTTCTAGGAACCACCAGAAGTTCTATTTTTTAAAAAAAGGATCCCCATCAGTTATTGCATTTTAATAGTTCTGCTTGCTTCAGCCTTGTTATCGAGTGTGGGGATATAGCTAGAGAAGTTAAACTTGTCCAACCTCTACTTAAAGGAATATTTTTAAAAGTTCAGCCCCGGTCGTCGGGAGAGGGTCACTACACCACTGACATTGGTGAAGTATGTAAATAGGTATAACAGCTTCCATTATACACATTTCATTGCACGTAGCACAATGACTTTTCCGTTTTTATATGTAAACCACCATGTGACCCTCAGATGAAGGGTGGTATAGAAATTTAATAAATAAACAATAAATTTACTCCTGCATAACATTTTTATTTTAGAAACTACATTTGAAAATTAGGTTATTTAAAACTGATATCATTTGTGGGGGATTCATTAAATTTTATGTCCCAAGCTAGTCAATAGGGAAAGGAGAGAGAAAATAGGATAAGTTTGGTCCCATCACTTTTCAACTGGATAGAGTTTTCTTACTGATTGTCCTATGTTTCATAATATTGCAGTACAGCTAAGCAACTCAAATATATGCCACTATCGATGGGTTCAGTGCTTTTCGATATACACTAGAATAAAATCTATCACATAAATTTAACTTCAGTGTGATTAGAGACTTAGAAATATTTTTCCTGCAGCCTGAAAAAAACCCTTCAAATCCTATAACTTTTTAACTTTCTCTCTTATATTTTTCACAACTCAAACAAACTCACAATCTCAAATATAACACAGTGCAAAAGGTTATAGTCCAGAGTCAGAAGTAAAGTTTCAATCTTAAAATG
Source organism: Podarcis erhardii (assembly GCF_964252035.2). Taxonomy (NCBI): domain Eukaryota; kingdom Metazoa; phylum Chordata; class Lepidosauria; order Squamata; family Lacertidae; genus Podarcis; species Podarcis erhardii. The sequence goes on along the minus strand of NC_138499.1, from coordinate 49,871,553 downwards.
ACATCAAAAACGCCTACTTGTTTTGATTCTTCCGATCCTATTTCAGCTGTTTACAGCTTGACAGCTGATCTCTCTCATTACCAAACGAACACTCATCTACTAAACTTAGCTCTACCCATTAGTTCATTTTTCATTTTATTAAATCTCACGGATCGCTCCATTTTGAATAAAGGCTGTTCAGTCCTTTCCATGGTGCAATATGTATATAATACACTTAAAGCAAGGTGCCTTAAAGAATTGGTTGCCTGCTTATTCAGAAACAATTGTATGTTTCTTTTCTATACAACCTAGATTCTGAACATGAACCCTTATCAGAAATAATTGTCAAGAGTCAGTGTGGCCCTGGGTTCTGACTTGGTAAACAGCTAATTTCTTAGTTATTAAAATTGCTGGATAGTCTTTGACCTCACCCAGAACTTCAAGGAAGAGGGAATGCTTCACCTGAAGATGTTAGGAGGCGCTTTTCTTTATAAGATCTTTTTGTTTCAGATAAATGTTTGGATAGCTTTTTTGTGAGCCACTTGCTATTTTTAGTTGATTGAAATGGAATAAAGCCAGCAGAACAAGTGTATTTTTTGTCTATAAGCCATTTTGAGTGTTGTGGTAAGGTGACTCAGAAATGTCGTAAAATTAAGATATAGTGGTAGTTATCCCTGTTTTGAAGTATATGTTGTACTTTCAGAGTTTCTGTAAAATCATTATAAATGTTTTCTAAATTCTCTACATGGTATGGCTGCTTTGGAGAACACCTACACTGGTTTATCCCACAACACACACCCATGTACATGTATCCGATAAGAAATTTACAGAAACATGGTTTATACCTGAAACTTCTGGCTTCATATCACCCAGCATGGAGCACAGAGGAAATGAGTGATTGCTGTACTCCAGATTCTGGGGGATATCTTACACATTTTTACTTTAAGAAACAATTGGGTTTACAGCCCAAACCAGAAGTCCCATGTCCTATTCTGTGATTATCAGTCACCATGCACTGACTTCTGCAATCCTTGCTTCCAGTTTCTAAAATTAGCACACATGTTGTGGCTAGTAAGTTACTATTATATGTAACCAAGACTACAATCCTGTATTCACCTAGAAATTACTCCCATTGAACCTAATAGGGCTTACTAAGGAGTAGAAATACATAGAACTGAATTGTAAGTAATCAGTAATTACAACATCTTATTGCAATTAAATGTTGTTTAAATTACAAACAAATCCTATATTAAATGGAGATATTCCTTTGGTTGACAACATGAACAGAGAAAACTCCCATAAGGGAATTTTAGAACCAGAGTGCCATACATTAACATTAATGTAATATGCACAGAACAATATCTTATAGCTGAAGCTATTTAGCATTTAATTTGTTTGGACATGCAGGAGCTAGAAAATGAACTTAAAGCTCTGCTTATCCCTATTAAAACATTACACCACAATGATAAGGAGAATACCAATTAATGTCATAAGTTTAGTAGAATACCAGGGGTTCTTTAGTACTCAAGGCACTGGACAACCCTATAAACAGGGGTGGGGAACTTGTGACCCTGAAGCTCTTGCTGGCTATGCTGGCTGGGACTGATAGGAGCTGGAGTCCAGCAACAGTTAGGGACATAGGTTCCCTTCCCTGCTATAAGCATTCACACAATGAATAGCCTCACTAATCAAGGAGATTTAACTGCTGCAAGATTGTAGCACTGGAGGTCAATAAATCTTAATAAAGGATGCAGGTGGATTTAAGTAGCATTGCAGAAGATTTAATAAAGATTGTACCATCCATCTTAACAGCCAAGAAACTACTTTAAGTTGTTCCTTTGTAACTGTTAGATGTCCAGCTGTAGCATATTAGACATTTTATGTTCCACAAGGAGAACAGCTCAAGTTCAATAGTAAAACATTTGCTTTTCACACAGGAGGTCCCAAGTTTAATCCCTGATATATCCAGATAGTGCTAGGAATGTCTGTTGTCCGAAACCCTGGAGAGTCACTGCTTGTTAATGTATCCCAGGAAGCTGTCTTATACAAGGTTTGACCATTTCTCTATCTAGCTCAGTACTGTGTACAGCAGCCTCTCTCAACCTTGGGTTCCTAGATGTTGGACTACCATTCCCATCATCCCTGACTGCTGCCCCCGGGGATACTACACTTTGGGAAACACTGCACTAGTTTATAGGTGTGTTCACACTGAGGCCAATTCTGTGAAATAATAACTATCAAGAGTTTCCATAAAAAGTAACTGAACTAACTGAAGGATTGTTTGTGAACTAATAGCAATGCAGTTACCACTGAAGGAGACTGTCTTGCTATTACTGTCATATATTTAGCTTTTGTTTACCACCACTGAGAAGGTGTTGGAGAGATGAGGTAACACTGTATAATCAGAGTTACTTTCATCTCAAATGAAAGGGAAGAGTCTCCCCTATCACCCTGGGTCAGGGTCAGATCCTGAGTAATAAACGAAGACTCTCACATCAGATCAACAAAACAGCAATGTCATGAGTGAAAACAGATAAACATTTTCTAATAATTAAGCACTCCCCAAACTGAGAAGCCACTAGCAGTAAATTAATCGGATGATGGGATACTTCTTCCTCCCTCATCACTTTAGCATTCTAGCAAGATAACTGGCTCTTTACTCCAACAACGCAAGTAGAATGCGCCCAGTGCCTGAGTCTCTACACACAGGTACACTAAATTAGTGTACCCCTTCTCAGGCAAATCTAGCTGGAGGTAGTTTTAATAATACAAGTTTATTTTTGTCATCCCAGTAAAGGGCAGGAAAAGACTATTCACTCCCCGCCCTGAGAGGAAAGGAGAGAGCACTTCATCCCTAAAGGATGAGAGAGAGAGAGAGTTTCACCTGAACAAACAATAGCAGCATTGTATTTCCCAGCCCAACCTTACTACGGGGCTGCTTGCAGTTTCGAAGGAAAGAGGGATTTCACACGGACCGCAAAGTTAGGGATGCGGCCCGAGTGTTTTAAGAGGCGTCCTCACAACTAACGGGGTGAGGAAATGGGGTGGGTTAAGGAACCCAAGCCCCAGGCTTAGAGAGCAACCCTAATTTTTAAAATAAGATTTGTAACGCCCCACTCCACCCTCCCCACGACGCCCCCGCTTCCCCCTGGAAGGCCCCTTCTCCTCGGCCCCGCCGACGGGCCTCACCGTACCTACGGTGGACTTGCAGGCCTCGCAGAAGGTGTCGTCCGTGAAGCGCTCCATCAGGCTGGTCTTGCCGACGCCCCGCGAGCCGATGATGATCACCTGCAGCTTGAAGTCGGCCGGGCGCGGCGGCTGCTTCCTGCGGCGGCCCTGAGGCCCCGAGAGCGCAGGGGAGCCGCCGGCCGAGCCCAGCCCGCCGCCGCCGAGCCCCGGCCCCCTCCGCTGCAGCCCAGAGCCCGGCTCCATCCACTCATGCGGCTCGCGAGCCCCGCTGCCCACCGCCCGCTGCTTCAGTCAGGGCCCGGCCCAAGGCCCGGCTGCCCTCGCCCGCTACGTCTCGTCCCGGCCAGAGAAGGAGGAGAAGCGGGGCTCCAGTCGGTCTGCGCCGCGGCCACCCGGATGACGAGCAAGAAGCTGCGAGCCAGAGACGCCCCGAGTCACACGGAGGGAGGCAGCGCCCTCTGCGGCGCGGGAGGACTCGGCGCGGTCACCTTGAGGGGGAAAGCGGCCCGGCCACCGGCGTCGGAGGAGGAGTAAGACCTTCGCCGCCGCCGGGCCCTGAGGCTGGCGCGCTCTCCCCGGCCGAGCGGGGAGGCCGCAGCAAGGAGGAGCTGCACCCGCAGCGGCGTCGCGGGGTGAAATTTAATGGGCAGCAGCTATCGCAGAGATACAGCAAGGGCACAGTTTTCGCCTGTTGAATTCCTGACCTTTCGGACATCTTTTCTGAGCCCTGTCAAAAACAAGAAGAGCGACAACTAAGGCGCTCACTCCCGTTTTTAGATAAAGCCACCCTCTCACATCAGGCGTTCCGCATTGTGTGGGAAAGAAGGGAGATTGGTATCATGGCACCTGCTCTCTTGCTGCGCATATATATATGCAAGAGAGCAGATTAATTGAGCTTGTATATTAATCGGTGATGTCTTTTTCACTCATGAAAAGTTTTTTTTTTTTAGTCTTAAGAAAGAAGAGTGGCAACCCTAATAAACAACCTTCCCTTTTCAAGCATCCCCTTATCTGTGCTTCTAATAGCAACTTGAGGTTGGGCTGCATCCTTAGGTTTAGCCTGCGCAAACTAGCCTGGCTGGGCTGGTTGAATGTAGGTCATTACGAAACAAGGTGCTCAGGTCTGCAAAACAGAAGTTGCTCAGGTGACTGTGTGTGAGGTGACAGGAACAAAGCATTGTTTTACAGGAGGCTTGTGGTGTGCTGTGAAGAAGGAGAAAAAAGGGCAGACCTCCATGAGCTGCTGGGCAGTGGGGCAGGACCATCTTGGCTGCTAGCTGGAGGGGGCTGCACTAAGACCCAGAGCCATGGCTGCCTGCTGTATGGACACAAGCTTGCTGAAGCCTTGAGAGGGACAACAAGAAATACTCTTGGGGTATTATGTTCCGCACCCCTTTCATTGCAGACCTCCAGGTATTAATATACAGTGGTACCTCTGGATGTGAGCGGGATCCGTTCCAGAGCCCCGTTCACATCCTGAAGCAAACAAAACATGCAATTGCACGTGCGTGGGTGGCATTTTGCTGCTTCCGCACATGCGCGTGACTATGCGTGAGCAGCGAAACCTAGAAGTAACGCACTCCATTACTTCCGGGTCGCTGCAGAGCACAACCCGAAAATGCTTAACCTGAAGCGTATTCATCCCAAGGTATGACTGTATGTTAATAAAGCATATTACTTAAAGACACTAGCTTCCACTGTGCCTCGGTCTTCCCAACGAAAATACAATGCTGGGTGAGCACCTGGAACCCCTGGAATCTTGCACTGCTTATGGAGATTGGGGTGGCGTGTAACTATATGTTTACTCAGAAGCAAGTCATATTCCCAGGAACTGCATGGAATTGCAGCCTTAAGCTAATATTGGAATAAGTGGGACCTGCAACCAAACCTTGCTATGTATCCTTACTGCCTATCAGATGTGCTCCTCTTAAGTGCTCCTGCCAGCTACTCATGCCCCTTCCAGGACACAATCAGGACTGCAGGCTGGAAGTTCCCCATCTATGCTGTAAGTTGTTAGAGCAGAGGTTCTTAACCCTAATGGGTCCATGGATAGGCTTCAAGGGGTCTGTAACCAGGCAGAAAATAGATAAATTTCAATACAACTAAATGAATTGTATGCAGAATCTTGTATGTGTTTATGTGCAGTTGTCTGGGGAGGGGCTCCGTGGTTTTCATCAAATTCTTAAAGGGGTCTGTGACCCAAAACAAGGTTAAGGAACCATTGTGTTAGAGTCTCAAGTAGCAAGTGCCTTCCCCGCTTCCAGGGCTGCTAAACATGATCATACCTCAGTGGACTGTTATGCAATTATCATCATTTCCTCCTCCCATAATTTTTTAAAAAACATCCTTTCTAAATTTCAGCATTCTGTCAAGCATGTTGATATTTCCATCTTATTTCTTAGTGGCCATGTTTTGTATATAATCATGCAGGCACTCACCTTTTTGTTGGAAGCCACCCAGAGTGGCTGGGGCAACCTAGTCAAATGGGTGGGAGAAGAAGAAGAAGAAACATTAAGGTATCTTAAGGTATATATTTCTCCATTGCTCAATTTAGGTTGATCTATCTGCCTTTTCATAAATATTGTTTAGATGGGAAAAATTAAAAGGTAGAAGATGTAACAACTAAAGTAAGGGCTGGTTGTAATATATGCCTCCCCTTCTCATTGGCTTAATGCCACTGTAACATTCCCTTTAAGGGCAGTTTGCTATGCAGACATTAGTTGATGGTGAAAATTTAATTCCAATTGGGCAATTTATTCACCTCATGTTTTCTCCCATTGAAGCTGCTGTGAAATGTACAAGAGCAGGCTGGACAATTTTTGTGTGTCAGTTTTCACCTGTGCTTCCAGCCTTTACCCCCCCCCCCCAGTTTCTCCTTTGCTCTTCCATGGAATTCCACATGGAAGGCCACAGAATTAACCTGCAAGACAGATAGTTCAGATTATATTTGTAATTATTTTTCTGGAGAAACAATCAATATGTCAACAGGTTATAAAATATGAATGCTGCTGTTTTCATGACAAATTAAGTCAGTATTTGACAGCAGTTGAGGACCTGGGGACAAAAGCTGACAGCATGTCTGCAGCTATAAGCGAAAAGAACAAAAACATTTGAACTTTTCAAATGCCAAGCCAATAAACAGGATTCAAAAATGACAGCGGAGTAGAGCTCCTCTATTTTTCTGCAATAGAAGCCATCTCTTTTAAATTCTCTCAGACAGTTGTGAATCAAGCATCTGAGGGAACAATATAAATAGTGTGATAATATTAACTATACCCGTCATAAATTTGAGTTTATATCCTCTGAAAAAAGTACATTATGTTTCATCAATGTAGTGTAGTCAAAGAGCATATGGATCTCGCTCCTCATTTGCTTGCTTCCATATCCATCTGTCTTTAGAAAATTACCTTCTTGTTGCTGAGTTAACACCCCAAAAATAAATTATTTCAGAGCCTCTGTGGAACTTCTATGGAAATAGCTTTTATATCAACAAAACTGCTTGCTGCAGCACTCCTAGCTTACTTATCAGATGGCCTGCATCCAGTACAACAACAGGAGGGGATACTGCAGTTAAAATACTTTGCCTCTCTGTCACTCAAAAGCATTTATGTTCAGAATCTTTCCAAGGTAATGAGCAAGATGACTGAAGGAGAGCAAGGTAGTGGAAGGCAAATGCCATTTTCAATAACTTTGTTTTTCTCTTCTCTACTCAGAGCCTGCCCTGTAAAACAAGAGTAGGCAGAAAGTTGATTCCTGTGGATCTCCAACCCATTTCTGTTAGAGTGTCCAGTGCCTAATGCTCGCTGGGATTCTTGCAAAAATAAAAATGCCAGACTAGCTGAGTCTTGATTGGATCTATTCTAGCTAGACCCTGCTTATGTTATTAAGCATGCATGTCCAGGATGTGTGTGTGTGTGAGAGAGAATTACAAACGTTCACAATTCTATGTGCATATGGATAGGCTAGCAATGCAACATGACTGGTTTTTGTTGCCCTGTGGAAAACATCAGAAATAGTTGGCCACTAGAGGGAGTATAGCTGCTGTTGAATGTAAAATCTGTGAGGTGAAAACTGTGGCAAGGATAAAGTTGTTCAAATTATAATATCAGTACAGTGGTACCTCAGGTTACATACGCTTCAGGTTACAGACTCCGCTAACCCAGAAATAGTGCTTCAGGTTAAGAACTTTGCTTCAGGATGAGAACAGAAATTGTGCTCCGGAGGCGCAGCAGCAGCAGGAAGCCCCATTAGCTAAAGTGGTGCTTCAGGTTAAGAACAGTTTCAGGTTAAGAACGGACCTCCAGAACGAATTAATTACTTAACCCGAGGTACCACTGTAGTCTTAACAACTTCACCCTTCACACAGTTTTACAGGAAGTTGAGAAATCTGAGGATTATTGGAAACAATGTATTCTGGGCCCTTCTACACTTAATTGCCCCAGCTCAGATCACATATAAGGTACACACATGGCATCTTTTGCAAAAATGCACATACCTGAACTACTCCCTTGAAACTGCCCCTGCACAACCATCCTTACCTTCCAAGCAAGGCACAGAGCTGTTAAGGTTGAAATCACACAATTTTAAGATGCAATCATACTGTACAAAACATAAAATATATTCAAATTACAGTGGTACCTCTGGTTACGTACTTAATTTGTTCCGGAGATCCGTTCTTAACCTGAAACTGTTCTTAACCTGAAGCACCACTTTAGCTAATGGGGCCTCCTGCAGCCGGAGCACGATTTCTGTTCTCATCCTGAAGCAAAGTTCTTAACCCGAGGTACTATTTCTGGGTTAGCGGAGTCTGTAACCTGAAGCATATGTAACCTGAAGCATCTGTAACCTGAGGTAGCACTGTATAAATAAAAAGTAAAAACACCCAAAATTGTACAATGTGCTGGTATTAATGGCTTATACATCTAGTTTTTCAAGACCGATTTAAAACCAATTTTCCTTAAAGAGCCTTGAATCAGGCTTTACATTTGCCATTCATTTGTACTGTGCAGTGCAATTATATTCAAGTTTACTCAGATGTAAACCCCATTGTGGTCACTGGGGCTTCATCACCAGGTAACTATGCATTGCAGCCTTAAGGCTATCAATGTCTAACAAAGTTTTCAAATGTAATGTACCGTATTTTCTTTTCTAAAGAATTGTGTACATAATTGATACACATGTACATCAGTAATACACTTTTCCAGATTAAGTTGTACCAGTTAACTGGAATTTTTGACAATCTAGAAGTAAAAACAAAACTTTTCCTGTCCCTTAAGACCTATCCAGCTCCTGAAAATGCCAAAAGACTATTTGACTGTGAGGAACATGGAAGCAATGCTTTACTTTCTTGGAAAATGACAATAATACAGGAGGAAGGAATGACCTTTATCATGAGTTGTATTGTCAACTTCAATTTGGAAAGCAAAGTTTCCTGTTTTCGTCTCTTGCTGGGCTTGTTGCGTTTCAGTTTGATGCAACTCTATTTTATTGTTATTGTTGTTATTAGTAATCACCTTTAACATCACCTCTCACCTATGCCTCCTAGAAGCTGTCAGCATGCTACAGGTGCCAAACCATGGGAAATGGCTTTGTCTGGCTGACTAAACCCGGTGGGGGTAGCCAATGGGTCTCAAACTCTTGGTGAGTTAGGGACTTCCCTTGCATGTGAAGACAGGCTTCAGCAGACTGAGTGGGTGGGTCTAATGGTCAAGATTTATTATTAATGCTGGAGATGGAAGAGTATCACCATAGTAGGCTAATGCATTAAGATATTAAGATGTAGCACAATATTCTGCAGATTGCTCTTCCCAGTATCACTGGCACAGCTGCCATTTTTCCTTGGAAGGAGAACGTAACACATGAAACCATGATTGTCCCTCCTGCGAACTCTGAAATAATCACATTTCCTAGTTATGTGTTGAGGTGCATCATACATATTTTCCACATTCAGAGAAATCTGGAATGACATTCTTATCTGTACCTCAACACCACCTGTTGACTGAAATTTCATCTACTCATGGCAGGCAGTTTAATAGCAGCATAGGGAGCCCAAATGTCAGACACCTGTTACAGAAAACAGCATAAATGTTGTGCTTGTTGCTACTGATTTCAGCTGGGCAGAACCCACTTTGTGCTGTACTCTGATGAAATTTACTAGTCTATAAAGCTTGCAGTGCAATTACTATGTTGAATTCAAACTGCGTAAAATTGTTCTTAGGGTGAGTTACTATTGTATTTTTTTAAAATAAACAGTTTTAGCTATTGGTTTATATTGAGTGTAGTTCCTTCTAATCCTTCTTATTTTTGTTTATTAGTTTCCAAGAAACTAGAAATAACATGGTTGGTTAATGGTGCTTAAAGCTAATTTAGATGAAAGAGAAAATTGTTATACATGCAGCCAGCAACCTTCACTGTAGTGTGTTAAAAGGCAACCAATCCTATTCAATGTGTCAAATTTCTCTATGGACTAGTTAATTGGCTCTGTTAAACATGGTCGCTTCTATTTTATACTTCTATTCAAATTTCAGTTTTCCACCAAGTTGCCCAAGCTTCATTAATTCATAAACATTGGCCTTGTGTGCCATAATTGTACGCCTCTCATGCAGAAATTCACTACTCGTACTACATTACTTCAAGGATGCCTAGTCCTTGTTCAACTGAAAGCTGTTTTAGCAATTTTTAGTACATTTATTAGCAACACTTAATCTACATCAAGTAAAACAAATTGCAGGTTCTCTCCTCTTTAATATAGGGCACAGGCACATATTGTACTTTGCGGATGGATTCATTTGGTAGATGCAGACTGATTTGATATCATTACAGTGCTCAAATGTTACAGACACCACCAGTTATTTTTTTCCTTCAGGATGATCTAAACTGGATAACCATTAATGCAAAATGTGAATATCCCACAAAATTAAATTTTAGGATTATTATAGTCCTTAGTAGCAATACCAGCAGTAGCAATTCTGCAGCAATGTTAAAACGATCCAGTCTTTTGGGTGGGCAGACTAATTGTATGGGTCTTTCCTATGCTCACAGCCACCAAGTTGGGTCATTTATATGTTAACCAGCTGCACAGAGCCACTCACAGACAAGCAATGTTCACAGAGCCTTGTATTGACTGGAAATATTACAGAGCTATGCATAATTCTGAGGTATTAAGAATATTGTTACAAAAGTTGTGTGCCTCCCCCTCTCAGCCGAGTGGTGGCAAGAGTCCATAGGGTTCCAGGCACTCACCCAGCGTCTGTGTTCCTTTGGAGAATTGAGACACAGCAGATACTGTTGTAGCTTTAAGAAATATGGTTTATTCACCTATTTACACCTTCAGTCTGCATGGAGTCCAGATCTTACAGCATGGTCATTTCAAAAGGGGCTTGTACCTCACAGTTGTGCAGCCAGCCTTCAGCCAGCCTGCCTAAGATGGACTCCAGCCCTCTTCCTGCTTCTTTTTCCCAGACCCCTTGCTCAAAACCTCTCTTTTCCTGTCACCTCACACCCAGTGACCCTAGCAACCTTCCCAATCCCCACCATGCGCAGCCAAAGGGGAAGAAGAGTGGAAATCTGTTTCTCCCCACATCACTCAATATTCGAGGTACTGTGGCTGAGACTGGAAAAGCAATGAGGGTACTCAGGATTGAGGTGTGGAGCAGCAGGTTTGCTAGGCTCATAAAGCCTTGGACAAAAAGCTGGGATATGAAGACCTGCAAGAGTTTTAGAGACTAATGCACAGGTGCTTTTCTCTATCAGTCTTACCAGCATTAGCTTCCACCAACACCCAACCATGCCAGAGAAATAAAGAAAAGCCTTAATTAACTGTGGTAAAAGTATAATATATTCAAATAATGTACTGGCTATCTTAAAGAGGTATGTGAAGAAATGAGTTGTAATAGGTATTGTGTAATGTATTTTGACATTTGTATTGTATTGTACATTCCACTATATTCGGTGTGAGAAGTTTTCTGTTTGAAACTTAGTTCAAATATCGCTTGGGCCTTAACTGACAGTTATGAGGAGGGGATGGTGTTAGAATTCTCAGCATAGATGCGAAAGGTAGGCGCATTTTGATTGGTGGGTGCAGGTTTAGAATTTTCAGTTAGACAGTGTGATTGGCTGGGGCTGAACTGGAGGGGCCAAAAGAAAGGTATATAAGGCTCTGCAGAGGATTTGTTGGGCAGCTGGAATAGTTGGTGCTTGAGGTTCAGGGAGCCAGCAGAGGAAGAGGATGGGGGAAAGAGGAAGGAAGAAGACCTGACAGGTAAGGTGGAGGGTCTTGGAGGCCAAATACTTGCTGGGTAGAGCTGAATCACTTGTGTTAGGCTGAAAGGACAAGGGGAGCAAGACAAATCTGCACTTCAACAGGGTTGGACAAAGAGGCTTCCAGCAGAGTCCTCTGTTGCAGTGGCTTAACTGAGGTGGAGAGAATAAGGTGCCAGTTTGGCTAAAGAATTTTAATAGCTTCCTTAAAGCTGTCCTACTTTATCATTAATAGATTAATATAAGCTGTTGGTATTTAAAGTGACAGCAACAAGTTGACAAAAGGTTATGCTCATTTAAAGATACTGTACTATTTCAAGTAGCCAGATAAGTTTGTGCATTTAATAATCTTATAATAAATGAGCATAAAATCCTTTGTTAAATGTAATATGTGACTTGCTTTGTACCACCAAGTTATTGGTAAGGTTCTGAGGGGGAAAGTGAGCAGCATTTCTGATCAATATAATATTATAGCTATTTAATTATTAACAAGAAAAGAAAATATAAAATAGGGGGAAAGAAAAGAAAGTGGGGGAAAGAGAGAAAGGATTTATTAGTTGGAAATCATACAACATTTCTTAGATACATTCAGTAACATTATTTGAGCGAAAGTTTTCTAATTATAAAAAAAAACCTTAAGAGATTCCCATGAGTCTGGATCAGGAATGATTATTAATAGATTAAATGTTTCCTTATCAAGATAAGAAACTCAGATATATTTCTATAAATGTGACTATAAATATGGGTATGACTATGATTATGAATGTGGTGGGAAAGGGATAACCTGGATGCCCAAGCCCTTTTCATTCTGTAGGTTTATTTTGGCCATATTGAGTTATATGATGTTGGGGGATTGCCATCATATTCAACTCCAGCAATTATTTCAGCATGTGTAAGTCCAGCTGGGAGTTGAATAACACTGGAACTTGCCATATATATATATATATATATATATATATACAATGGCTGTGGCATGTGTACTTTCCCCTCAACCCCCAGTAGTTGTATACTTAATGTCAACTTTCTTCATCAGTATGATTACGCCACAAGATGGCTCTCTAACCACAAATATACTAACAAATACAAATTCTACAAATTCTACAGTTGTTTGGGAACAAGTCAGAGGAGGTTTGTTGTGAGATCTGATGATACAAAAATGTAATCATTACCAATGGCAGCTTTAATATTTCTCTCAAACACTTCATGGAATCATACTGTATGGTAGTGAAATGAGGATTTACTAAATATTTCAGATGAAATGACTGGTAGCTCCAATTTATTTTTGCATATCTTGTTTGCTGGTATTAATTTTCTGTATGCAGTTTTCCCAAGCCCACATATGCACACACAAACTCATTTATATATCATGTTTCCATGCACAAGAGATTTGTGGATAGCTGCAAACCTAGGCCCTGAGGCAAATAAAATTATTAACAGGCACTGCAATCATATACATCAGGGGTGGAGAACCTTTGTTGGCCAGCGGGACAGATTCTTATTTCTCCACCTCTGGTGGGCCAAATTTGACTGGTGGGTGGGGCTGCCCATTTGTCAATCACTTGGTGTCAATATGCCATCAGAGGGTCAGCGTGTTGGAATGTCAAACCACAGTGCTGAGCTGTTTGAAAGCCCTTTTGCAAGCAGCCCTGCATTGCTCTTGAAACCTCTAAAAACCAAAGTTTTATAGAGTAGTGCAGGGCTGTTTGCAAAGAGCTTTCAAACAGCTCTATACAGTGGTACCTCGGGTTAAGTACTTAATTCATTCCGGAGGTCCGTACTTAACCTGAAACTGTTCTTAACCTAAAGCACCACTTTAGCTAATGGGGTCTGCTGCTGCGCCGCTGGAGCACGATTTCTGTTCTCATCCTGAAGCACAGTTCTTAACCCAAAGCACTATTTCTGGTTAACCTGAAGCGTATGTAACCTGAAGCGTATGTAACCCAAGGTACCACTGTATTGCGCTTTGAAGTAGCATCCGGCAACATTGAAGTTCCTGCTCATCAGCTGATGAATAGACTTTAATCCTGCTCTTAACGGGATTCAGTCTCTGCTCCCTATCAGGCCTTCAGAGTGACACCAGTGGATTGGCAGGTAGGAAAAACAGCATTGTGGCTCAAATGGGACCTCCTTTTGGGCCAAGACTGGCCTGTGGACCAGAGGCTTCCCATTCCTGCTATACATATCTGCTCATAAATAAGTTCCAATGAAATCAATTTAGGTTGTTCCTGACTAAGGGCACAATGCTAAACCTAGATCTGTTGGGATGAGCAAGCTAGGTTATGACAGACCTCCAACTCAACTGGCAGGTTCCTGGATCAGCTGGGCTATACTGGAACACATTCCCAACCCTCCTTAGCCAAAGATATGCCTGTGTAAAACCCTCACCCCAGCTCAGCTGGGGCTATGCAGGCTGCTCTGATACTGGAGGAACACACACTGGTGTAAGCCTTGAAAAAAGTGTGTTCTGGGGGAGTGATGGAAGCAGGACTGGGCAAGATTGTAATTCCGTTCAGTTTGTGGCCTGGCAACCCAGCAGAAATTATGCCAGGGAGAAGGGTGGTGTAAGTCAAATTCTATTTTAAATGCTTGCTTTCCCTCTGCCAAGCTTAAGTCAGCTCAGCTGTCAGTAGCCTGCTCCTGAATGGAGTTTGGAACTACTTTATCATGCATAATTTTTCTTTAGCTTAGCATCAGCACATACAAGCTATTGTAGAAAGCAAACTGAGGTAAGTATCACTGCCAACATTTAGATTTGTTATAATAAAATCCTACTAATTGTGTTTCCCCAATTCAGTATGAAAAATGTGTATTTTTTGAAAGCACAGGTGTACTCTCTTCCTTCTTACCATGTAATATGTTCCTGGCATTAACTATAAGTTCCAGGGCTGATCCCTAGTTCAAATTAAGTCCATTCTGGTTATAACAACTGACTTTCCTTATCACCAGTAGACTGCAGGGCTGAAGAGAGTTAATACCTCCATTCTGAGAGCCAATGGAGTTTACTTGCTTTTTGCACAGGGTTGAACAGACTGTCTGAAATCAGGATAGCACCCACACAATTCCAACTCTGTGACCTTATTGTCAAACCTTGTTAGCAGAGCTTTCTTTCTATTCCCCCCCCTCTCTCTTTCTCTTTTGAGAGAGATTAATTGTAATTTGTAACATCTGCAGGTATCAGATCAGCCACTGTTACTATTTCTCTTTGAAAATGGCAGCTAGACAATGACCCTGAAAAGAAGTTATTTGCACAGATAATATTTCACATTCTGTCAAGGCTTCTATTAACACGTTCCTTCTGTTTCAATAAAAGCATATTTTAAGACATCACGGTTCTTTGGAATTGTTAAGCATTGCAGCAAGGACAAATACGTTCCTTGAGAATGAATAAAAGTGCTAAACCTCTTATGGCAGGATCTGTCACTCATCAACAATGAAATTTTATCCCCTTTTAAAAGAGGCTTCAGATTTTGCTTCTCAAATAAATATAAATCAGCACCCTATTCTAACTGCTCTGAGAGATTCTTTGTTTCTCTGAAATGAAATCACATGGCACCCATCTGAAGAGCCTGCAGTAAGTGCTTTAGCTAGTAGTACTAATGGCAGCTGGATAATTTCCAGCCCTTTCCAAATTTGGAGGTGGGGAATGAAGATCCACATTGGAGCAATTTTTACAGGCCAGTAACAGTCACTTTTAAGACTGGGCTGAATCCTTAGTTCAGGGATAGAGAGCTTGTGGCTCTCCAGATATTGCTGAACTACATTTCCCATCATCCCTGACATTTTGCTATGGTAGATGGAGCTCAGAGGCGCTAGCTTCCGAAAGAGAAGGGGGCTCAACATTGTACATGTGATGTCATAACACTGGAGGAGCCGGGGGTGGAGCTGAATGTGATGGCAGCGCGGCTTCAATGGCCACGGCTTCTGCTGCTGCCTCTGCCTCTGCTACCACTGGCTGGGGGACTGCTTCCCTGCTCATTCCCGTCTGTGGCAGGAGGAAGAGGAGCTGGTTACTGAAGCCACGCTGCGTTTGGCTTCCTCAGGAGAAGCTGGGGGGGGGGGGTGGAGCCGAGCACGGTGGCAGCATGGATTCAATTACTGTGGCTCCTCCTTGTGTTGCTGTGGAAGGGAAGGAGCAGGGAAGCAACCCCTGGCTGGTGGCCGTGGCAGGAGGAGGAAGAGGAGCTGGCCATTAAAGCCACGCTGTGCTTGGCTCTGGCTTGGCCTCTTCCACCACTTTTGAACATTGGGGCTTCTGGTGCAGTCCCGCAAAAATGGGGTTTGCCCCCTAGGAGATGCTGCCCCTGATGGGGTTGGTGGAAATTGTCAAAAGCATCTGGAGGGCCCTACTGCTCACCCCTACATTAGCCAGTGAACAGTCCTGTTGAGGATACAGCATGGTTTCCAACTAAGTTTTACTCAGAGTTGACATACTGAAATTAATTAACCTAAGTTAGCCATGTCCTTTAATTTCAATGGCTGTACTCTGAGCAGGACTAACATTGGATACAACCCATACTTGTATCAGGGGTTGGGGGAGGAAGTTCAGTAACAGCAAAGTACAGGTGTCTGTAAAACTCAATAACTTGAGCTATAGGTGAATAGTCTATAGAATCATAGAATCTTAAAGTTGGAAGGGACCCAAGGATCATCTAGTTCAACCCCCTGCAATGCAGGAATATCAGCTAAAGCATCCATGATAGATGGCCATCCAACCTCGGCTTAAAAACCTTCAAGGAAGGAGAGTCCACCACCTCTCGTGGGAGTATGTTGCACTGCTGAACAGCTCTTACTATCAGAAAGTTTTCCTGAATGTTTAGTCAGAATCTCCTTTCTTGTAACCTGAAGCCATTGGTTCGAGTCCTACCCTCCAGAGCAGGAGAAAACAAGCATATTCCCTCTTCTATATTGCCTATTGTTTAACCCCAGCCAGCAAGGTCAGTTATCAGGCATGGTGTGAGCTATAATCCAGCCACAGTTCTCAACTCCCACCCTGTGGTAGATGGATCAATAGTTTCAGATGTTCAGAAGTATACTTTATTCAGTTAATTCTGTACTGCTGTTAGAGAAGCTACTGAAGTGTTAAATCCCTTTCCCCCTTTTGGTCAACAGTTAACAAAAAGTGTAAAAGTGCAGTCTTCCAGGGAATTCACTTTACTAACATATGTTTTCCTGAAAAAAACATATTTTTGCTTCTTCAGTCTAAACACACTGGTCGTTCTGACTTTAATTTCTGCTCAGCAAATGGAAGAGATGTGAAGCAAATAATGTTTAGAGCATAATATAACCATGAAGAATTAGCCTCTCCGGTTGATTAAAATGCACACACACAACAAATTATAGAACACAAACCAGATTGTTAAATTAGTGGATAAAGAGAACAGAGTCGATGAAATTGATCTTTGTTTTCAATATATCTAGCCACAAAATTTAATCTTGAAGATTAATATCAATTTGTCTTGGACAGAGAACCATTCTGTAGACTATCAACACAGAAAGGTTGTTAATTGGAATAAATGTGTTAAATGTGGTATGTGTTAGAGGGCACAATAAGAGGAGGAGGCAGAGGGGAAACATCTATTCCACAACTTCAGTGAGGAGACTTCCAGCTGCCACTGAAGACCTATAAATAAATCTTGATTTTGCATTATGACACATCTGTGGTCATCAGCAGGTTAACTGTTAAAGTGTCTTACAATGTGCTGCTTAACTTGAAAAGGAACAAAGGTATTGTATCTTCAAACAATTTATTTGAATGATCGGGAGAATGAGACTACCTAGTGAGCTTCACAGCTGTGTGGGAATCAGAGGTTAGTCTTATACAATGTATAGCAGGGGTTCTCAAACTTTATACCTCTAGGGCCCAGAAAAGACAACTGAAAATTACTGAGGCTCACCAGTCACAAAATGGTAGTGCAGGGTAAAGTCAGTCACAAAATGGTGGCAGATAGAGGCAGAGTTTGTTACTATTTTAATCAATATAACAATTGCCTATTCATTTTGGTGTGTTTTCTTGCATTGCTACTGTATAATTTGGTTTCTTTGGCCTGAAGCCCCAGAAGCAGAGAGTGGCACTTTAGTTCTTGCTTCTTGGGAGTAGGAGATTAAATAGGTGCAGAAGTCATTCTGCCTCACATTTCTATTAATTTCCCAAGTAAGCCTAGGCCCAGTTCCCCTAAGACAAATCTGCATGCAGTAGTGAAGAGGTGAGCTTGTGTAGCCCACTGCATATCCCTCACCTGACAGCTTTGAGCTTCAGATAGATTGTGGATGAAAGCACACCTGTTAGAGAGACTATATTCAGCACACCTGTTAGTGAATAAGACTGTGCATGAGATTCATCATGCAGCTAGGAATCTTTCAGTTGGGGCTTCCTGATTCTGGAATGTTCTCATTGCTGAGGGCCACTTGATGCTATCATTAACATACTTTTGGTGCCAGGTAAGACTTACCTCTTTCCCCAGGCATTTGATGGATTAGTATGGTTTTGGTGTCTATTAATTGTTTGCTGAAATTTTTGCTGCTGTTTTATTGGAATTTGTATGTAATTCATTGGGGTTGGGTGTTTTTTTTTTTTTTTTTTTGCTATATGCCATGCTTTATGCTTTTAAATGTAACTTGCTTGGATATTTTTATGTGTCAAATAACTACAAAATTGAATACACACACACACACACACACACACACACACACACACAGTTTCAGCTTTTGCCCCAGTCAGCTTGGGGTGAGAATATGAAAAAATGCTCTCAAAGTATGCAACCATTATGTTACTTATCTGGTAAAGAAATTAAATTGTATAATCTGTATTATGCAAGGGTTTATGAAACGTCTTTCTCTGGCTTTAAATGTTAGGAATATTCTGTCTTGGTGCAGGATGGTGAAGCAGTCTGAACAAATTCATTGTACAAGCTGGTGAATAGGGAGAGAGAGAATCTCCTTGTATCAAACTTTAAAGTTAGTCAAGCCTTTTCTTGTATAGTTTTTTAAAAGATCGTTCTAAGAAACCTGATTTTCTCTGGTGGGTTACAACCATTTGCAGATTTGAAAAGTGCCATTTATATTCTTGTGGCTGCTGAAGCAATTTCATATTTGGTAGGCCTTGGACCTTTTGATACTCATTTTTGAGGTGTTTATAGATCATTGTGTAAGATGAGGCTGCTGCACGTGACAAGCAGAACCTTGGCACAGGATGAGGCTAATTTCCTCTGACTGCAGAGATTAATGATACTCTTTTTTTTTTTTTTTTTAGTAATACAAAGAAAATCTCTTCAGCAGATGAACTTTCCTATGACACTGAGGGGGAGGGGAGAGCTCTAGTCCATTCATTCATTCATTCTCTTCTCTCTCTCTCTCTCTCTGTGTGTGTGTGTGTGTGTGTGTGTGTGTGTGTGTGTGTGTGCTTTCCTTAGCTATTTGTAGGAGATGGAATGAGCCCAAAGAACTCTGCCAATTCCTTTTGGGAGCTACTTATGGTGGCTGGGGGAAGTGAATGCAGTCCAAATCTCTTGGAGGAAAAGTTAGCTTATTATTATTATTACTACTGTACTAGGAATGCCAAAGCCAACAGTTTTTTCAGCTCCACCCATGCATCCACCCACCCATCCAAAGTGGTTATATACTAATTACATCTCAAACCCCTCCCAAGACAGCTTCCAAAGGATCTTCACCTCATATGGTTGCTATGAGGATCACAGGCCCTTGAGTGGCACCTTGGAGGAAAGGTGAAATGGATATAAACGTAATACTTATAAATGAGGAATAAACAAAATAAACAGCCTCTCTCCAGCCTACCTACTACCAGGAGGGCGGCAGGTTTGGAATAATGAAAAAGTGTAATCCCAAACAGCAAAAAAATAAGAATATGGGGCACAGCTGGGATATCCACACCTACAAACAGTGGACTTGGCATGTAAGCCCATGGCACACCCCATGTTTGGCTGTCTGTTGCAGCATGCTTGCCTGGGTGGGATGTGCAGGAAGCTCACAATCCACGATCCTGTACTACATTTAGCTTCCTCACATTGAATTCTCATCCAAACTATCCTCTGCACCACCCTACTTTTTATAACAGCATTTTAAGTTTGCTGAAGCATCTTATAGGTTTTTTTTAATCCTCACAAGAACCATGTAAAGTAGACTGTACTGCAATTTTAGAAAAACAACAGAAGGAACATTACTATCACCTTTAACCAATTTATTATGGCATAAGCCGTTTGGGGGCCAAAGCAAACCTCATCAGATGCATCATTCTTGGTATTCCATGAAAGCTTATGGAATAATATATTTGCTAGCTTATAAAGTGCTACTTCATAATTGTTTCATTTCTGGTGTAAGTTATGGCTAGTTGGCTGTGTCTTTGAGTAATGTACCCAACACCACACAACTAGCAAGTGATAGAGGAGGATTTTAAAGTTAAGTCTCCAGATTCCCTGGTATGTTTGTCTTTTCAATGTATAAAGAGAAGGAGACTGTCGGCAGTTTTGCTGAGAAGGAAAACTGCTATCCGCAAGCCTTCGCAGCCCGGCAGGAACTCTCGCTGGGCTCCGCAGGCTTGCGGATAGCTGCCTGAAGCCTGGAGAGCGAGAGGGGTCAGTACCTCGCTCTCTCCAGGCTTCAGCGAAAGCCTGCATTTGCTCCATAGGACGCACACACATTTCCCCTTCATTTTTGGAGGGGAAAAAGTGAGTCCTATAGAGTGAAAAATACGGTAAAAATCAGGAATGCACAGCTTTCATACTTTTCTCAAATCTACACCCCCCCACCCTACAGTTCCAATAACAAACAAGTGTTGAAAATTGCAACACACACAGAATCCACCCACTGTTTGCCTTGTTGATTGTGGTGGATCTAAACACAGGAGAAAAGCACTATAAATAAGTTGGAAATTAAATCGTTTTAACAAAAGAAAAAAAATCCCAATGAGAAATCCCGTTTTAAACAATTCTGCCTCTCTGGCACCATCTGGCGCAGTTTCTTTACTAATGTAGGTGTGTTGCTGCTGCTTACCAGAGGGTAGAGGGGAGGGGTGCAAACATACTGGCAGAGCCAAACTGGCATGCCTGCTGGTGCATTTGCACAACACCCGCCTCCCTGCCACCTTGCAGTAAGCAGCAGTTTTGTGGCAAGTATTGTTGTCCCACACTCACTAGTGATCTAGTTCCACTCTAAACATGTATGAAGAAGCTCTGACACACATGTAGAAACTTGTGGACAGGCATAGTCTCTTAGGAAACATGAAGTGTCTGCAGTCAAGATGTTTGCTCTTTTAGCTGATGAGATTCCATTTACAAATGTCTCCACAACTAATGCAATGGGAAAGGAGGAAATTTGATGCAAAAATCTGGATATAAGTTTAGCTTCTACCTCCCCTATGGGCATTCCCACTTTGCCAAAATCTGTTCAGACAGAGGGATAAGATGAGAATAAAGTCCTAACTGCTATTAAAATTACAAAATCTGAACTTTTAGCTTGATAGATCTCTAAATCTCTTTAATGCAGCTAGCATGTGTGGAACAGATGTTGCCAGTTCTGTTCTGTATGCACAGGCACCTCTGAGATCCAGCAAGGGGAAACCTTAAAATATATCAAGGTCTTCTTTAAAGCTGCAGTAGCTAAGCAAGCCTTCCCCAACTGGGTGCCTTCCAGAAGGTTTGGACTACAATTTTCATTAATGCCATTGTAGCCCAAAACATCTGGAGTGCACCAAGTTAAGGAAGGCTGAGCTAGGTCAATGGTATCAGAGGGGACGTGTATAGAGACAAAGGCGGCTTTCTGGATTGCTAGTTTCTCCTAGTGACACAAAGCATGAGGTAAGAAGGCTAGTTTAATTCAAATGGGTATAGCGGAATATCAGGATAGAGGATTTTTCATAAAGGAAAAGCTAAGGGAAGCCCATGCAGAGAGCAACCAACTGGGGATTTTTCCCTCAAAGAAGACAATGGAATTAAAAACGGAATTAAAAATGAGGCACAAACTGTATGAATGGCCAAGGCCAGCTTAAGGCGGTACTGGTGGTGCTGGTGCATTTCCCAGAGGAGGATGCCTTTCCCTCAAAAGGAATGTATGAAATAAGGTACCCAAAAATATATGTTATGGTATTTTAAAGACTAATGCAGTTATTGCAGCATACACTATCATACTCTGAACACCCACAGTTTCACCACTCTCAGCAAAACACAAACAAAAGCAATTTTGCAACCTTAATCAACAGAAAGAAAATACTTTGAACACGTTCAGTTTCATATTTTAAACTCACTACAGTACTTACTGTTTTTGCTCAATTTCTAACTTGAGTCAGTCACCAGCTCTCAGCCTAACCTATAAAGGGCCATATTTTTCTGGGTTCCCTACCTCCACAAATTAGAACAGCTTCAAGTCTTCAAATGATCTAGCATGATTACTGTACGTATTATTTATGCATTAAACCTATTTCTGTTTAATTGCAACAAAAATTGATTCCCAAGAACAGTTACCTTAGTCTTGCACCCACTCAAGGTGAGACACTGTGGAAAGCAGAGAGTTGTATTTTATTTTTATTTTTACTATTTTAGTTTTACAGGCTGAATAGTAAAGAGTTGATATTTTTCCTGATTGCCTATCAACTAAAAAATAACCTCAGATTTTCCAGTGTTCTGCTTCAGCAGCAAAACAATTGAGATAAGTAGATCACACACAAGTGGGGAGCTGCCTGTAGGTTCCTTCCTTTCATGGTTTTTTGAGGGGTGAGTAGGTGGAGATCCTGTTACACAAGAGAAGTAGGAGGCATTGGTGGTAAAACACCACCAATTTTGCCTCAGGGCTCAGAAGATCCTATGAACCAGTCTGAGTTCTCGAACTCTGGTAACCTTAGGAAAGGAAATCTTATGCCTGACTGAATTTTTTAAAAACCCAAAATGTGACTGTGAGTGCAGAGTTCGGCTATTCCTGTTCCACCAGTAAGCTAGCCTTCACTTCTCTTCTGGAACCAGAGCATGATTTTATGTCCATTTGTCATCATTGAGTAAAATCTCTTAATCTCCATACATCTGCAGAGTATAGTTTAGCATATACTTAGGCACACCACCTTAGGACAGTGTGATTTGTAATCTGAGTGCCCTTCTTGTCAGTATATTGACACTGCATACCGCATAGTAATTACAAAATCAGCAGAACAGCTACAAACAGCCCTCCCTCAGTTACTAAATTGCATTCCGCAAGTGTATATAAATTTGTATATATGGGTAGGATATCAGCCCTGAAAACAGGGTCATAAACATGTTTTCTGCCTGTTGAGCACAGATTTTATAGTTGCAATTCTACTTCCAGTTATATTGCAAAGCAATTTTAGCTTCTTTTCTCATTCACTGGTCTTTGTCACAGAACTACCCCTGGGAACCGACTTTTAAAGCGCTATCAGAAGAAGACTGAATAAGCACAAAATGGTTGCTTGTCGTTTGAGTTATTCTCCTCGTCCCCTCAACCTCTTGATAGCAAGTAAAATAAAATGACGGGAGTTGCATTTCATAACAAGCAGGGATGCTGTTAATAAATCCTCCAAATGTCATAGCAAGCAGGGGAGCTTTTCAGCCCCTCTCTTACACGTTTGCTGGGTGAGCTTATGCAGCACCAGCTCCTTGCCCACAATTCCACCCTTACCTTGCTGAACAGGAAGTCCAGCTGTGCAAGTCTAGGGCCATTTTAGTTTGGTCTACAATGAAGCTGGAAATAAGAACTCACTACTTTGGCTCAAAAGCCGCAAATGTGGGCATCTTTCAATGATGTTTATACTTCCAAAGCCATTCAATGCCCCTTAAAAAGTCTTTGTTAAACCAAGCTTCCCCAGTCGCTGACTCTTAACTTTTTAAAAAAATTTGTACACTGTATTGGTGATATAGAGATGCATTTTATTTTTATCTCATTTTTACATTTTTTAATTGAACATTGTATTTTTAGGTTTTATGTAACTCACTTAAGATTATTTTATTTATTCTGTTAAGCAATATAGTTTTTTGAATAAGTGTGTCAATTTGTGTGGAAATGCTAGATTCCCATTTACAATGGGAGAAGCCTTGGCAAATGGCTTGCACTGAACATAGAGAAATAAGGGAAGCCTTTTGCCGTATTTTTAAATTTTATTTAAACAATTTATAAGCCACTTAAGTACTATAATTTCTAAGTGGTGTACAGGAAATACAATGCAAAAAAAAAAAAAAAAAGAGAGAGAGATAAAGATCAGTTAAAACTACAAAACCAGACTTCAGTTCCTGCTGGAATAAAAAAGTCTTCCATAGGCGCTGGAGATAGGCTCCATAGGTGCCGCCACAATGGTGCATACATGCACAACCAGTTTACACCGGTTAGAAAGGTTCCACAGAGCCTTAAAAGACTAACAAATGTAAACTGACACAAGCTTTTGTGGACTTGAGTTCATCACATACATTTAGTGTTATCCTTTGGAGGCAGACACAAGTGAATATGTATGTGGGAACTGTGAACGGCAAAGAAGCACAAGAACTTTGTGGCAGTTCAACTGAAACTTAATCTATGTGAAGTAATTACAAGTGTCTGCTTGCAGCAGCATTAGCTGATCACACAATCATCTCAGCATTTCTAATGAACACCTGTTAAGGGGACAGGAATCCACTGCCTTTAAAAAAAAAAAAAAAATAGTTCAAACTCAGCTATTTCATGCCCTTTCCGATTCTGCTGTTGGAGTTATTACAGATTAGTTAGCACCCTTAAATCGTTCTCTCATATGAGCAGTGTTAAGTTCCACATTTCTTTTTGATCCATGTTTATGGATGAATTCTGATCCTAATAATTGATTGTGAGTTCTGAATTAAATTAATGAATGACAAGCAGAATTGCATGACCTTGTATATGTGGAGTCAATAAAATAATTTACCAATGAAATATGCAGTAGAAGAAACAGAGGGGAAATTGGCCCAATAGAGAAGTCATTTCATATATTTTGCTTCATGGAAATCATAGAATCATAGAATTGTAGAGTTCGAAGGGACCCTGAGGATCATCTAGTCCAACACCCTACAGTACAGGAATATGCAGCTGTCCATTAAGGGGATTGAATCTGCAACCTTGGAGCTATCACCAACTGAGCAAAAGCGAAGACCCAATGTAAATGGCCAACTTTTCAGAGCTTTAGTCCAAACAAGCAAAATCAGTTTTCCCCTTATTGTTTCTGGCTGTTTTGAGTAAGCAATTGACTTGACACAGTCCTGAAAGAATGAGCAGCTGAGTTTAATTTGTCTCTTTAGTAATTCTACTGATAATGTCAAAACTTGCAATTTACAACAAGAAGACCCTGGCTGTTTCTGAGAGGTAACCACAGAGGTAACCTTAATAGGTTTTACGGTGATGAACATGAGAATTTCATTGCAAAATTATTCAGGCTGGTTGGTTATGAAGAGCATTTAATAGCATAGCTTGGTCTACGGCTATGTGAAAGGTTTGATAAAATTACAACATAGGGCTTTAGATGAAGTGTTAGCAGATTAATTTGGAATGTGGAGTACTGTCGTTGTACCAGTGTTGACACACTGTCCAGTTCATCACAAGATATTAAGCAGTCGTACAGGTTGGTTAATGTTAACGAAAGGGCAGTGTGGGAAGGCAGGCTTGCAATGAAGATAGACAAATGCTATTTTAAAATGGAAAATAGGTGTTCTGTATTTTAAAGTCAAGCAATGGAAGCGTTGCCTCGCCTGGAATAAGAATAAATTATAAATAGAAATGTGGGGAAATAACTGATAAAATCCCATTTCTGAATAAGGTAGTGGCTGGTCAACTTTGAGGGTGTTTGGAGGTAATGATGCATTTAACCTTTCTTCAGGCCTGGATCTGACAGTGAAACTGCCTTGGTCATCCTGGTTAACCAAGTATCAGGAGCAGAGCTGGGCTTACCATTAGACAAATTGAGGCACTTGCCCCTGGTAGTGGGATCCTGCCAGGATCCAGAGTTGGCAGATCCCACTGTGATGCCTGCCTGCCACCATGCCACCCTACTTGCTGCTGCTGGCATCACCACAGGCCTGGGGGTGTTGGGGTTTCAGGGAGCTCTCAAGAGCTTTCACCACTGCTGCTGACCCTCCTCTGGTGGTGTGGGGTGGGTGGGAGGCACCCATTGTGGTGCCAGAGTTCCAAAGGCGCCTCCTGGCCCCCCTTCACCAGAGAAGTGAGAAGAGCAGGTTCCAGAGGTGGAGGCCCCTCACCACAGAAGTGATAGTGGCTTCTGGGTTCTTGCAAGAAGCTGTTTCTCTGGTGCCACTGCAAATGCCTCCTGCCCTACCCTGGCCCCAAGGAAGTAAGTAGGAGCAGCTGCCATGTTGCCTTCTGAGTTCTGGTGAGATTGCGCTAGAATGCAAAAGCCGCTACTGCTTCTCCCATGGCGGGGCGGGGCGGGGCGGGGCTGCCACAAGAACCTGGAAACTAATGCTGCAGCCATGAGACCTGGTAAACTGTGTGACCCTGGCTTTGGCAGGTATGGATGGCAATGGCCATGGGAGACAGCAACTTCCCATTTAGCCTCAGGTGGCAAAACGAGACAGGCCAGGCCACCTCTGAGAGAGAGAGAGAGAGAGAGAGAGAGAGAGAGAGAGAGAGAGAGAGAGAGAGAGAGGCAGGCACAAGGGAAGTGCAACTCTGCTGGTTCTGCTTGCCTCAAGCATGACATCCTTCTGTGGAAGGTGGAAACATGGTGTTATAACAAAATAAAAAAATTCCTTCCAATAGCACCTTAAAGACCAACTAAGTTAGTTCTTGGTATGAGCTTTCATGTGCATGCACACTTCTTCAGATACACTGAAACAGAAGTCACCAGACCCTTCTATATAGTGAGAAGGTGGGGAGGGGTATTACTCAGAAGGGTGGTGGGAATCTTTCTCAGAAGGGTGGTGGGAACCTTTTCACCCCTTGCTTTTTCCTGTAAGACCTATTGCAGTTGTTAAGAGTCGTCAACAGGCTCATCACAGCCATCTGCCAATCACCCATACCCTTCTGAGTAATACCCCTGAGTAATATTATTATTATTATTATTATTTCTGTCTCCATTCCATCTGAATCAGGTGCAGCAGTGCAGATGGTAGACCAGTGTCTGGAAGCAGTAATGGCCTTTATGAGGGGAGGGCTAACAAAATGAGAATGAATCCTAAAAAGACAGAGGCGCTCTTGGTTGGTGGTTTATGTATTTGGGAAATGGAGAAAGAACCTGTTGTGGACAGATTTGCACTCCCCTTGAAGGAGCAGACACATAGTTTTGGATCCAGGTTTGTCATGGGAAACTCAAATCGCTGCAGTGGTTAAGAGTACCTGTCTCCAGCTAGGATTGTTTTGCCAGCTATGGCCATTCCTGGATTGGGATAGCCCTGCCACAGTGATCCATTGTAACTTCATGGCTAAATTACTGTAATGTGCTCTACATTAGCTTTCCTTGAAGATGGTTTGGAGGCTGTAGCGGTTGTTGAATGCTGCTGCGAGTATTGACTGGCCTATTATTCTATATGGAACTCATAGAAAGGTGGGGGTCATGTGACTTTGTCATTTTGCCCATTGTGTAACAAACTGGTAGCATTCGCTCTTGAGCTCTTATGCATGCACAGGTACAAACATACCTGTGTGCATGCCCGATATGGAAAAAAGGTAGTAGAGGGGAAGGGATGGAGTGATGGAGTGGAAACAATGGAGCAAAACAAGCACAATATGAATACATTCCAACTTCCTCCACCCATTGGGATGGGTGCAGAATAGCCACCATTTCCATGATGGAACATGCGAAAGCTAACCTGCCTGTTGCACGCACAGAAAATTCCAATCAGAAAAATCAGTTTATGGGATAGCATTTCTTGGCTGGAAGCACCCCATTTCTTCCTTAGTTCCCAAGTACAGGAGGAACAATACAAATAGCACTGGCTTCAAGTGTGTGCTTCTGATACAAATTAAGACAAGTTAAGCTGTTTTGCCAGCAAAGGTCAGCTCTTTTTAAGTCTAATTTGGCAGGTACCTTGCAGGCATTTGATACAAAACCTGCAAGGACTAAAGGACACAGAGTCAGAAATCTGATAATTAAGCCTTCAAGGGCCTGTATCAGATTCACTTCTTTTTCTCAGGTGGGAAGCTTCTACCTGCCTTGCATCGTGAAGTATTTCACACCCAGTTAGAATCTATATATATTGACCGCCATACTTTTACAAATCAGAACTGCTAAGAGATGTGTTATGGGTTAATGGGGCTGCTTGTGCGTAAATGGTTGAGCTCTCAACTCATGCAATCAGTTTCTAAACTCTCCCAGTCCGCGGAGCCATGGATGCATGGCTACCTCAATCGCTGGCAGAATCCGTCAGTGGGCGTTTCCGGAATTTACGCCAACATAAGAGTTCCTTAACGGAAACTCTCCTTCTGGATTCTCTGCGTGACAGTTTCCTACGCGGAGTGGGCGTCCCCAGCGGAGGTCCTGAAACCTCTCCGCTGTTCTCACTGGAAGTGTCTTGGAGCCATCCCTCCGACTGAGTTTCTGTGGGAACTCTCTCTCTCCCCCTGCTGGTTCCTTCCTCAGCATCTGAGGCTCTCCTACCCTCCTTGAGCCCCTCCACCACCTGGCTCTCCGATGGCAGTTCCCTGACATCCACCTCCCCTCCAGGACCCCCCTCACCCCCCGTTTCCCCCTCTTCTCTGGGTGGTGAGGCTGGGAATCCCCTGAAAGAATCCTCCTCATCTTCGGATGACTCAAAAACCACCCTCCACCTACTACTGTCCCTTCTTCCTGAATACTCTTCCCCATCTGATTCTTCTTCCTCTTCTTGTCCTGATTCTGGGAACCCCTCAAACTCCCCTTCTTCGTCAGTGGTGCCGAAGTGTTCCTCCCAGAAGCTAGCCAAGGGCTGAGGCTTCTTTGGGTACCGGAGATGAAACATTCCTACTAAAACCTCATTATCAACCGTTTCTGCCGGTACCCAGGTATTTTCGGACTCCGGTTCCCCTTCCCATGCCACTAAGTACTCCACCTGTTTACCCTTCCACCGAGAGTCGAGTATTTCTGCTACATGACTGCTGCTCTCCCTCTCTTCTACTTCCGGTGTCGCGGGAACCTCACCTTCACGTCCCAAAATTTCCCACCCCTCCCGGTATGGTGACAGTAATGACCTATGGAATACTGGATGCAGTTTCATGTTGTCTGGCAACCTGAGTCTGAAGGCCACCGGATTAACCTGTTGTATAACTTCGAAGGGTCCCAGTCGTTTCGGCCTCAATTTCTTGCACCCGCCCTTAAATGGCAACCCTTGTGTTGACAACCACACCCGGTCCCCCACCCTTATGGTCTCTCCTTCCCTTCTGCTCCTATCTGCCTGCTTCTTGTATTCTTCCTTGGCCCTATCCAAATTCATCTTGAGCTGTTGATGTATGGCTTCCATTTCTTCCACAAAATGTTCCGCTGCCGGTACGCTCCATCTTTCCCCTCCTTCCCCTGGAAAGGCCCTAGGGTGACACCCGTAATTGGCCATAAATGGACTCATGCCCGTGGACACGTTTTCCGCGTTATTGTAGGCGAATTCGGCTAGAGCCAATTTCTCTACCCAATCATTCTCTCTGTCATTTACATAACACCTCAGATATTGTTGCAGAATACTGTTTGCCTTTTCCGCCTGCCCATTTGTTTCTGGGTGTCTGGCGGTCGAGAAATTGACCTCTACGTGCAGTAAGCTCATGAGCTTCCTCCAGAACCTGGACGTAAATTGTTTCCCTCTGTCTGAGACCACCCTCAAGGGGGTGCCATTTAACCTAAAAATGTGTTCTATAAACAACCTGGCGGTTTCTTCCGCTGTCACAGCATGTGAGCAAGCTATAAAGTGGCACATCTTGGTTAACAGGTCTACCACTACCATTACCACAGTCTTTCCCTTGGATTTTGGTAAATCCATCATAAAATCGATGGAAACTGCCTCCCATGGCCGTTCGGGTGTGGGTAATGGTTCCAGTAACCCCGCCGGTGCCGCCCTCTCCCCCTTTGCTCGCTGGCAGCGGTCGCACCCCCTTACATACTCTCGTACATCTTCCCTCACCTTGGGCCACCAGAACTGCCTGGTAACTAACCACATGGTTTTGTGTTGCCCAAAGTGCCCTGCGGTGGGGCTGTCGTGTAGTTGTTTGAGTACTCTACCCCTCAATTCCCCATCTGGTATGTACAATGCCCCTTTGTAATACAACGCCCCGTTCCTTTCTTCAAACCCCCCTGTGTTCTCCCCGGCTCTCCTGAGCCCTCTGAGCTTGTCTTGGGCATATTCATCGTTCTCTGTCCCTTCTACCAGTTCCCTTTGCCCCACCAATGCTGCTCCACAAACCCAGTGGTCCTCTGGGATAATATGCCTTTCCTCGGGCGCTCCCTCCCCCTCCATATACTCTGGCTTTCGAGAGAGAGCGTCCACCCTGACGTTCTCTGGTCCCGGTACGTAGCAAATCTCAAAATGGAATTTGGAGAACTCCTGTGCCCATCTCACTTGTCTCTGGTTCAGTACTCGGGCCATTCTCCAATATTCCAGATTTTTGTGGTCCGTGCACACCTGGACCTTGTGCTGCGCTCCAATCAGCAGGTGTCGCCACCGCCGAAAAGCTTCATGAATGGCGAGCAGTTCCCGGTCGTACACTGTGTAGTTCCTTTCGGATTTATTCAACTTCCGCGAGAAGAAGGCACACAGTCTCCAGTCCGACACATCTTTTCCCGGCTGGAGAAGCACCGCCCCTACCGCTCGATCAGATGCGTCCGTCTCTACCCTCATCGGCTTCTGTAGATCTACGTGCAAGAGCTGTTCCTCCGACGCAAACGCTTTCTTTAGCTGTTCAAACGCTCGCTGCGCCTCTTCCGTCCACGCGAATTTCTTCTTACTACTGAGACAATCGGTGATGGGCGCCGTTAAGTGGGCAGAGTTTTTGATGAACTTCCGATAGAAGTTTCCAAACCCCAGGAATCTCTGCACATCCTTCCTGTTTCTGGGTGTCTTCCATTCCAGTACCGCTTGGACTTTACTGGGATCCATGGCCAATCCCTTGTCTGACAAACGGTACCCCAGGAACTCCACCTCTCTGGTATGGAACTGGCACTTCTCCAGTTTTACCCACAGCTGGTTTGCTTGCAGCCTGCTTAGGACCTCCCGGACATCTCGGACATGCTGCTCCTCGTCCTCTGAGTAGACCAACACATCGTCTAAGAAGGCCACACAGTTCTTATACAGCAGAGGTCCCATGAAGGATTGGAAGCATGCTGAGCCCGCCTGTAATTCGAAGGGCATAACGAGATACTCAAAGGCCCCCAAGGGGGTGAACATGGTGGTCTTCCATTCATCCCCCTTCCTCATCTGTATCAGGTTATACGCCCCCCTCAGGTCCAGCTTGGTAAAAATCTTTCCCTTCCTCACTCTGGTCAGAATGTCGTCAATCCTGGGCATGGGAAAGGCCACTGGTTCTGACACCAAATTGACGGCCCGGAAGTCCACGACCAGCCTGGGTTTATTTGAGTCCTTTTTGTCCACAAATAACACCGGGCTGCCCCCCACCGCTCTTGACTCCCTGATGAACCCTCGTTTCAGGTTCTTGTCTATGAACTCCCTTAACTACTGCATCTCCCTGTCCGACATGGCGTACAGTTTGCCCACTGGTAGCTGGGCTCCCGGGAGTAGGTTAATTTGACAGTCAAAGGGTCTATGCGGGGGCAGTCTATCTGCTTCCTTCTCACTGAAAGCATCACTCAGGTCTGCGTATTGTGGTGGTATTTCTCCCTTTTCTCCCACCACCATCCCTGCCAGACTTGCCCTAGCCAACTCCTGAGTTTCTCTTCCCTTGCAGTGTTCTAGGCAATAAGCTGACCCAAAAGAGACTACCCGCTGGTGCCATCCCACTAGCGGGTCATGTAACGCCAGCCAGCTCATTCCTAATATGATGGGCGGCCCCGCCAGGGTGGCTACGTGAAATGCAATGACTTCCGTGTGCCTTCCCACCCTCATTGTCATGGGGACCGTTTGTTGGCTCACTTCCCCTCCCAGAAGTTCCCTCCCATCAATCGTGGTCACCTGCAAGGAATTGCTCAAGGGTATTGTCTGTATCTGGTGCTCTGATGCAAACTCCTTACTCATGAAATTGCAGGAGCTGCCTGAGTCTAACAGGGCTTTTATCGTGAGTGGATGTCCATTGGGTAGCTCTAGCAGCACCTCTACGACTAGAGCCGCTCTTGGGGGTTCAGGCTTGGGCACGTTCACTGATCCTTGGCCTGGCTGCTGTGCCCTGTCGCTGGCAGCCAGGCGTTGGCTTTTACCTGCTCCTTAACCCCCTCCTCCTCACTCCCAACAGCTCCCACCATTCCTTGCCATCCCTTCCTTTGTGGGCACACTCTGGCAAAATGTCCTGGCTGTTGACAGAGGAAGCATTTTTTGGCGCTCTTCCCCTCCTTCTTCCGCCCTTCGCTGATGTTTGAAATTCCGCGCGCGTGCGCGCGCGCAGTCCCAATCTCCATTGGTTCCACTGGCGGGGAAGGTTGCTCCGGCATCTCAGGAATGCGGAAATCACTCCAACACTCTCCTCTCCCTTCCCGCTTCTCCAGAGCCCTTGCTTCTTGGCGCACTCCAATCGCAAGCGCCGATTTGGTCAGCTGATCCATGGACTCCGGACGGGGCGCGCGGGAAAGTTCATCTTTCACCGCCGGGGCTAGCCCTTCTTCAAACAGCATTTGAATCGGTTCCGAAGACAGGTCCCACCCCAATTTATGTATGAGCATGGTAAACTGTGTCCAATACTCTCGGACGGACTGATTCCCCTGTTTGCATCCCATTAACTGTCTGCGTACCACGCCCTGTTCAATCTGGCTGGAAAACATCAAGTCCATCGCGATAAAGAATTTCCTCAAGTCTTTTAGGGCATCATTATTCGATGCCATCAGGGGCCTCACCCATTCTCTAGCTCCCCCCTCGAGGTACCCAATCACAAAAGCCACTCTCGATTCCTCTTCGGCAAAGTCATCAAACTGCAGGTTCAGTGCGTACTGCATTTCTGTCTTAAAGGCTTGGTAGCTCCTTGGGTCACCCCCGAATTTCTGTACCAACCCTGGTACCTTCCTTGCGATGGGGGTGGGCTTCCCCTGTGCATCCTGAGCTCTCCTCTCCTCGAGACGCGCCGTTAGCAGTGCCAGCTGGTGTTCCAACGCTCTGTTTCTCTCCTCCAGAGTTGGTCCCACTCCAGCTCCTCCCGCTGCTCCGTCTCCAGTTGGGTTGCTCATGATGCCTCTCTTTCGCACACGCAGCGTCAGAGACTGACGGATTGCTGTTATGGGTTAATGGGGCTGCTTGTGCGTAAATGGTTGAGCTCTCAACTCATGCAATCAGTTTCTAAACTCTCCCAGTCCGCGGAGCCATGGATGCATGGCTACCTCAATCGCTGGCAGAATCCGTCAGTGGGCGTTTCCGGAATTTACGCCAACATAAGAGTTCCTTAACGGAAACTCTCCTTCTGGATTCTCTGCGTGACAGTTTCCTACGCGGAGTGGGCGTCCCCAGCGGAGGTCCTGAAACCTCTCCGCTGTTCTCACTGGAAGTGTCTTGGAGCCATCCCTCCGACTGAGTTTCTGTGGGAAATCTCTCTCTCCCCCTGCTGGTTCCTTCCTCAGCATCCGAGGCTCTCCTACCCTCCTTGAGCCCCTCCACCACCTGGCTCTCCGATGGCAGTTCCCTGACAAGATGTAATAAAATAAGCAGTTTAATTTGTGTTATATTTTGAAGAAAGTCTGAGCAGCAGCCATACAGATAATGAACAGTATATTCCAGCAATGTACATTTTAAGTGGAGCAGACTAGATCCCTGCCCTACTGCCATGCCCAACCATGCTTTCCAGTTGTATGTACAAATATAGCTGTGGCCTATTTTCAACCCACAAATGTGTATAATCTGTCCTCATTCCCACCACACACAAGCTGGAACCTGTGACTGCTTCTGTAAAATCTGAAGTACAAGTTCAAATGTGCAGGTACTGTTTAGCTTATTTGTTTTGTGAGAGTCTGCTCCCAGCTTTCAGTGTTTTTAGCCAATGAATGAAAACATAGCAATGACTGGCATTTTGAAAAGCAGATCTAGCGAAATAGAAAGTCAGTTACACATCAGTGTCTAGTGAAGCAACTTTTTGGTTATGTTTTCAGTCTTCTCTGCCCTGTTGGTTGCCACTCTTGACTGATGTTAACACTGATGTTTAAAGTCGGTGTTAGAGTTGATGGAAGAAGATTGGAAAATTTAAAGTTTATATATAGAAATATCGCAAAATTAATGAGTGATAGAAAAATGGTGGATTGATATTTTATGGATTTAGCAGAAATGTTATAAGGAGTTAAGTATATATAAGTATTTTAGTTTTAATGTTAAAATAAGGTTAAAAAAATATGTTATTTATAATATGATAGAGAATAGAGAAAGATGGAAAGGATTTGCTGAAATAACTAGTAGAAGTGGAATACAAAAAGGGAGGTGAGAGGAGGTCGAGGAAACAAGGGAATGAAAGAAAGAGTATCGAAAAGGGGAGATATATTTTTTTAAAAAAATGTTTTTGTTTTGTTTTATTTAGGGTTAGGGTTAGGGAGTGGGTTTTGTTTAGTTTAGTTTGGTGTGTTTGGTTTGTGATTTATATTGTTTGTGTATTGTGTTGTGTTGTCTTTTTTTTCCTTTCTTTTGTTTTTTCTCTTCTGTCTTCTTTCCTTTTAAAAGTAATAAATATTATTTTTTTTTAAAAAAAGTCGGTGTTAGAACTTTAATGAAAAATTGCTATCTGTATGAGGCCTCAGCTTCAGGATGCTTTTATCCAGATATGTTACCTAGGATTATTTCCCTTTCCAGGTACATTTTCTTCTGTTAGAGAAGAACTACAAGAAGCTATTGTTAGCTTCCTGAAGCAAGATGTCGAGTCTGGGGCCCTTCCTTGTAAAATAATTTTTTAATAACCAGGAAAATGTGTGCATTAGAACAAGGGTTGCTCTAATATGAGTGCAATTAGTCAAGAAAGTGTCCTGCAGGGATAGAACTTGGAAAAAGTTAAGGTACTTATCTGTACCTTTTCTGTGTTTGAAAACTTAACTTTTTGGCTGAAATATTTTTGAAAGCTGGTTCTTATTATGGTAGATGGTTTATCCTTCTCAGTTATCACCAACAGCTACACTGCAATTACCTTCCCAATTAGTCATAAGAGTCTAATGTCAAAATGACTCAAAGCGTTTAGTAGAAAATTTCACTATGCTCCATAAAAGATTTTTAACATTAGATATAATGCAGGATAATATATTTTAACAATAATGGTTACATGATTTTGTAAGAACAAACAAGGATTCACTTTCACTTTAATATACGTCTTTTCTCTCCCTTAGCGTTACGTGATTGACCAGAATTCAAATTGGGAGCTGGCGGGGACTCCTGTCGTACCACGTGGCCTGCCCATGGATTTCCCAACTACCAACTGCCTAGTCATGTGTTGCTTCCAGGGGCTTGGGGCCCGATGCAACAGGCTGTAACTGCCTCCCACATCGGGACCAGGTAAAAGAGGTCATTTTCTTTATCTCTAATTAGGACCACAAAGACATATAGTGAGGTGAGAAACACTCTGCACAGATTCAAGCTTTGTACACATCATACATTTGAAGCAGATGGCTTCACCTAAAGAACCCCAGATTCTTTACCTTTACCACAGCTACAGTTCCCAGCACCCTTTGTGCAACTCCAGCTGATTTGCCAGCTCTGGCTGCTCCTGGGCAGATATAATATTGCCACAAGGACCAAAGCCCTTGTGGTTTCTGACTGAACCACTGGGGATGGTCTTGAAGACAGTCTGGAAACTTCTGTTCAGGGGGGCAGCCCATCAGGAGCATGTTTAACACCTAACATCACATACTAGGGGGTTTGTATCAATTTTGGATTTTGGGCTTGTCAGAGGTGAAGTGGAGTTTGTACAAGGTGATACAAGTCAAAGCAGTGGCTCTTGAAGTGATTCGGTTCATGGTGTTTGGTGATCCAGATATGTATGACAAAAGCAAAACTAAATGTCTTTAAGCCTACCATATAAGGAAACCACCAGGGAAAGGTGACAGGGGAAGGGAAAGCAAATGCCATAGGAAAAGCCTGTAATTAGAAGGAATGATTTTACCAAGAAAGTTAATCGCTTTTAGTTCTCTTCCCCCACCCCCAAATTAAATGAAGATTATAATAATATCGTAATATATTTATTTATATCCCCACCTCATTCCTTGACAGGTGGCTTAGTTACAGATAACTAGCGCAAAAGTCATTGGACCTATTTGTCTGCAGTTTGGC
This sequence comes from Podarcis erhardii, assembly GCF_964252035.2. Classification (NCBI taxonomy): domain Eukaryota; kingdom Metazoa; phylum Chordata; class Lepidosauria; order Squamata; family Lacertidae; genus Podarcis; species Podarcis erhardii. Next base: position 49,835,812 of record NC_138499.1, on the reverse strand, counting down.
AGGTTTCTTACCCAGGGAAAATATTATTTGACTGAAGATAATAAGGATTGGTTTTTGGAATGTTATGTACACAGGAAATGTATACATGTTCAAATGCTGAGCTATGACCTCTCAGGAATCAGAATGTCCAACTCTGCCACAGTAATGTAATCATTTGAAAGCCTTGTATTAAGTTAAGCTGAAGGCAGTTCCATGCCATAGCAGTCTATTTATTAAATGAGATTGTATTGTATATGTAATTATTTATTAAGCTGAGAAGCCAGACAGGGTAAACAAATGTTTACAGTATAATACATTAAGCATTTTCAGGGTTTAATAAAAATGATTGTCACTCACTGTGCTTCACAAAAGATTTCTTTTTAATGAATAAATAATTTGATGAAATCAAAAAAATATTTACAATATAAACAAATGGGGAAAAGCTTTGGATATATTAATCTGATCATCCTGTATTTTTTCCATTTTCTTAATGGAAAGTCTGTCATGTCTCTCCTTTCAGAAACAATACAAGTTGGACAGAAAATACAATTCAGCAAAGTTAATGTGGTTTGTTTGTGTAGCTATTAGTTAGGTTGAAGCTACAAATGCTTTGTTTTATTAGGAGCAAATAGGATACAAATGTAACTAAAATACATTATCAAAATGCTAGACGGCATTCTCCACAGAACAAAAATGTACACTATAGTCTCTGACAACAACAGAGGATCACTGCCAACAAAAAAGTACAACAGAAAAGTACAAATTTCTTCATTAGAATAGAATTGTGCTCTTTAATTTACCAGGTGACTAGACTGGTATATCAAGTTGATGGATTTATATGATAGTGGTTTCCAATCACTGAAGTGCATTTTTTGTGTTACTGTGGGATTTGTAGGTGTCTCAAGCAACGGCCATACTGTGGAAAATGGGCAGTGCAAGCATTTTTTTTTTTTTGGAAAGACGCTCTTGGGCTCTTAAAAAGAGCCAGTACAAAGCAATATAAGCATAACACTGAGAAGTCCTCATCTCATACACACAGATATCATGAAGCAACTTGCTTTGATTGTGGTGGTGAAAGGTTTTGATTCCTCCCAGCACTATTTGCACCATCAGCCAGAATTCAAGTACTCCAAAGCCACTTCATAGCAGAATTTATATTGATCCTGGAAAATCAAAACATGAAAACAATGTCAATTGCAACAAGGACTAAATCAAGGACACAAGTTTCAAGGACACAAGTTTCCTTTTTCTATTAGTTATAATTACATAATAATACAAATTTCTGTGCAGATTTATACATGGTTAATGTTCATCAGTTTTAAAATTACAGCAATGGCAATAAGATTATTCACATAAGCAAATAAATAAGTAGAACACTTGGAAATTTCTATTACAGAAAAGTGATAGAACAGGGAAGGAAAGAGCCATATATGTTACTCTGAGCTCTTTGGAAGAAGGGTAAAATAAATATGAACCAAATGCTGAAATCACAATGACCAAGTACCGTATTTTTCACTCCATTAGACACACTTTTTTCCTCTTAAAAAGGGGAAATGTGAGTGCGTCTTATGGAGCGAATGGCACTGCGCAGAAAGGTAGAGCTGCGCAGTGCCCCTTCAGCGAAGCGGGAGGAGGAACGGAGCCCCTTCTGTTCCTCCTCCCACTTCGCTGAAGGGGCGCTGTGCAGCTCTCCCTCTCTGCGCAGCGCCTGTCCTGCAAAGCCGGAGGAGGAACAGAAGGGTCTCCTTCTGTTCCTTCTCCAGCTTCGCTGAAGGGACGTTGAGCATTCTCCCTCTCAGAGAGGGAGAACTGCGCAGCGCCCCTTCAGCGACGGGCCTGTCCTGGCTTCTGCCTTAGCCGCGCGCACCCTCTTTGGGCAGGGGGAGCCTTCATCCCACTGCCCTGAAGAGGCTTGGCACGGTTATCCCAGAAGCCAGAACAGCCATACGGTATCCCAGAAGCCAGATCCCTCTTGCTGTTCTGGCTTCTGCGATTCAGAATATTTTTTTCTTGTTTTCCTCCTCCCAAAACTAGGTGCATCTTTTGGAGCGAAAAATACGGTACTTGTTTAGCTATCCAAATGCCCTTTTAGCAGGATGCATCCTTCCTTACACTACTGATGAACAAAGTATACCATAATGCCCTGATGCTTTGCGATGTCCTATATGGTTTTTATAGAACAACAGCTGGCATTTCAGCAATTCTACATATAAGAAGTTCCATAAAACACTCTACAAGGAAATAATTGCTCTTGGCCCTTTGTTTCTGAACTCTTTTAATCCTTCTGCAAGATAGAAGAGCCATAATTAAATGCAATACTCTGAATGTCAAACTGAAATTCACAGTCTTGATAAATATTAGGAGATTAAGCTATTTATAAAATATATAATTTGAAAATCTGGCATTTCATTTTACATGACTATTATTTCTGCTACACAAAGGCTGTTCTCCATGTGGATTGCACTGCCAGAAAGGGAAATTAATAAGGATGTTCTGTTGAAAGTTGAAAGTTTTCACAAAAAACCACAGCATACACTGAACAAGTCTCCTTGGGAGGAAAGCAGTGTAAAATACTTTTACAAGCCAAGTGATTTCATTATCCCCTTTAGAAAACAACAGGCTTGCTTTTATGAACCGCTCTCAGTTTAAATCTCAAAAATGTCACTGTGCCTTATGATAACAGGAATTTCCCCCCCTACTTAGTAGAGCAGTTTAAAAGCTCATACCAGAAGGTCCACCATGTTAGGCTTATTATTCCTCAAGGTCTTCACAGCATGGAAAACATCAACAGCCCTCTGGTGTCGCAGCATTTCACAAACAATACTGATTGCACAAAACGTCCCACTGCGGCCACCTCCATTTCTGCAAGAAAAGCAATGACTTGATTATTTTGTAGCTTTGTGTTATTTCCCCTTAATAGTACATGTGGGTCTACCCCCACCCCAAAAACCCAGTATGACATATGTTGATGTGCCAATCCACCTGGACTGTGATAAGGACACTATTTGAGGGTTCACAGAGCATCTACTGCATTTAGGTCCCATAGCCTGATTTCAGGTATGGGCTTTTTTGGTGTAGCGCTGAAACTATATGTTTCTTACTTTCTTGACTATTGCTTCTAAACAACCCCAGCCTATTTCACAAGGTGGGTGATGGGAATTTTGGTGACAGTCTTGTTATTGAAGCAATCTCTGGCCATACCATATTTACATGTGGACACGCAAAGTTCATACATATCTTGGAAGGTAACTAAATGGTTTTTTAACAACTGAAGAACAAACTTACAATTATTTATAAAAATGAAATTCAAATGGATTTTTTTTAAAAAAAACCATTAACTCTTCCAGTACAAGAAAATATATAAAATGGTCCAGATCAAAGTGAAGTCCACCTGTTGGTCTTATTTCTTGTAGATATAAAACCTCTTTAATTCCACGTTATCTGATTACGTTTTAACTCATTGCCTCCGAAGAGCCTCTGGCAGTCAAGAGTAAAAGCAATGGGCTAAATGGACAAATATTTTGACCTGGGATAAAGCAGTTTCCTATGTTCTAATATTTTGTACTAACACAATTGATCAGTATCAAGATTATGTATAGATTCATTTAGCTGAACTATCCTCATTTTGATGCAATTTCTAATTGCTCGATGTTCTAAAAACCCACAAACAAACCTACACACTACCAAAGGTATGAGAGATTCCCAAACTTCTTATTTTTGTCTTGTGGAAATAAGCAGGATGAGTGGCTGCAGAGAAAAGAACTTTACTTTTGGAACTGAATTAAATCATGATCCAATTCAGGGGCCATTTCACATTCAATACTCCCAACCATGGTTGGGGGATCAGAAGCGGGCTGCAGAACTACATGCTTCCTTTTCTGGACCCTTAATTCTTTAACTTCCAAAATTCCCTCTACTGGCCTGAACCACAATTAAGGCTTTCCATTAGAATATCCACTACCCATGGCCCATACTAACCAGGAATCTATGCTTGGGGTAGTGGAAACAAACTCATGGTCTGGATCCTAGTTCTTAAGACATGTTTTAACAGATTGAGAGTAACAAAAATGTGAGGCCTCTGTGTTCAGATGCATGATTAGATATAGCATTTAATAAAACTTTCTTCTGAAAATTAAAAATAACCATAGATAATCTCTCTCCTTCTGGAAACTCTATTATTTCCACAACTATTCTAATCAGCATCTTTAGATTCCACTTCATTGAAAATAATAAACCTTAATAATTACCAGAGTGCAGACTAGTTAGCTTGCAGCTTTTTAAAGCTAGAACTCACAAATGGTTGATTTTCAAAGGAAGTGACAATATGGCACATCTGTCACATCCAGGCAGCATGAAAAGAATGTTCCCTGCTGCCAAATACTGGATGATATTGTGCCATTCTTTGAGCATTTTAATTAAAATTAAGTCATTTAAAAGGATTATGTTGGATGGTTTCCCCCACTTTCTGTGCTGCCTGGAAGTGATGTATATGCGTGTGTGCAGGAGATGTGGTACAGCCATTTAATATCACGAATAATTGAGATGATATCAATTTGCATTTTAAAAGGACCTCCCAGATATGGATCTCAAACCATTAATAAGCGAAACCTCACAAGATTAGGAATTATAATTTCTATTCAACAGGTGGGAAAACTAGACACCATGATCAGGGGGCAAGTGATAATTTTGGGGGGAACCATAGCAAGCAGTTTTAACCCCCCCCAACAATGACACCTTACATTAGGAAGGGGAGTGGGGCAGAGATGAAAGTGAATAGTCAGTGCTTGGTAGAATAAGTAAGGGATGAGGAGATTTTTTAAAAAGCTGTAGTAGAGCAAGAGGGATATCTTGAGGTGTGGTGATAAGCTTGATGAATAAAGGCAAAATATGAGACTGAAATACAGTATCATATCATTATACAAATCATGGTATGAACACCCTTGGAATAATGTATACTGCTGTTATTATAATAATAATAATAATTCAATTTCTATACTGCTCTTCATTCAAAGATCACAGGGTGTACAATATAAAAGCATCAAAATATAAAGCACAAAAACTATTGCTATTTTTCTAGAAAAAAAGTACTGGAACTCTCTTATGTAGTCCATTACAGAGGCAAGACAAAGGTCCAGCACATCCACTACCACACCTGCAAATGTAAAGGAGGAGTCATCAACATATTGCTGGCAATGTACTCCAAGACGTTTCATGTAGGTGTTCAACATCATGGGGGATAAGATCAACCCTGAGGAACCCACATTGAAGGCTCCACAGGGCTGAATAACATTCTCCAAGCATCACCCTCTGGAAATAACCATCCAAGTAGGACTGGAACCACCACAAAGTGGTGAAACCCACTCTGAGCTTGGACAAGCCACTCCAGAAGGATACCATGGTCGATGGTATTGAAAGTCACTGAAGAAGTCAAGGAGAATTAACATTTCCTCTGTTTCTCTCCCAACAGAAGTCATCATACAGCATAACCCAAGCAGTTTCTGTGCCAAAAGCAAGCCTAATGTTTGTCTTTCCCCCCCTCGTAAAGCCATCTAAACTAGTGGCCAATATTCACTCACAAGCAATGGACGACTGTACGGCCTTCACCTCCATTGTATTCTTCCTGCCATTTGTCTACCTGACGTATGAGTTTCAGAAAAGAACGTTTGGATACAGGAGTGTCTCTATACATGGGCCATCCTAGGAACTGAAATTGCTGCACCATTCGATAGCCGTCCTGGGGCTGTGGGGACCCAACCAGTAGAAGAATAAAAAGACAGCATTATTTATTCTACATCCAAATAATATATACGTTACATGCTCTCATCAACAGTGATTATTAAAGCAGATTACTACTTGTTATTTGCTACAGGAATTTTCATTTGGGAGTTATGACTCTGAATCTCAGAGATATATTAAGATGATTTTCTAAACTGCTGAATATACAAATATACTAGAGTGGAACAATGGTACAGCTGCAAGAGCCAATATTATAGCAATCACCAGCTAGGCAAAGTGAAATTTGCAATATAGCTCCAATTATGGCTGCCCTTTTTATATGCTCATCATTTTCAAATTTTCAGAATGAACTTTCGTTGTGTGATGACTGATTGTTAATAAGCCAAATAAAGACCCACATATTCAGAATAACATCACTTCATTAGCATCTCTCTCCAAAGACATTTTATTTTATATGTGAATGAAATCTTTCTACTAATTTTTTAGAAAGGGAAGGAAATGTTTTCTCATTCTTGACAATCCTACATATTCAATAATCTTGATTTACATTTCTGAATGCTGTGAGATAAAAGAAAGTTTCAATTGGTACTTTGGATTTGAAAAATATCCAAAAGAGGTTTCAAGCCTTTTAAGCTGTATCTTGCAACCCATGGGTGTGGAAATATTCAAAACCTCAAGTTCTAATATGCCCCCTTAATTTTTGGAAACTTATCTACATATATCACCAAATAAAAAGGCTTGCCAATTTTGTCCCTCTCACAATAATTTTAAAAGAAAACTCTGGAAAAAAGAGCTGAGTAGACTTCTACAATATTTTCTTAAGTAGGAGGTAGTAGATGATTATTGTTTAGCTAAGTAGGCCTTTTCTGAGCATTGCATTCTGAGCATACAGTTTTACATGTAAAAAAATTGTTTCAATTTAATATCAGGCGCAATACAAAGGAACTCAATAAAGCTAGGAACCATAATTATTATTATTTGTTATAAATCCACATGTGAATTAGATTTTTTGACCATCTTCCAAGAAACAAATAACTGAATAAGGTCCTTACTCTTGCTGCATTATAAATTCGGAATATCCGGCTGATAATGTCTTCTTCTAAATCAGCAGAAACAAACTCCACCTGAATAGGACCATGTCGATGAACTCCATTTTCAGGCCAATATTGTGGACACAACTGTAGAACAAAAAGATCAATAAACACACAGACATATTATCTACAAAATATGTTTCGGCATGTCGCCCTATAGCTTAATCCACTGGCTTTCACATGTGAACAGGTGGGCCAATGTGCCCAAAGCGCTCCATAGAAGAATGGCTGCCCTGTCCCTCTCTGTGCTGGGGAATGCTCCAAATGCTAAATCACTTCCCAGCATTAAAGAGTAGAGATGAGGAAGAAGCTTGATTTAGTTCAAATCTGAAAGTGAACATACCTAATCTGCCCTTTCTGAAATAATACACAAACCAAAGGACAGCCTTCCTTCACAATTCTCCAAAATTTGCCACACAGTTTTCTGGCCAGGTAACGTGTACTAAAATGTAAAAACTAGTGTAGTGTTCAAATACAGTAAATGCAAATAAATACAAATGCATATATTATTTGGGGAAGGGGTCAGGCAAGTTTCTTTGAAGATGAAGACCAGATGGCCACCGCAGTGCCATTTCAAAGGGATGAGCTGGGTTGCAATAGCTGCATCTAAGTGACAAACATCCAAAAGTGCAGTGGGGGCGGGGTGTAAGCTAGAGAGTTGCAGTCTGAGTGAGCTGTAAGGAGATGCTGGCGACAGAGGAGCCAAAGCTTTGACTAATGAAGAGGTGTCAATGCTGTGAGCCCTTCCATCCTAAATAAAATCATGTATCTTAAAAGACACTAGGATCTCTGCTGACCTTTCTTCCAAGAAAACTGAGCCCTGGGTAAGTGCACAACTCTCACCGCTTGTCAGATGGCGTGGCATGCAACAGTATGCCACTACCTATGTATAGAGCTTCATATGCGTATTGGACCCCCATTGGAGCTATAAATCGTAACTTATTTTGCAGGCTTCCAACAAAAAGTCAGCATTTTAAGCCTTAATATATTTTTTGTTCATTAACAATGTTACAAAACTTTTGCTGAATCACACAGGAACGATTCTAATTCTCACATAGTACTATCTTGTACAGAGTTACATATGTATAGGTTCCATGGAAATCAGTGGGTATATAATTGATGTACAACCCTTTTACTAGACTTTTATTTCTGTTTATTTATTTACAACATTTCTGGACCCCTTTCAATGAAACGATAAAATAAATCTAATTATAACTGTATAAAATCAATAATTTAAAAATGAACACCAGCTGCAATAAGCTCTCAGGCTAATTCCTAAATGTCTGGCAGAACAAAAAACTTCCACCTGTTTCTGAGAAGCATCCAGGGAAGTACACAGATGGATTTCTCTGAGGAGAGCATTCTATCTAGGATAGTCATATTGGAGATGCTGTCCCTGGAGATATTTGAGCACAATGTAGAACCTTAGGTCAGAACCAGATTTTGAATTGGGTTTGGTTTAGTCCAACTATACTCATCTTCTTTTATACAATTTTGCCCTAGTATTGCTTGCTGCTAAATTCTTAAACCTTTTCGGCATTTGGAGTGGCAGATTTCTGACATTAAACATCAGTTTAGCAATAGCCTGTGACAGCATGCAAGGGTGCTGTCAAACACCTCAACGTGTTGGGCATTATTTGAGGCACACACACCACCAGAAGCCCAGTCTCTATCCCCAGGGTATGATAAACAGTTCATAGCTGGAAACCAAACCCTATCCGTTACTAAATTCCCAGAGGCAACATTTTGCTTTCAGTTCACCACTACTGGATAATACCAGAGCTGCCTGGAAGTTTTGCTGATTTTTATATTTGTGAATGTCTTGTTTCTCCTTTGAAAATTTGTCCCAGAAAATTTAAGTATGGGAAATAGTAGCCAGAGGGGCTCACAGACATTACAGAGCTGTATTCTGGTTGATTTACGTGTTAGATAACGCTGTGTGGGTTGAACAGTCTTACAGGGCTGTTTAATCCTTCACCTTCCAATATTCCCAGAAATCAATTTATAAGTGAGCTATGGATTCTTTAATAGAAACAGACACACCTGACACAGTGGGAAAAGAAAAAAAATATGGAGGGTTTCCAAGGGATGTACTTACCCAGGAATTCTCCTGGGCAAGACTTGGGAACAATAGTGAAGTGAGCACAAAAGGAAACTTTTCCTGCTAGCATGAGGACTGTGTTCATATTAGGACTTTTCGAACATAATACAAAACTATGATTTAGCTTTAAGTGTATGAACAAAATGTTTTTACTATGTTTTGGTAACCAATCTAATGAATAGTCTGTGTGACTAATGCAATATAGGGATAAAGGAGTTATTTAAAATTAAAAGTGTAAATGAACGTTATGATTGCTCTTTCCCTTTCCACTTTCCGCGTCCCTTTTACCCTTTGAATACTGAGTTGAATCTGTTAATTAAAATCTTGTAACTGACACTGGTGAAAGTACCAGAGCAGATGTAGTACCTGAGAGCAAGCATGCCCCAGTGGTTTTAAAAGGCAGCTAAGACCAATGGGAAGCTAAAACAGCTTAGTGCTCTTGTATATTCAAATCAGGGAGCAGATATTCAAATGTGCATTTTAGTGGCAGCTAAAAGTCTAGGTCCCTGGAGCCTTTCCTCTTTCACTCTGAAAAACAACCTACCCACGCACAAAAACAAGGATTTTGCATTTCATATATTTCCCTTGAGATAGGTGAGTGTGGCTGGGGTTTAGAAATATAAAAGGGGAGTGTCTGCAATTTGTAAATACTGACTTGCATTAGTGATGATTTTCATAAAAATTATAACAAAATTATTCTAATGCTAATACAAATACTTTCCTGTAACTATTAAAACTGTTCATGATGAATCCACTCCAAACACTGCTTAGTTAAAACATTTAATTAAGAAGTACATACTATGGGCATGAAATTGTAGAGGAACAGTGGTCAGGAATTATGCATTTTGCATCCATTGTTTGAGTCTAATGCCAAGATAGGCAGCTACCATTTCGCTACCAAAGGAAGACTGCGGTGGATGCTGTTTTGCAAGCATCCAGAGCTCAGCAGGGTATGCATTCAGAGAAATGATAATGCAGGCACTCTTGTGCTCAGATGACAGTGAGGAGTGGAGAGCTGGTGTCCAAAAGATTACTAATTTGAGGGGTGAAAATGATGAGACACTGGGATATCTTTCTGACACCTTCTATCAACCCCAGTGTTTCATCCCTGTTTGAGATGATAGACTAGTCTGATGGGGTATATGAACATCCTTTGACATGTTTACTTCCACTGTAGTAAGTTTACAAGGTAATTGACGAGCCCATACAAGTTCTACAGTGGCCCTGTCATACTCAGTCTAGAGAGAGGTGTGTGAAACAAGTCACAGAGGCAGCAAGCAGGGTGTATACACATGAGAAACATGATTAAGAACTGTTTAACTGATGTCATTACTTTCTCATGTTGTTTTATGATTACAAGGTATTGTATACTTAGTAGGATATGTTTTATGCAGAGAAACTTTTTTATAGTATTATCTGACATTTTAAGCAAGTAAAATTAAAATTCTTTGGTTTTCTGAGAGCAGTTTATGTGCTTGCTAATGTAGACTTAGCAAGCTAAATGTTGTCCAACCACAAAAATAGATTTAAATTCCTCACACCCCAAAACATATTTTTAAGACCCCTCATTGAAGACCCCCTAAAATGGCATGCCCTACAATATAGTGCATTATTCTCAGATTGATGCATTATATTCCACGGAGGGCGGGGGGGGGGATGTTCCAATGGAGATACACATATAAAGCCTTATCCAATTAAAAAAGAAAAGGTTTGACTCTGATCAATGCTTATTTTCTTCAGAAAGATAATATCAGTTGCAGTTAAGTTGCACTTCAACCCCCAAGGAATAGAAGTTGAGCTCATATGCGTAGTACGATGGATAATGTCTGACTCAGGCCAAACTTCAAATTTCCCTCTCAACAATAAAACCTCAGACCTTATGTCAGTCACTATTTTTCTTTCTAATCTACTTCACAGGGTTGTTGCTAGAATAGCGTGGACTAATTTCTATGCAGAACACACACAAGGTTCCTTGGACAAAAAGCAGGATACAAATGTAATAAATAAAACATGATTAAACATGTAAAATAAGTTAACTAAAAGTTACAGCTTTGGGGCTTATCTATAACTGGTCTGTTGACAAATACTCCACTAAACAAATGAATTGTTTCCAGTGTTCCTCCCCAGTACTGCAAATGGAATAGCTGCATAAAAGGAACTGGAACTAAAACCAGTCAACTGGCATTTTGTTAATGGTCAGAATGGGAATGAGTAATGAGTAACAGTCTGAGCTACAGTTCCAACAACAATTTTCTACAACACATTGCCTGAAGGAGTCTTGGCTTGAAAAGGATGCAATATCAGTTAAAATTATGGGGACTGGAGGAGCTAGGTTTGAGCATCAAGTTTTTCACAGCAAGGATCTTTACAAATGAGAAGATGCTAGTTATGATGATGTTTCATTCCGCTCATTTCTGTGACTTACTTGTGCTGGATCTACATCATTGAGCATAACTATTGATGTGCAGTGGTAGTCTAGAACCAGTCTCCAGAAATCTTTGACGGTGTTTGGTAAAGGGTGCTGGGTAACGATAAAAGCTGAAGGCTGTTTATAGCTCTGTAAAACAAGAGAAAAGATAATTCCACTGAGCAAAACTGTCAGGATTAAAGCTTTAATAAGGAAGTATCAGCTGCAACAAAGAGAACTCAAGTATAAGGGCATTAATAGATGCCAGCGGTATTGAATAGCTTCAGAACAGCATGGGAGAGAGAAACAGAGGACATGTACAGACGTGTTTATTAGCTGAACTTTACTGGTGAAATCTGATGATTTGCTAGACTTCATGGAAGGGGCAGCAGTTGTTGAATGGAGCTGGAATATTCAATGGAGCAATTTTATCACTGTTGGACAGGGACATGGCTGGTTTTGAGATCCCACCTACACGAATGGAGCCTCAATATACACTGGTGCTATGGTAGTATTATCATTGAACCAGCAGTACCTATCACTCTTGAAATCTGCACATTAAATAAATACTACCAATAGAAGGGGCAAAAGGTGGGTAGAACAGGGGTGTAGTGTGGGAGGAATGGAACCTAGGGAGAACCTCTGGTCTGCTCATACTGTATGTTAGAAACAATGAACAGATTAACCAAATATTATGTGGCAATCCTATGGTCCAGTTAAGATGGCCACTATTATGTCAGGGCTAATAGAGGAACAACATAGTTGCAAGCCCATGCCCAACTAGCACCAAAGCCAAAAGTATGACACCTGCAGAAACGAGAGGAAATCTACTAACACCACCAGCCACTCCCATAGCATCTCTGACACATTTATTGCCACCCACCAATCATGTGGCTGCATTAGATATGTGATGATGGCAACCATCAATGGATGTCAATGAAACAACCCTACCTAGACACAATCTTTCTGCACACCTTTATTACAATCAGGTTAATCCTCAGAGAACATTATATAAATGCATACTACTTTTATTACTCTTTAAAGGATTGCTTTTATGGAAGGTTATTTTAAATGTCTTCATTCTTCTCCAAAGTCTGCTTTCTTGGCATGTGTGACAGCCTTAATTACTGTTGCTCTAAAATGTCAGCGATACTCTACAAATCTCTAGAGAGTGTAAAACATGTTTAAGTATCCTTGTACTGATACCCTATTAGTGCTATTAAAACTTCCATGGCTGCATTTAACTGGAGTGGGGGGAGCGGAGGAGGGAGAAAGAATCATGTTTAGGAAATGTTCACTCATTCAGAAATGAACAGAGTGACTGACGTAATGGCTTGCATTCTACCTATACCAACTGGCAACTATTATTTTCCTTCGTTAATTACTATGAAATTTAAAAGGAAAGAAAACTAAAACACTGCTGCAAACTTTTCATTATGCTGTTTGGTTGACTTAGGCTGCATTGTTTACACAATTACCTGGGAGTAAATCCTATTGTGGTATGTTAATGACAAACATCTGAGTGGACATGCACAGGATTGTACTTTTTTTGACATTCTGAATAGCTCTTTTCCCTCTTAGGTGTTATTATAATTAATATTCAAGTACTCGATAAGACATCTAGGCCATTTCCATTGTCAATATTCCCCATCCCCACTTTCTAGTTCTCTTAATAAAGCTTTCAGACTTTAAACAATATCTATAAACATAGATTTGATAAAACAAATCTAGAATATAAAATATATCCAAAAGTTGAAAGACTTTTGGAGGGGAGTCATTTTTCAGGAGCAAAAATTGAGCCCCCTTTTGCTGAATTTGCTTTTCTGTATTTTCCAGACTATTAACATCAGGACAGGCGCTTACATCCATCAGTGCAGCATTGATGTAGTTACTGCTTTCCCCATCTATCGTGATGAGGAAAGGTAGGCATCTGTCTGGAGGAAGCACATCCATGCACCGATTCTTCTCGTGATTCCGTGGTAAAAGTGCTATGCTGCAATCCTCCACGCGCAGAGTTGGAGTCACCATGTTAAGGGTCTACAAACAACAACAACAACAATACAATATGAGAGGAAGAGCTGATTGGCAATGAATGTGCCTTCAGAATAGGATTATGAGTATCTTTAATTTTAAAAGCGAGTCTGTGCTTCAGAGAATAATGAAAGATTCTGGTCTCACACTTTAAAACAAACAAATAAACCTTACGATACAAAGGCCATTGTCCTGTTGTGCTTTTAAAAATGTATCCATGGCCCATGGCTTACCCTAAATTCTTCTTTGATCTGGCTTGAATTGGTCTGAGGGTCCAGTTTGTTCATTTCATAATATACAGATCTAACTTGAGAGGCTGGAACAGAGGTATCCCCACACAGACAAGCTTCCAATATCGCATCATGTATGAAGACATACTGTTCCTGTAGAAGTAAAGAGATAGGTGATAGTACCCACATAAATGATAGGTTTTTTTCCCAATGAAAAAATGAAGAACTAAATGTGGTTTTCAGCTTTTGCACATGCTGTTGGAAAACCAACTATAATATCCGTTATCATAGTACAATACTACAGTGTTACATATTTACTGTAATCCACTAAATATAAAGGGCAGGTGTTATTCTAATTTACGACTTTAGTCCCATTTTTGTTCTCTCCTCATTGCAGAAGTGTATATGCTTTCAACCCACCACCATCAGTGACCTGACAGCTGCAGCAGGAAATGCACTTCTTCATACAGGGCAGAGCTATACTATGGAACTCATGATGGTGTTGATGGCCACCAACTGAGATAGATGGCTTTTAAAAGGGATTAGAGAATCTCATAGAAGAATGCGGTCAATTAGTACTAGCCTTGATTGTGGCACATTACTTTCCAGGATCAGAGGCAGCATGTCTCTTGAGCTCCAGCTGCTGGGAAACAACAGCAGGAGACTTCATGTACTGCATTTATGCTTCCAATAAGGAACTGGCCAGCCACGGTTACTTAATAGAAAACTCTCTACAGTACTGAGTAAATGAGTTTCCCCAAAATATGGAAGGAGGCCATTATAGTACCAATTCATAAAAAAGGTTCTCCAACGGAGCCGGAAAACTACCGTAACATCAGCCTCCTTTCGATCATAGGGAAAATTTATGCCAGCCTTTTGCTGACTAAACTATTGCGATGGGTAGATGAGACTAATCAGATTGGCCACGAGCAAGCAGGGTTCAGAACTAAACGTTCTACAACCGATCATGCGATAGTTCTTTATCATCTTGCACGGAAGTACTCCTCTCCTCCCCGGGGCTACCTCTGTGCTGCCTTCTTAGACCTAAAGGCAGCCTTTGACAGCGTTCCTAGAAACATCCTATGGGAGAAACTTGCGAAACAGGGCATTGATAGAAGACTCTTATGGCTTATAAGTCAGCTCCACGAAGGTACCCTTGCCAGAGTGAGACTTACTCCTGCGGGCGACCTCAAAAATTCGATACCAATAAACAAGGGAGTGCGCCAAGGATGTATATTAGCTCCCTGTCTATTCAACCTATTCATCAGCAACATGCGTGCACCCCTAGTTAACTCATCTCTAAGTACACACGCGCCTAGACTAGCGGACTACCGCTGCCCACTCCTTTTATATGCGGACGACGCGGTAATTCTATCTTATACACGTGTTGGACTAACCAGAGCCTTGAAGATCTTTGCCACGTATTGTCAACTCAACCAATTAACCATCAATCATGTTAAATCCAAGATTCTGATTTTCTCCAGAAGTCGGAGATTATACGAATGGAAGCTTGGTGGAGCAAAAATAGAGCAAGTTCTAAAATTTCAATACCTAGGAGTTATTTTTCAATACAATCTGGGGTGGAAAGCTCAAATTCAACACCTACTTAACAAGGCCAAAACTCTGTCATATGCGCTCCTCCGATTCTTTTTTTCGGATGGAGCTTTGCATGTTCCCTCGGCCCTAAAGGTGTTCAAGGCAAAAGTGGTTGCCGTGCTTGCTTATGCTGCCTACTTCATTTCTCACTCTGTGACTTCTCTTTCCACTTTTACTGTGTCACTCTAATGCATATTATAAGCCTTCTGCATGGCTCCATCTCTATCGGACACAAGCAGCTGATGCTAAATAATGCCAGGAAGCAGCAACAGGGCACATCACCTAAATGGATGTGAATTCTAACTTCTGGTAAAATGAAATGCATTTTTCTTATGCACAAGGAGAGAGACTGGAGCAGGAAAGGGTGATGGGAATACCTCTGTTTGCACCATGTTAACTCTTCGAGACCGAAGCTCTCTGACGCAGTTGTATATATCTACAACACCTTCCCTTTCTGCCATATCTAGCATAATGTCAATCACAATGAAACACCCAGTTCTGCCAGCACCGGCGCTGTAAATACAAAAGCACAATTAGTACGAGTTAAAAGTTCAGAAAGTGCTTGCCATTGAATTTGAAATCAGATTCTTGAGTGGCATACGTAATGAACATCATTTGAATGTGCCTTAAATATATCATTAGGGGTTTTCAGCAATGTAGCTGACATCTTTCACATTTGAGGGTAACAATTTCTTATTAAGGATGCTATAGATCATTGTAACCTGTCTACAGACTGCTGTCTGTCGATCAGCAGTGGTTGGAAAAAAAATGGCATTCAAATTAACATTGACTATAAACAGCTCAGCTCAGTGCGTGTTTAATTTAAAGGGATAAAATTAGACAGTGACCTTCTCAACTAGGCATGCCAGAAGGCCTTTTCATTGCACTAACCTGCAGTGTACAACCAGCGGGCCTGCATTTGGTGGGCTTTTGGACTTGACTTGCCGGACAAATCCTAGAAGTCCTGTAGCATGGTAAGGTACACCGTGATCTGGCCAACCTGTGAAGTGGAACTGCCTGATTTCTCGGATTTCATGGGCACCTCTCTGGCCATCCATCGTTGAATAAAAAGAGAAGAAAGGGGAATGTTGCAGAAAGCATTTTAAAAGAAAACAAAAGCAGGAATTCCTTAATGTGGCACTTCTTAAAGCACAATAGCTATTTAAAGTCCTGCCCCCACTTCTATTTCATAAGCCACTGGAGAGGAACATGCTGCTGTTTAAATGGGGGGGGGGGTTGGTGGAAAACCTGACCTCACCATTAGGGGGCAGTAGAGTATTACCCACAAAGTAGTTTGGAAAAAGGGTTGACTTTAAAGATGTTGCAACTTTAACACAGACATGATTAGAAACATATGAGAAACTATATCTTTAAACACTAACCTTTTCCACGGCAAATGTTCGAATAACATATTCTGCCAGGAGCTCTGTTTCTATTAGAGTAACTTTAATGTCTTTATATATCTCTGTGTCATCCGGCCAGTATTTACAGCACTTGACCTTTTAGAAATAAAAAAAAATCAAAAAAAATCAAGGTTTATATATATTTCAATTTGAAGCATTCCTTAACACTTTTGCAGTGATGTACAATTGAACTGCCCACAAAACAGCCATGCTGCCTACACAAAAGAAATGGATCATTAGTTTTAAAGAACACAATCTTCTTTTTCAAAGAATAGTTCTGTGAGTTAAAGGTGGAAATAGCATTCAGCGCAAGTTGGGGAAATTGTATGAATCATGTTAGTATTTATGCCATGAACAGCTCAGTTAAAATAACCACTCATTTCCTGTTTTTCTCCCTGTTGAGGGAGTATCCAGAGGGAAAAGCAACAAAGCTGCATTTAAACATTCACAGCCTCCTGAAGTTGGTTATTTGTCTCTAAAGTGTCTCATTCCTTTATGAAAAAGCACACTGTGACATGATTCCTTTTTAGTGGAAGAAAGGTTTGTTTTATTTTTTGAAATATTAACTGCTCTGAAAACCTAACAGAAAAGCAGGGGTGGTGGTAACTATGTATGTGTAAAACATAACACAGAATGTGTAAAATCTGACATATGCAGTAATGAGATTTGAATGACAAAAAGATTCTATTTGTGGACCTGAACCTGATGCCCAGTGAGACTGAATAACTCATTAGGCCCCTAGCAGAAAACTTGGCAAGTTACTTCACGCGGCCTATCCCTAGCCAAGGAACACGTATGCAAAACTGGGGCAAGATACACTTAACATTTCCTTCTTGTGCACACTTAACATTTTGTACAGGATTTCCCTGAGTTGTATGATTGGATCCTGTTTTCCATGTCTGAATCTTCTGAATTTCTGTTTTATTTGCTGTTATTTGTTTTTATATTGCTTTTTTAAAACTAGTTTTAGGTTATGTTTTTGTTTTAGTGACATTTGTGTTTAGACTGTGAACTGTTTAAAGATTTTTGTAATATTGAGTTGTACACAAATGCTTTTAAATAAAAATAAATAAAAGAAATTACACATGTGTGTACACACTTATATACACAATACACTCATAGAAATGTACGGTTATTTGTAAATTTTTTTTTTTTACTAAAAACCATACAGATATAAATTTTAAAGTTCTGTGTTTCCTTCTAAAATATTATAGCCCCCCCCCACTGTGAATGGGACCATTGCCTGGAAGAGCCTCACTGAGCTCCAGCCCTTCCTTTTTCCTGCGCATGAAGCAGCTCCCTCCATGTGCTATGCACATGCCTTGTGTTGTGGAGATGAAGGGTTTGGTGATATGGAAATTGTATAGAGTTCCTTTGTTCCGCACAACTGTCTCTGTGCTCTCATGTTTGTTGTTGTGGAAACATGGCTCTCGAGTCAAGTGGAATCCCACCTATAGGCCCTGTGGCAGGACACACAGGACAGAACCTGTAATATGTAGAACTCTGTAGAAGCATCCAAAGCAATGTGCAAAGTTTTGTGTATATATGGCAGGATACTTTATAATGCTTCCAACTGAGGAAAAAAATACATCTGAGCACCAGATGCAAAGTACTGATGCAAAATAAGCATACCATGCAGTTCATTTTATCTCTGTCTGGCATTTTGCTGCCAGTTCTGTAACAATTCCTAAAACTCTCTCTGGAAAATACACACACACAAAGCCCTGCAGTCAGGGAAATAGAAACCACAAGAAACACATTTGAAAGCTCATTGTTTATCTGTCTGTCTGTTCTGCTTGATAATACAGACCAATAGCATTGTTTAAATCCCTGACTTAAAAGGTTCACAGTGCTTGTCTCCATTGTCAGGCAGCTATTTGTAACAGCAATTTCCCCCCCATGGAAAATGTGTTTTTCTCCGCATTGTTCAGAAGAAACAGAACTTCCCAAGATCCCCAGTCTGGCGCAAACTATCAAAGCCCACTCTCTGACCCTCATTTCCTTTTTCTGCCTGCTGTTTTTGTTTCTTCCATAGGTAGAATCTGATCCACACCAACGTGTCCAAGGCACATGTGAAGAAGGAAACAGCTGCAGCATGGGACCTAAATCAGGTTTCTAACTTTAGCACAATTCCTTTTGAGATGGGCACTTGCCGATGTTCCACAGTGCTCAGTTTAGCCGGATAAACAATTTAAAAAATAGATTGGACTGAATTGCTTGGCTTAGAAAAGAAACATACAACAGCATAGTCTAGACACTCTGGCTTACTAATATGTTCCTTCTTAAAAAGCAATTTCTCCAACCCATCTGCAGACTTAGGATGTGTATAGACACCGTGTGCTTCTGGCTGCATATTGTTGGATTTGCAAGTTTGTATCCCCAGGATATCTAGTGTCTGTCCAGCAGGAGAAAGGCAGGAGGGAACAACCTCTCCTTTCTTAAAAGCTGCGACACTTTGTTTTAAGAGAAAACTTACTGGCTACTTTTGTTACATCAAGCTAATGTAAATGCAAAACGTATTTCAAGGAGCACAGAGTATTTTTCTGTGCAGTCTGCATGCAGAAGCACATTGCAGCCCACTGTCAGATCCCTGTCAGCAAAGGCCGGGCCATCCCATATCAGGGGTGAGCGGCAGTTTTGTACTCATGACAACAGTGTCTCCAAGTGCACCTACACTTTCCTTTTCTCCATAGAAAGGATACCATTGAGATAAGGCAGAAGCAGTTTTAAGGTAGCATGACCAGTTCAGCAGCACTGGGCAGAGTCCTGCAGGAGGCGCCACAACAATGCTGGAGGTGGGGGAAATGCCAAATTTTAGTGTTGCACAGGGCGCTGTTGAAATTTGAGAGCCCAGACTTCGCCACTTGATAAGGACAGAGTCTGCTTCTTGGCCCAGTGACCTACTGATACATCACATGCTTGACACTGGGAAATTGGGACATTGCCCCATCACCCTCGTAAGCTGGCACTTCTGCTTTGAAGACATGGAGCCTAATTTATGAAAGCCACTTCAGCCTATAATTCTAAATGTACTTACTTAGGAGCTAGCCCCATGGAACACAGAGGTAAATAGGATTGCATAACTCAGTTTGCAAGGTTTACCTAACAACTGAAATATTGAAATATTATTGAAGAGGCAATTGTTAAATAAGTCAGTTACAAATGTCAATGGGAAATTCATTTGAGAGATAGCAGACTTTAAATTTGTCAATGAAACACATTAGTCTAAGGGTTATTAACAAATACAGAAGCATTCTTAGGTAACTATAATGAATTAAATATGGAAGAAACACAAAACTTGTCAAATTGGTAGCCAGCAGATTTGAAAGGAAACTTTTGCTTATATGATACAAAAGTTTGAGAAGACTGGACCCCGGGGAGGAGACACTTCCAAGAGAGTTTTCACTTTAAAATGATCAGATCCTGGGTTTCATTGTTGTTGTTTAGTCGTTTAGTCCTGTCCGACTCTTCGTGACCCCATGGACCAGAGCACACCAGGCTCTGGGTTTCATTAGCTACTGTTTTTGTAAAACACATGTCATCAGTAAACAAACCTATGAGACAGGTTCTGCAGAGAAACCAAGACATGCTCGATTCAGCAAACTTCATAGCAATTGAAGTTGGGACTCTTGCATCCAAACCTACCAAGTCTATCAAAATGCTCCTCTTGTTTGGCTTTTTTTGGGAGTAGGGAGTTAGGGGAAACATTATATACACCATACCTTGTATTCATTTTATACCCATAACTTAGTTTGGTTTACAATGCAAATTGTATGCACACTCTTCACAAATCTAGATTTTGATAAGTAAACATTGTTTTCACTGTACTCACCCAAAGTGATGGAAAACAACTTGATGTCAGTACCAATTTACATTTACAGGTAGTCTAAGCTATGTAGAGTTTCACATTAATATGTATAGAACATTTTGTTATTAATGCTGCCTAACGCACATATTTTTGTAGGGACCTGGGTGGCACTGTGGTGTAAACCACTGAGCCTTTGGGCTTGCCAATCGGAAGGTCAGTGGTTCGAATCCCCGCAACGGGGTGAGTTCCCGTTGTTTGGTCCCAGCTCCTGCCAACCTAGTAGTTTGAAAGCACGTCAAAGTGCAAGTAGATAAATAGGTACCGCTCCAGCGGGAAGGTAAACGGCGTTTCCGAGCGCTGCTCTGGTTTCACCAGAAGCAGCTTAGTCATGTTAGCCACATGACCTGGAAAAACTGACTGCAGACCAACGTCGGCTCCCTCGGCTAGTAAAGTGAGATGAGCACCACAACCCCAGAGTTGTTTGCGACTGGACTTAACTGTCAGGGGTCCTTTACCTTTACTTTATGCACATATTTACAACAACACTAAAAGATTCAGATCTGGAGCTAGTTTAGAAATAAGTTCCCCACTTGCTAGCCCCACACTCTGATAGCTGTGCGCTGAGCATGGTTGGCTGAAAAGGAACCCCTAAAGGTGAGCAGCTGCTTTATAAAGCAGATGAGCTTCGTTTTCAGACAAAGTGTTATACTGACACTGCAGGTAGATGAACCAGATAGTTTTGAACAGGTTTAGAGACAAAATCTATGAGGATGGATTAAGAGATTAAGCCTGATTATTATTTGGCATTCCGACAGTTTTAGCACTGCTTCCATGTTACTCCTACAGTATTCTCGGGAGCCATTAAGAGGCCTGAAATAGAAGTTAGGAAAAAGAAAGGGCTCATCTGCTTTATAAAGGATAAATTTTAGCATCACTTCTGGAAGGCTTCCCTGCCCTGCATGCACATCTTCTTTCTGTCTGAATCAGATGTATAAACTACTTTTCATTCACTGCATTTCATGCACCTTTAAGAAATGATGAGTATTTCCAAGCACACACCCATATGTTGTAAAAGTCAATTCAGCGGTACCTTGAAGTAGTTAGCAGTCATGAGTAAGTACAGCAATTCACAGTTCTTTATAGCTGAAAGTGATACTAATATGTGAACTGGCAGCCAAATTAATCTTCTAGCTGCACAGGGAATTTTAAATTACTTACTGGTTATCTCTAGTAGAGTTGATATTGATAGCTCATATGAGGTCACTGGATGGACACTTTTACACATGCTAATTTTACTTTAGAATTCAACTTGTACCGTGGATGATGAAACAGGCATGCAGTCTTATATGGCATTTCTTGGAGGCAGGATTAAATATCTAACAGGCACTTCAGTCACACGCACACAGCTACTGGCTGGTCTGATATGGCTACAATAGCTGGTTGTACAAAGGAAGTTGGGCACGTCCATCTTGCCATCATGCCTTTCATTTATATTACCAGATTAGCTGTGTATATCATGTTTCTAGAACTGCATCCAATGCATGAAGGCTAAAGTGCCTTTACATGGTACATGAGGCTATAATGTACTTCAGCAGATGGTGACTGCTGATGGCTTGATGCTGCCACATGAAATTGTTGGACTGCCTTAATATCCGGGATTGTCTGACTGACAGCATAATCCACAACTTGTGATGCTCAAGCAGGAGACCCTGCATCCCAAACGTGATACGTTTCCCCAGCCTAAGACAACGACATATTGTGACAGCTGATCTTAAACAGAACAAGGCCCCATCTGCACTTTGCATTTAAAACAGCACCATGCCACTTTAAATAGCCATAGCTTCCTCCAAAGAATCATGGGAACTATAGTTTAAGCATAGACCCTAATCCCACTCTCAGAGCTACAATTCTTAAAAGAGGTTCACAGTGAGACCTATTTCCCAAGGAACTGGGAATTGTAGCGGGGGTGGGGTGGGGCAGGGATAGGGATCTGTAAGTTCCAAAAATATTTGTTGCACAAGGGGACACTCTTCTTCATTGAAAAGTCATAGCAATTAAAAAAAATATGTATACTTAAAAAAAAAAAAGTTTCAATACTGAAGGGATTTCATAAATTCTCAGGTACTACAGGCCATCAGTCTTGTCCTTTCATCTTCATCATCTCTAATAACAGTTTTTTGCCTTTCTGAAACTCTTTCCCTCCCTTCGTGGAACCACTCCTGCTCACTATGTCCTCTGTATCTTGTCTAAATTTGAATTCTAACATGCAGTTTTCCTTAATAGATACATTTTACACATAATTTCCCCTAATGTGCTTCATTTTTAAAAATCATTTGCACTAATAAATACATTTCATAAGCATTTTTGCTTATAATATAATTATGGATGCATTTTTGGTTGCCGAACTGTATTACAAAATTCTGAGAATTTTGTCATTCCAAACTTATCCAGACAATGGTCTATCCATGACAAGGCAGTGTACTGCACTCCCCATGTCTTCAGTTCATCTGTCATATCACTTGGAGCAAAGATCACATCAAGGGTGTGCCCTGCCTGGTGTGTTGGACTGATGACCATCTGAGAGAGACCCATGGTTGTCATGGAGGTGATGGTCTTGAGCTGGCCCGACATCAGCCTTCATGTGGCTACTTCAGGTCAGCCAGGATTATTATGTTAGGGTCCTCTAACTATGCTCCAGAGACTACCTTGGCTAGCCTGATAGCCTAATCATCTGTGGCTTTACCTGCCCCAGACCTGACATCAGATGACGTGAGGTATGGGCAGGTGCACATGACATGAGGAAAAGTGTATGTTGTATGACACCCTGATATTGATACTGTTGAAAGCTGAGCTATTAATATTTTAAATAAATAATTATTTTTAAAAGCATATTCAGGCAAAAAATAATAATCTTTCTGGCTTCTTTTGTTGTTTTCCTGCACAGATTCATCTGCTATCTCATAAGGAGATAAGAGTAATACACTAGAAAATAATATAAATGCTATAAAATTGTTTGGCCTTACCCAAATACAATTATCTTGACTGACATAGAAAATGTGCAGGATCCTTATCCATTTTTCAAAGAATTGCATAGCTTGCTACAATGAGGAGATAACATCACAAATTATTTCTTTACCACTAGCACTTCACTTCTCTACTTAAAGTGTGTTGAAACCAACATGTGACAGAATTTAAACTAATTAGCAGATGTTTGAACTTTCATTTCTCACTGAGTATAGGAATGCCAAATTCCATCATGTTGTTGTTGTTGTTTTCTTGTATTGAGTTAAGCATTGCTGAATACTGAAGCATTTTGTGCAAGTAAAGGGGAATGCCATTTGATCTGCAGCAGAAGTGATTTACAGTCACAGTACTATATGCTAGATAGTTAATCTTAGTTCTCCGAACTGTCTGGTATGCTGGTATATAGTGAAAAGCAGCTGAGTCGTGCAAAATAGTGTACTGCACACTATACAGCTGACAACCCTGAGCTCAGTATTACCTGAATATGTATCAGGACCGTCTTTTCATCCTCTGCTAGGATCTCAGCAGGGATCCTAATTTGGCACATGCTGCCCTCCTCCAACACTTGATGTCACACTTGCAAAGGAACAACCAGAAGTATTAAAGGCTGTTACCAGTTGTTTCTCTGCAAGTGGAGTTTGTATTTGGTGTCCTTAAATTTGGCACCAGATGAAAGCTCTGCTGGGGGCTCCTGGGTCAAGTTAATCCCTCCTGGAAGTGAGACTTGCTTTTGATGCCAAATCCCCAATTCTTCCTCTTCTTTCTTTGCAGAGGTGGCTTGAATCCAAGCATCACTTGCCAGGGAATAAAGGAAAGAATTGGGAGAGCACTCCAATTGCATAGTTGATAGCTTAATATTAAAGTTTTTACTTTATATTGTTTTGGTTGATTATATGTATGGGTTAATGTTGCTCGCTGCTTTGGGGGGGCCGATGGTCCAAAAAGCGGTATACAAACAAACCACACCATATGAAGTTACATCACCTGATGCTGTGGTGACATCACATGATTGACAAATGGGTGGTCCAAGTGGCCCGTGTGCGAGCTCAGGATGCAGCCTGTCAGCTGGACCCTGTTCTTCAGCCCTGCACTAGGGCATAGTAACTAGACTATGTACAAACTGGTTAAAGAGAAAATTTTCACAGTATTGATGCACAGGACAAGTCATGCTCCCCAGAAAATTTCCAAGTCATGTTGACATTGACACTATTCTGCTGCCAGACCTTGTGGACATGCACATGTGACACAGCGGTTCAGTGTCTCTCTGCATTACTTCCAGTGTTAAGCACAACTGATGGTTTCCTCTTCAGCTGTGACATTCAGCTTCCCAAGTGTAGGGCTGTAATTATGGTGGGAGACTAGGATACCAAAGACAATAGTAATTAGCAAGCACAGTCACAAAGACCTGTTTGGGTGCCTTTTCTCAGGAACACTGATTCTTCTGCTAACAAATAAGAGGTGTCAATGGGTGTCTCAAAGCAGAGACCAGTTTCAGGATATTCTCTCTCTCTGTGTGTGTGTGTGTGTGTGTGTGTGAGAGAGAGAGAGAGAGAGAGAGAAATTTCCTCTTCATGCTTGCTCTGATCCTGTAATTACCAATCTATTTTAGCTGATGCATTTTGCATTTATAAAAAAAATCCTGCAGGTCGGATGCAAAGAGCTTGGCCCTAACACTTTCAGGACTTTTCTTTAGTTAAAACTTAAGTAAATTAGACTACCAAAATGTATAATCTACATACTGTGGCAGCAGTGTACAAGACAGCCTGACACCACCTTGTCGAAGAAAACTAGCTTGTGAATTCTGCTCCTTTCTTAATATCTAAACTTCCTCACATATTTGTGTATTTTCATCAAGACCAGTTATTTGCACTTTTCTAACTGGATACCCTTAATTGGTTTAGAAAGGCTTAAGATATGAATCGCTATTGATTTTATACATTCTAGGATCTAGAGCATCACTCTCTAGTAGAAAACAGCATGCAAGATAAATGGAAAACCAATCAGACCTTCTCTTGGTGTTACAAAGGGCAATGTTCTGCACATGTTTTATGCTGCCCTGCTCAGCGAGGCAAGCACTGTTGATTTGGGGACATCTTTATTAAACAATTATAGAAGAGTCTGCCTAGCTTCCTGGAGAATAACAGCCAATTGTTCCCCCTAAGGATTTTGCTCCTGCTATGCATGATGGAATAAAGCCAACTTGTAATTTCTGGTTGTACATTTAGAAAGCAGAAATCTGGTTTGATTGGTAAGACACATTATCTTATTTACTGATGGTGCCAGATTAAAGATTTTAAGCTGCTGAATTTTATGAAGCATCTTTTTTTTTTAAAAAAAAGTTATCTTTCAGATCTGCCTTCATCTTTACTGGAAAACTACAATTGTTTACATTTGTTTTAAAGTAAGATAAACGAATTTAACTATAACATGGATGGTTATTTCTCCCTGTTTTTTGTGCAGAAATAAATGACTGCTTAAGTGTTTTATTGTTCAACAATGGCAGTGGCTTCAGTTAGCATATAAAGAAGTGATGAATGCATGGGGGAAAACTGTGAACACAGCCTAAGCTTTGTTTATTACAACAGCAGTTCCAGCTGCTGAAAAGGAAAGCCATCACTCACCTTAAACAGCACATTCTCATGCATGTTTACTTAGACCTAAGTCTCATTATAGTTAATGGGGCTCACATCCAGGTAAGTTTGCACAGGACTGCTGCTTAATAGTGGCTTGCCACTTTGGCAGTGGGACTGCTGCAGCAAGCACAACAACCCAGAGATGCAAAAATCCCCCGCTGTACACTTGATCCACAACATGCACATTCATCTTATTTCTTTGGACTCTTGGCAATTTATATTCACTGCGTATGTTGCTGCAACCCAGGACAAGGATAAAATTGCTAGCTTTTATCATTAAATGCACTAACCCTGATCCAGAGATTGTGGTGCTCAATAATTATTGAACTCGACTGATAATGTGCAGCTAATAACTATGTCCAGTGGGCCAAGATAGTACAAATCAATAAATGCATGACCATCACGCTCCAGGACAGTTAAATAATATTTCTGGCATCATTCCTACACAAGCATGTGGAAACAGTATGGACTGCACCTATGGTCAGCCACATAAATGTAAGCTAGGGTCAGTGGAAATATTTTTAAAGCCATTGTCAAACTGGCGTCTGTTTAGTTTAGGGTGGAATGAGGCAAGCCAAAGACAGTGGGGCAGCATGAGCAATGATCAAGCCTGATCCAGAAGCCATGGTTATGAAAAAGGGGGTGATGGCCTACTGGTGCAATGGATGTGGGGCTGATCTGGCACCAGTTCCCTCCATTGACTTGGCACTGAATCTTTGCCTTACGTCCCTCAGCTTGCCAGACCTCTTGATGCATGCTGATAGGTCTTTTCTGAAAGACTTAGATAAAGCCACTTCTGATCCAACATGATTCTCTAATCACGGGAGAGGTTCCATAGCGTTTTTCTGTATATGGGGGGTGGTGAACTGCTGGTGTGGAAGGTCTGTGGAAACCAGCCCTTGCATCACATCACATCATTTTTCAAAGAATATTTTTTATGGCAACTCCATAATGGCTTGCTCTAAATTCTAATGAGGCATTATTTGCATTTTGGGGGGAAATTCAGTCACATTCTAATGAGGTCTTCATAAACCTGGCTAAATATGTTCAGAAATCATTAGTGTAGATTACCAGAGCAAAACACTCCTGGGGGACCTCTGCAGATTTTGTTACAGAACCTATGGCAGATGGATCAGTATAATAGCACAAGAATGCAAGGGGTTTGGGGTGAGGGAGAGGAGGGCATTGTTTGTTTGTTTGCTTGTTTTTGGTCTCTCCACAGAAACAGTGTAAATGTGAGCTACTCAGTTACATGCTACCAGATAAAGAGCTAAATGTCCCTCAGGTAGATTCATTAAAGGAGGAAAACAATCAAAACACATTTTGCTGCCATTTAAATACCAGGTGCACTGCGGTCTACAAGTGCCAGGAAAACCGACGAGGGTCCCTTGCTGGAATTCAGGAGAGCTTAAAGGATGCAGGGTTTTGACAAGCCTGCCTCAGATAATGACAGGTACTGGCAGATGTATGCAGGCCCTGCTAGAGGCGAATGGAAGGGCTGAATCATCTGCAGCAGGTGCCTGTGTGAGAGAAAGCCTCCCAGTGGCTCCTCTGCCTGCAATTAAAACCATCCTGATGCATAGAGCTCCAGGGCAAAAGCTATATCTGAGCACAAATTTAATGACTATCCAGTCCGGGTAAACAAACACACATACGCCCCCTCCATGATTAATTCATGAAGGACAAACACAAGTTATGTGGCAAACATGTTAAATAGGTATTCTTCTCTCCTGGAAAGAAAGAAAAAAGTTGAGCTATTTCCCCTCACCCCACCCCCCTTGCTTTTGGATGTAAAAAATGGGCAGGTGGTCTCCCAATAAATCTGTAAGTCAAATAACAAAAGCAGCGGTGGGCAGTTACAACAGCACGGGTAAATAAATAAAAAACTTGAAAGCCACAAAAAGTCACAGTGCTGGCTCTACAGGAATCCAACCTATTGTCAAAACATGATAGTGGAGTGAAAACAACGCCGCCGCCCCCTCGCCACTGCCAGAAAAACCCTCAAGGACAGTGAACCAGCTAAAGTTATTACTAATGGAAGCATAACACAGCCCTAAGTGACTCAGCGGTGATGGACAGGAAACAGAGTTTGTACCCCCTTGGAGGCCATGGTCCTAGGGAAGATTAATTGCCAGACTTCTGTGTTCTAACTATTAATAAAATGAGTTTTTTTGAAGGACGCTCTTTAAAGGAGGCTTCCTTTAGTGCTGCTTTTCTAGGTTCAGGTTTTAAAGCTCCATGTCTGAGTCTTGTTGTTGTCGTTGTTTGTCCTGGCGCTTCCCCCCAGGAAAACACACATTTTGCCACTGAATCAAGGCAAATGGCAATCAGGTTTTCTGGATGAGCCCATACTTGGTGTTAAGATCCACTCTGTACAGTGAAACTTACTGTTGTATAAACACAACAGTTTATACAGCAGCTTCAAGGATACAATGCACTCGAAAACACATTATTCCCCCACATTTGCTGAAAGATACTGCTATCCTAAGCTGGATCTTACCAGAAGCTTACATAAAAGGCGCATGTGTGAACTGAGGTGCCACTGGCATTGTGTGTTCCCTGGGAATCGGGAATGTTATCTAGGGAAGAAGGAGGGTTCATGCTATCCCTGCCCACATGATGGATGCCTCTTCTAAGAGCTATGGGTGAGTAAGGTCTATAGGTTTGGGAAGAGGCTGGCCATTATTCACACTCACTAAGCAAGATGGTTATGTTTAATGCAAAATATGAGAGATTGCATTGGTTTACGATATATGGCATTGGATCTACAAACAGGACAGTTTATCCTGGTTGCAGGATCTATCTACAAGTTTCTTTTGTTCACTGCATTGGAAAGTTTAGACCGAGTCAGAAAATGTGAATGTTTTGCAGTTATTAAGGAGTACTCTGGTGCAGCTCTAGATTGTGAAGGACCCTGAGCAAGCTGCCCTCCATGGGCGCCCCCAACATCTGCTGCGCCCTGATGGCAATGTTCCTGCAGCTATCAGCCTCCTCATTACAGGCTTACCCATTGGCAGTGATGTAATGGTCTAGTTGCTGAGTGGCTGCTGCTGTATAAGCTCCCAGGTGAGTGAGCCCTTCAGTGCAAGGTGGAGTGGGGTGCTAGTGGCTGCAGCAGAGCTACTGATGTGCAGCCCAAGTGTCGGCTCTGGTAGGCCCTGCCGATGATGGGCCTGCGTTGAGCAGATCCTATGGCAAACCATCTGGCAAGCACAGATCTCTCTTAGAAGCTCTGCAATGATTCTGGAGATTGCAAGGGAATATAGATACCCCATGAGTCAGTGATATTAAGAGATTTGGGAAAGTTGTGGTTAAGATGATTTTTCAACTTATGCTTCCTGCAAGAACATTCCTTGGTCAAAGATAGAAAAAACTGGAAGCCTCTGGAAATTAAATGTAGACCAGGGCTAATGCTAATTTATATCATGAGATACAGGGAAGGAAGAGTTAAGTATTTAAGCTGTCAGGCGACGGATAAATCCAAGTTGTTCAGGACTAGGAAAAATACAGTAGTCCTCATTTAAAGAAATAGACTGATGTCATGTGGTTAACTTGAATGGTAGGGAGTAATGAGGATATATAAATAATAAAATGAGTTCTGCAGTGATATGGTGAACCATGAATTAGGTACCTAGAGAAGAAACCAGAAAACTACCTTGCAATAGGTGTCCTCTCTCTAGAGAGGTGGTGTGGTGGAAATAGGATAATTTTCACCCATCACCCTATGTCTTCGTAGGCCAACTTAAATTTTAATAATACTTTTTAAAAATTCAGACGCTGCAGCAATGATACACCAAGAACATTAGAAAATATAACCCAGCCCCATGGAACTGTATACCAGCACCATGAAGCTTGCCATCCTCTTGTCCAGATTCCAGTTTTACAGTCAGAGAATCATGAACTTAGAAGGAATATTGCAGGCCATCAAGTCAAACTCTCTGCTCACAACAATATACTGGAAAGTTTCATATCAATAAATAAGTTGTAACTTTTTGCTTCAGCTTGAATGCAAGTGGCAGAGCTGATTTATTGATCCACCAAGTCTCAAACTCCTTTGGGTCCTAAATGGCCTCAATCTGACCTTTTAAGCCAGTCCAACTGGTTGCATCTTTGTGCTCTCATAACAGCACCTAATTATACTCACAAATTGTGCTGCTTTCTCATCCAAAAGTGGTCCTGTTCCCTGATTTGTGATCAGGCTCAGGCACTTTAGATGTCTAGGCACTAGGATTTAAACTCACAATAAACCATGAACAAAAATCCCCTTTCTAAACACAGAATGAAAATTGAATTTACAATAAAGGAAGCTGGAAATGACACATTTACTCATATTACTGAAAAATTAATTGATCATTTATAGTCCACATGTCTATTTTTCAGGGGGGAAATTATAAACTACTGTTTTGGCAGGAAATTAAAAACATGCATCATAACTGCTTTAGCTACACTGAAGTATATCTACAATTTCCCATTTTTTTCAGCAGCTAATAAATGCACTGTTCCTGGAGGTGTTGACAACATAGTTGATGAAGTTTTATATTTTCACTAGGAAATTGAACAGTGTACTCCCTAGGCTGTTTTAAACAGCCTGACCTGCATCAATGCTAATGATACAGTGAAATAAATAAGAAACCCAACAACTCTTGTTGACCATTTAAAATGAAAAGCTAACTTCTGTTACTATCTTTTGAAAATAAAAGTGTACATGACCTAAGATACTTATTCCTTGGGAACTTAGAAATTTGGATTGCTTCTCCTTATTATTTCTAGGGAAACGAAAAGCACAGCTTCACCGAGGAAAGGCCAGGAAATCTGGTCACTGCAGAAAGTAGTTATACCCTGCAAAAATTAATTACTAGGCAGAAAGCCCCCAAATGGCCTATCCTCATTCAGTGAAATACACTGTAGTACTTTTGGAATCATAGGAGAAGAAATAAATTCTTTCATATCTGAAGTGTATTAGGGAGGTTTCCCTTGTATATTGTCTGTGTGTTTTAGAAGTTGAAGGAAACCTGGGTGCAATTTTCTGCAGCCATCCAAATCTGTGGTTGACTAATATAAGTAAGAAAATTTTCTGGAGAAATAGATTGTTGAGGTTTTGTTTTGTTTATTATGTTTCTATCCCATCCTTCCCGAGAGCTGTGTGTGTGTGTGTGTGTGTGTGTGCGCGCGCGCACGCGCATGCACACACTTCTATTTTTACGACAAGTACACGAAGTTCGCAAAATGGCTACTATTTTGTCCTAAAAGACAGTACAGTATATAATTTTTGAAAGTATAATTTTTCTAAATCTCTCTCTCTCTCAGGTGTCAAAGACCATGGGTAAAGAGGTGCATCTTCAGCATGTGATGGAAAGTGTCAGAAGCAGGGGGACAGGAGTGAATTATCCCCCGATTCAAAACCTGCACCAGCTCTTTTTATGGGGCGGGGGGAGGTATCTAGAGATCCAGCCATCACATGTAGTTTGGCCCTGGGTGAGGAATCTGAACCTAACAACCTGAGCGACTTCACCGTGTTTGCTCTAAAACAGGGGTTGGCAAGGTTTACTGGCCATGGGCTGGATCACTCCCACGGAGATTGTCCGTGGGCTGGACTGGCACAGCACAACGCCAGAAATTGCATCTGCGCCTGTCCGCATCACTGGAAATTGCTTCTGCGCATGCCCAGATGCTGGAAATTGTGCATGCGCAGAAGCGATTTTGGGCATCTAGACATGCGCAGACGTGATTTCTGCGCATGCACAGAAACAATTTCCGGCATTGTTCGATGAATCCCCGCGCTGCACCGGTTTAGCGCAGTGCACGGGGGACTCGCCGAGCAGGTGGCTTGGTTCACGGGTGGCTTGTGGGCCGGTAAAACGGGCTTTGTTGGCCGCATTTGGCCCATGGGCTGCACGTTGCCAACCCCTGCTCTAAAATACAAAAGTCCATTGTTTTTGAGACTGGAGTGGCCAACTCACAACTTAAGTAGAAAAGTTAGCAGCAAGGTTGTTAAATTCAAAACAGAGAAATCCCCATGCCATGCATAAATATAGACAATTTCCCAAACTTTCTTACCCTTCCCACTTCCACGAGATTTGTCACCATGACTATGCTTGCTGTATTTTCATGCCAGACCATTCTCCAGAAGTCATATATTGTCTCTTGCATTGGTCCTGAAAGGACAAATCAATCCACAGGTTATTCTCAGCACATAACAGGATTGGAGGAATACACACTGATAATGTTATAGGCAATATTAAAAACTTGACAGCTCTCAAGTGCGTTAAGAGGTGAGGCAGAGATCTTCTGTAGGCTCATTAATTTAGCTTGTTAAAGGCTCAATGGAGGTTTCAGTTTCTTTCAAACTAATTTGCAATTAAGCGTTTCCTCCCCCTCTTGAAAGAAAGTTGGTGTTGTTGTTTTTTAACAGGAGGTTGCAATCCTATACACAAACATACCTGAGGGAAAGTGTCACTGTAATCAATATGTTTATTTCTAATAGGAATGTTTAAGAATGCACTGTTAATTAACTACTAGGGCTGCGAGTCTGAAAAAAATAGAGCAGGCAGGGCAGCATCAGCAGTAGTGGGGCGCTTCTGCTGCTTGCCAGGAGGGGCTGCGGCCAACCCAGGCCTGCCCCACCCCACCCCTGTCCTGGTGAGCACTGCTTAGAGACTACTGTGTCAGGAAGTACAGTATATATAAATTGTTGAAATAAATAAAGAGTAGCGCACCACCAGGAGAGCTCTGCTGCTGCATTTTATGCTTTTGACATGAGTAATGTTTCAGTGGACGATATTGGCCTTTCTCCGTTTAAACATTTCTCTTAGTTTGCACTATTGCTCTAATTAGTCTAATTCTCAAATCGCTCCTTCTGAAATGAAGCAGGTTTTTGAGACAGTTTTTTTCCCTTTGACAGCAGGAGAGAACATTGTTTAAATGCCAGGCCTGACAACTATCTTAATTTTAGAACATAACGAAAGAAATGAGCCTGGGGGAGGGGGAGGACCGGGACCACCCCCACCCCTAAAGTATCTGCCTAGGCTCTAGAATAGACTATGTCTGTTGTTTCTGGAGGGCTCTATGGGAATCCAGGATAAAAGCTGGATCCACAATGAATCCCAAGCATTGACTGGGCCTTTGGTGAGGGTGTGGTCCTACCCAGGTATTCCTTCTTCTAACACTTTTGCTCCTGCAATTTTATTTTATTTTTTACCCTGCTATGTCACTTTGTCTGAGAGTCTATTGGAGACAGAGATAATAAGCAGCTATAAAACACCATCAATTACTAAAATCTTGCATCTACAAACAACCAATTACTGATCCTCTTCACAACACTTTTTAGTTACTGTATTTTTCGCTGTATAACATGCACCCGACCATAACACGCACGTAGTTTTTAGAGGAGGAAAACAAGAAAAAAAATATTCTAAACGAAACAGTGGATGTATGATTTTTATGGTTCATGCTGTGGCCACATACATGTGATCTGACAGTGAGTTTGGAGTAGCCCAATGCAAAAATCCTGAGGATCCATGTGGATCCATGCTTTGTAACCATGTTTTTGCACCACTGTGGCCCCAGGCAAGAGTGGGTGCGTGACTTTTTGGGTGCAAGATGTAGCCATGGACATGCTATGTGATCTGATGGTGAATTTGGGGTGACCCAGTGCAAAAATCCTGAGGATCCATGTGGATCCGTGCTTTGTAACCACGTTTTAAGTGGGGAGGGAAGGAAAAGCACTCAAGGGACAAGGAGCATGCGTGGGGTGGGTGGAGAAGGATGCTGTTAATAATGAAGAAGAGGGGTATAAGGGGAGAAGGCTCCTCTCCTCTCCCGCTTTGCTCCTTTAAAGAAGCAGGCTCTCTGTCCCTCTCTCCTCCCCACTCAGCGGCTCTTCTCCCGCTTTGCTGTTCCAAAGCGAGCCACGGAGGAGGGAAGGAAGGGGAACCATGGATCCTCTGCTCACGACTGCAGCAGATCCCCCCCGCCACCCGTAGGCATTCCCTCCATAACACGCACAGATATTTCCCCTTACTTTCTAGGAGGAAAAAAGTGAGTGTTATGGTGCAAAAAATACGGTACTTATTTAGAATTTTACTAGTCTATTCATTTGAGGACTTGCTTGAAACATTGCAATACCTTTGAGTTTTTAACATCAGAGTTGCCGACAGCTGATAAAAAAAGGGCAACAGTAATCACCCTTGAAATAAGAATGTTTTTTCTAAAACAATAGCTGCAAACGACATACCACATCACTAATTGCACCTGAAAGCTTGTGCCCACTTATCTCCGGAGAAACACATTAAAGGATACTATTAAACTGAAGAAACCCACACCCACATATCCAACAGTAA
Organism: Podarcis erhardii; assembly: GCF_964252035.2. Classification (NCBI taxonomy): domain Eukaryota; kingdom Metazoa; phylum Chordata; class Lepidosauria; order Squamata; family Lacertidae; genus Podarcis; species Podarcis erhardii. The sequence continues at coordinate 49,801,434 of NC_138499.1, read as the reverse complement.
TCTGTTAAGATGTATTTTTCATTGACATTTGAAAACATTTAGCTTTAATGTTTTCATCTTGCATCTCCAGCCTTGTTTTGTGTGAGTGTCCTACGCAAAAATGACAAAGGCAATTAAAATTAGGCAATCATTCTTGCAAGATCAATATCATTGGCCTGCAGGGCTCAGAGCAGGTGCATTGTATGGAGTTATTATTTATAAGGGGAAGCTGTCCAATCTCAAATATCTGCTTTAACTGTGGCTGCAAAAGTAGTTGCTTACAGCCCTCTGCAGTCAAAACAGAATCTTATGTTTGGCACTTGAGCAGAACCATCTATCTGTATTTACTACTACTACTACTACTACCACCAGTCCCTCACCAGAAGGGCCCAGGTTATGTTACAGAAATAGAAATACAGCACTATAAATTTAAAAGAAATTACAATCACAACTAGATTGGGCCTAAACATACATCTCAATTGTCAGGGTAAAGAGGTGTAGGTTCAGCATACAATGAAAGCTGTACCATGAAGCTGCCAAATGTGGGGAGGAAATTCCTCAACTTTTGGGCTGGCACAGGGAATATCCTTTCCCAGCTCACCAACCCCTGAACCTATGAGGAATGTGGAACTACCAAGAGAGCCCTCTCCACTGATTGTAACACCCAAGAGGATCTGCAGGGAAAGAAGTGGTCTTTCAGATATTTGGGGCCCAAGTTGCTTAGGATTTTTAACACTAGTATAAGCAGCTTGAACTGGGTCTAGACATGATGTTGCAAGCGGACCAACTGTTTTGAAACGGGTTATAAGAGTTCTGAAGTGAACTCCAGCCAGTAATCTGGCTGTTGCATTTTGGACCAGCTGATGTTTCCAAATCATATTCAAGGGCAGCCCCATGTAGAGCACATTGCAATAATCCAACCTGGAGCGTTGAGTACTGTGGCCAAGATGTTTCTGGTCAAAAGAGACTGTAACTGGTGAACCAGCCAGAGCTGGAAAAAGGCACTACTAGCCTCCAGTGATAAGGCTGAACTCAGGAGAACTCCCAGGCTGTGGACCTGCTTCTTCCAGAGGAATGCAACACCATCTATGACAGGCTGTCTCCCCACCTCCCTGACTCAAGAACTTGGGACACCAAACATTCCTGTCTTTTTAGGATTCAGCTTCAATTTATTGGTCCATTTCAGTCCATCATCACCTCTAGGTACTGGTCTAACACCTTAACCCAGTGGTTTTCAACCAATGTTCCATGGCACCCTGGGGTGCCTTGAATGATAGTCAAGGGTAGCGTGGGCAACACTGGCCTCTGTCTCTCTTTCCTTCCCTCCCTCTCCTTATGCCCTCTCACATCTCTGCCTTCCAAAGACTTGCACAGTTGTTTATTGCAGCAGCAGCAGCTGCCCGAAGGACTCACAAGGAGAGGGGAGAGGAGTGGAGGCTGAGGGAACACTACACAAGGGAATGTGTTCAAAAAAGGGCGAGAGGCTGCCAGCTCCGCAGGCAAGGGGTGGCATAACTGGGCTCCTGAGCCACACGGGGTGCCGCAGAAAGAATGTAATTACTCAAGGGAGCCGTGGACTCAAAAAGCTTGAAAACCTCTACCTTAACCAACTGTCCTGATTCAGATGGAACAGAGAGGTAGAGCTGGGCGTCTTTCACATATTTATGACACCTCAGATCCTGAAAACAGCTCCCGACAGCTTCTTTAGAACGTAAGAAGAACCTACTGAATGAGGCCAATGGCTCATCTAGTCCAGCATCCTGTTCTCACAGTGGCCAATCAGATGTATATTCCAGGTATGATTGTGGCCTGGAGGCTTGAGGAGTTGTGGGTTATGGGGGAGACTCACAAGAGGCTTGGAAAGGGTCCAGAACGACTTGAAACCACTTTGAATATCTGATTACTGGGGTGGGGGAGTTCTTTGACACATTCTGAGCCACCCCAAGGAGAACTGGGAGAAGAGGGATCCACCCACCATCACTACTCAGGCTGATTATGCTTCTTAAAAACAGGAGAATTTGCCCTGCAGTGTGTGAGCATGACTTCATGTGGATGCAGTCAGGGGCTCTAAGCCCAAAGAGCAGGAAGGGACTCAGGGAAGGTTAAGGGGGATGGCAGGTCTTTATGAATCTCCAATCCTGCATAATGGGCAATGTCTGCATGGCTGAGGCTATCCAGAGAGGAGAAGGGCCTTCATGGAACCCAATGCCACTTCCCCATCCCAAAAAGTTGAATCCATATTACCACATTACAGTGGTACCTCGCAAGACGAAATTAATTCGTTCTGCGAGTTTTTTCGTCTTGCGATTTTTTTCATCTTGCGAAGCACGGATTTTGGAAAAGCTTCAAAAATCACCAAAGTCTTCAAAAACATCAAAAAAGGCTGCCACACCGCGTGCTATGAGTTGCTCCTCGAAGTCAAGTCGCAACTGCACCCCCTGAATGCACGGTTTTAAGAAAAAGGAAACAAACTTGCAAGACAAAGGAAACAAACTTGCAAGACGTTTTCGTCTTGCGAAGCAAGCCCATAGGGAAATCCATCTTGCGAAGCAACTCAAAAAACGAAAAACTCTTTCGTCTTGCGAGTTTTTCGTCTTACGAGGCATTCGTCTTGCGAGGTACCACTGTATATCTAATGAAGTAGTAAACACTAGAGCAGACATCCCCAACCTGTGGCCCTCCAGATGTTTTGGCCTACAACTTCCATGATCCCTAGCTAACAGGACCAGTGGTCAGGGATGATGGGAACTGTAGTCCAAAACATCTGGAGGGCCGAAGGTTGGGGATGCCTGCACTAGTGTAGTAGAAATGGGGTAAAATAATTCTGTAGTGATGTAGACAATGGCAAAATGACATTTGTTGTTTCCTGTGCATTTTATAGTATTCTGTAATCTTGGGTTGTTATATATAAGTTATGCATGCTATGTCCCTTTTAAAATCAGTAGGAACTAAACCTGCATGACTGGGTGCTGGATAGTAGTATTAATCTTTAGTGAATAGTACTTTCTGTGTAGATGTATTTGTTTGGGTATGCAAATCATAGATCATGCCAGGAAATAGATCCCACCATTAGCATGGTGGTAGAAGAATGTAACAGATGAAAAATAATTTTATAAGACTAGGAATCCCAATTGTTTTGGAAGGAACTGGATCAAACCTTTCCTCCAAGATAATCCATCATCTTCCCCACACCCCCAAAACCACTTTTTTAGCCTTGCAGATGTTAGGTTTGTACCACAATCCTCTAGGAATGACTGATGAGAGAAATACTCTCCTCTGGAATGTCAGCTGTGTCCCTGCTTCCATTCTACCTGCTATAGCAAGACAATGGTAATTAAAATAACCCCAGGGAGTGAGAATTTAATAGAGAATTTGTTATCTATCCATTTTACCTGCTTTCTTATATGCCAGAGAGCCACCAAAATTATTCTGGACTCAGGACATTCATGGGAGGGAAAGAGGCTAGCTGCATGTCTTTGAAAGTAATTCTCTTCTATCCTATTTTTCTTTTCTACTTGACACTTTTCAAATTATTTTCTGACATCTGAATAAATTATTACTCTGTCATGTCTCCACACAGAATTGAAAAGCATTAAAGGGCAGGTAGGGGCACAGGATTTATTGTCATCAGGAGCTGAACAATTCGATTTCAGAGATTTGGGGTAGGAAGCGACACTGTAATCACTATAGGAGCCAAGTTTACAGAGGTTGACACAGAGCACAGTCCACTAAGAACTGCTGCTGTGCAGCCCTGATTAATTTCAAGGCGCATGTACCAAGAGTCTGTGCAAGTAACCACCTCAAAAATAAACAGAACCTGCTTTGCAGAAGGACTTTGTGTGGTTCAGCTTATTCTCATTCCCCTTGCGGGAAAGTTCAGCATTTTCTTGCTATGAATCCAATGACATAATCTACTAGCAATATAATATAATGGCTGCTATAAATACTCTCTACCATGAGGAAATGATATAAAATAGTCCCTCTTTTGCTACTGCGACACTACTAAAAACAAAGAGAAGCTAGTAAGAAATGGGTAAGTATTTATTCAAACTGCACAATCCCCAGTAATTATTAAGTGAATTTAATGCCCCACATATGCCATACTTTGTAATAGTTAGAGCTGTCGACTTAATACATTTTCAGGAAATTTACCTTGTTACATTTAACTGATTAATTGCTGTAGTAGCTGATTAAAATAAACATTACAATATCTCAAAAGAAGTCAAGCTTTAGTATTTTACAAAGATAATAATTTCCCTAAACCAATCAGCACAATTACCTCCCTAATTTTGATTTCCCTTGCAAATAGTCGTTATTTTTCTACCAGGTTTTACTAGAGTGTTAAGAGTATGCGGAGTTGGGCTTTGGCTTAAATTCCCCCATAATGTAACCCTTGTTAGTTGCAATTCAAGAGGTTATTATTCTGGAGAAAAGGTTTCCTGTGACTTTTCTCTTCTAAAGTTCATCTAGATAAGCATCTTTACATGTTTCCAGTTGGTCTCTGGAATGCTCAAGGAGAACACTGGCAACATCTCGGGGAAATAAATTCTCTCTCTCTCTCTCTCTCTCTCACACACACACACACTTTTGTTTGTAGCTCTCAATCTTTCTGTCCATACATAAGAGATGGGAGATAGAAATATATTGGAGAAATGGACCAGGAGAAAAATGTGTCCTGTAGGTATGAGAAAGAACTGAAAAATCTGAAGGAAAAGAGTGATAGTAGAGAGCTTGAGATACAGAAGAACAATTCTGAGTTAGATGGCAGGAAGTCCTTGTGAGGTTTCTGCGAATTGACATTTGTTCTGATTAAGCAGTAGACTGCTTTTTTCAGGGAAAGTGGCAGGACAAAAAACAAACAAAACCCCTCTCAGATTCATTCAGAGAGCCAGTGTGGTGTAGTGGTTAAGAGCGGTAGTCTTGTAATCTGGGGAACCGGGTTCGCGTCTCCGCTCCTCCACATGCAGCTGCTGGGTGACCTTGGGCTAGTCACACTTCTTTGAAGTCTCTCAGCCCCACTCACTTCACAGAGTGTTTGTTGTGGGGGAGGAAGGGAAAGGAGAATGTTAGCCGCTTTGAGACTCCTTAAAGGGAGTGAAAGGCGGGATATCAAATCCAAACTCTTCTTCTTCTTCATGACTTGAGATCACGGGACAAACAGATATGTAGATGGCCCCTACAAGTGGAAACTGAAACAGTCACATCCACACCATCCATTCAAAGCACATAGCTTCCCTCAAAGAATCATGGAAACTGTAGTTTGTTAAGGGTGCTTGGAACTTTAGCTCCCTGGGAGGGGTAAACTATAGTTCCCAGGCACTGAAATTAATGAACATTACTAAATTGTTGGCACCCATCTTTTCTGGGAGACAATGGAGGAGTGTGCCTTTGGGAGTGAAGTCAAGCTGTTAGATGCTTGCAGAACCTGCTGCAGCTGTAGAGACCAAAGTGGGAGAGACAAGTTGTGTTGCTGATGGGGCAGATAAAGGCACCCGGTTGTACTGCTGCAGTTGCACCATGCCGTTTCTAAATTAGGTCTAATAATTTAAAGGATCCACTCTTGAGAAAAACTTAGTTGAAAACCACCTAATATGATTTTAATGTGACCATTTACTTTGGTAGGGAATAATAATCATTGGTACAATACTTCATTCTGAGATGATAACAGCACTGTCAAAAGTTAGGAAAGCTTATAATACCAACATAAAGCTTTGCATCAATCCAATGCAAAGAAAACAAAGGAGCAGCCAGATTTCAAATGTCATTTGACTTTGTTAGAACACAAACATAGTTGAGACAGTAACCAAAATAACAGAATCTGAGTAATTTAATTAAAAGTTTAGGAATGCTGTTCTCCTTAATGTAACCTTATGGAGCACCACAACTGTTAATAGACTAATCTCTAAGGAGAGTTCCCACAGCATGTGGCTCAATTTAAATGCAAAATTACAGGATTACTAATTTTCTGCCAGCCCAGTGATCTGATTGGCTAATTACCCATAAGAACTGTGTATACATTATTTTTCTTTCAGAGTATTTGGGATTTTAAATTCTCAATATAGTAACTGAGATACATAAAATAAAAAAATAGCTGCTTCGTAGAATAAAGTTCTAAAGTGATTTCTTCATGAAATTAAATGGCAAAAAAATCTTTTACAAAAAAGCCCATATATTCTGTTGAATAACATCTACCAAATCTCTGGAACTGTTTGAGTTTGTAACAACAGTTCCTAACTCTTAGTTCCACCTCCTCTTGTCATGTTCCATCCACATCAGAACTGGTCACTTTGTACTTTTCTTACGTATTTTTACATATTCTGTCCTGCAAAATGAAGTGACTCTGGAATGGTTGGTGTAAAGAGGTGTCTAAGTGCTCCTATTGCTTGACTTGTATTACAGCTTTGCCTTGTACTAATCTTGAATGAGTTTCAGCTGCCAAAAAAGATAACCTATAATATAATTTTGTGCACACTAGAGCGTTAATAAATGAAAGAAAAACATACTGACTATTAAGTTAACCAAAATAATAACAATAATTCTTCAGGTTTGAGATGTGTCATATATCATAAAAGAAAAATGAAATTGTACATGAACAACAACTTTTCATTTAATTCTTAAGGGCTTTGATCCACTTGATACTTAACATCAGCCTGACTTCTACTGTTTACTGATGACGTCCCAAAGTCATGGAATGGCAAATATTCTGTCATATTTAAGGGTATAAACTAGGTAGTGCACAATAAAATCACACATCCTTATTGGCTTAGCAAGACAATATTTAAATGACACTGCATTCTTCTTGTATAGCAAGGTGCTCTGATTCCAGTCTTTACCTCATCCAAGCAGAAATCAAGTCACAAAAAGAACTGTACACTTCTATAATTTTTTTAAATCAAATGTGCTTTACTATACAGCTGCAGTGTCAAGTAAATGAAGTGAATCATTTTAATTGTGTTGCTTAGATAAATGTATCTGCACCAAAAGCACTAAATGAAAACACTTGGGCTCAAATGAGATTTAGGAACTGCAGAGGTAATCTCTACAAAGCCTTGATCTAAATAGCAATTGAACATGGAAGGAAAGGCAGATACTTTTTTTTAAAAGAGTCAATAAGCTTCTACCACTGTGATGAAGGCAAGATCTGGGCACCACTTACAACACTAGGTACAGCAGTGATTTTCATAGCATAAGTAGAATCTAATTAACAAGGAAGAAAGGAATGTACAGAAAACAGGATTTTCTTTCCCATAGATATTCTGTTCCGGGAGAATAAGAAGAACATTTACTAAAAAACTGGAGGTGAAATGAATGAATGTCTTCACTTAACGCAGAAGGTGCCAGGCAAGCTTCCCTGGGGAATGTATTCCACCGACAGGTGCCACCACCAAAAGGCCCCTTCTACTGCTTCCACCCTCCACACTTCCTATGGAAAGGGCATTCTAAGGAGGGCATTTGGAGATGATACTGAGGCCAGGATAAGCTTGTTTGGAAACAGTGAATGTATTCTGTATAAGGTTGTAAATGTTAGAGTTGGCAATCTGAACTGGGCCAGGAAATGCACTAGGTGCCATTTGTATTCTGATTGCTTGGTATTTTGCGATTTTGCTATTTATGCTACCACAGTCAAAACTGTGTAAACACTTGTGTTATAAACGCTTATCTTTAGGGGCTTATAAGGCTGACACAAAAGGATTTTCCCATGGTTGAAGCATGATATGTTTGTTGCATTGAGGAAGAAAATTATATTCACAATATAAGTGAGAAAGTAAATGGTTTGTTTTACAGCTAGAGGCAAACTGAAGGAATAAGAATGCCTGTTTGCTGATTTAGAATTAGTAATTAAAATATTTTATTAGGCCTAATATATTTAAACCATACCTTAATAACTTGAGCCTTAAGCACATCAAATATAATTACTGCTCCTGTGTCTAATTGTATGTCTAATTGTAATATTACTTTTACTGGTTACACTGTTTATGTCAGGTAAGTATGATATGCAGGCAAATTTGGTATATGATAAGCACCGCAGGAATCAACTTATGAGTATGCACAAACATTGCATACATACAAATAGAGTTTTTCTGTGGAATGTACACATTTCTGCTGGACATTTCAATAATTTCAATTTTCTGTGAACATACTGGGGTTTGCCATATGGCGCTTTGTTCTCCAGTTACTTTTTACTCTGCAGATATTTTCTATCCAATTAGCACTTGCATTTTTAATTTTTGTTTAAAAAATGAAGCCACTTTAAAGGTTTTAGTTTTTCTTAGTAGTAAGCAAGTGACCAGTTCAGAGAACATTCATTTATGCATGCTGTTTAATTTTTCAACAATTATCTGATAAAAGCATGGAAACATTCATAGAATCATAGAATTGTAGAGTTGGAAGAGACCATGAGGATCATCTATGCAGGAATATTTCACCCAGTGTGGGGCTTGAACCCACAACCTTGAGATTAAGAGTCTCATGCTTTACCAACTGAGCTGTCTACTTCCGTTGTCTACATCAATTCCCCCCAGCCTGCTGCTCTACCGATCTTTTGGACTGTAACTCTCCTTCAGGTCCATTCAGCATGGCCATACTGGCGGGGGCTGATGGCAGTGTAGACCTAAATATTGGGTGGGGGGAATCAGTTTGGGGAAGATGACCTACACTGTGGAATCAAACATGGCTACCAGCCCACCTTTTAGCTGAAAGGGGATTTTAAATAAATATTCTCAATTCGAAAATGTCAAATAGTCATTTTCAAATTGTGCCTGCCTGTTCTTTATGCATGATCCATTACATCAAGACAATAGTTTTCTTATTATAAGTATGACCCAGGTGCTTATTGTGACTGTCTCTGTCAATTACTGTAGATCACCTGAAGTCTTCATTAGTGGCAATTTCAGCCTATTATAGCTACTGTAAAGAAGAAAAGTAGATGCTCATTTTCTAACCCAAATTGCAGGTTTAGAATATGCTGCACTTAAAACATAGCTTAATGGTCCCTTGATACAACAATAGGTAAAACAGTTTTTGTCCTCCTTACACCAGTTTCCTAATCAACCTGATTTGAAAGACACAAAAGGTAAGCTCATTGCTAAGCAAAACCCTGTAAAGCTAAATCTTGTTCATTTGGAAGATTCCAAAACAGTAAAAAAAACTAAAACACAAGTGATTAGGCAACCCTCCAGCTTTGTTGAAAAGCCAGATTGGTAGCCGATTGCAAACAGATTATGTTTGCCACTATTTAGTGGCATCCAATTATATTTGCTTATTAACACTTGATATGTTGAATGGAGCTTAAGAAGAGCACTAGGACAATTAAATAGCAATCTCAACTCTGTAGGGATTTGAACTAATTTCTCAAATGATTTCCTTTTCCTGAAGAGCATAGTACAAAGGAATACATGCATGAAAATGGGAATGGGTTGGATCAGAAAGGTTACTGAAAGAATCATTGTGAAATATTTTAATGGACATATCCCAAATGTTCTGTTCAGATGTTTTAGTCAAATGTTCTCGCTTTCAATAAAGGTATGGGTTGCAGCCATTGCTAGTCCTACTCAAAGTAGACTTCTTGAAATTGATGGGCACGACTAACTGGGGTGCATTAATTTCAGTGGGTCTACTGAAATTAATTTAGTTGGATGCAACCCTTTGGTTTCCTCCCAAAATGAGTGAGTAGGAGTCAGCTAATTTCCTCAGTCACCAGTTTATGTCTGGGGATAATGGAGGAAAAGGCAAGACAGTGGCATTCATGTTCTTATCTTTCTCCAACTCAGGCATGACTATCGGGCCTCTATCAGGCCAGTTATACCTCATCCCTAAGCCACACAGGTGGAGTGCATAATGCTTTGCAAATATGGCTCAAAACGGGAGACTACAATTCATTCATTCATCTGTTACCAGTTCTCTGCATTAAAGTGCAGAACCTTGTTTAAACATGAACCATCTCTCTCTCTCTCTCTCTCTCTCTCTCTCTATCACACACACACACAGTTGGCTATCACTTTAAATCCCCTGCAGTGGAATACTTGCAATGAAAAAAAAATTGTCACTAGGTGGCAGAATAGAGCTGTTTTGTAAGGGGTAACATAAGCATCTACAGTAAATTTTAGAAACCAAAACAAAGCCATAGTCCTTCCTTCATTTTTCTGTGGTAGGTAGAAAAAAGTTCTCCAGTTCTATGGAGCCAAGCTGTTGGTTTTGCACATTGAACGAAGTATAAGGAAACATTAAAATAGCAACCATATCAAAAATATCAGTAAAAAAAGGTGAGAATTTCCCAACATGTTAGGAATCAGTTTTCTCAAGGTAGAGGAAAATATTACACCAAGGGTCCCCCCACCCCCACCCCGAGTCTAAGAGCTTTATTTATTCATGGCGAAAGAGATAGATGCGCAAGCTGGTGCTGGAATGGGGCAAAAGTGGGTGAGAACAGAAGCAAAAGTTGGTGGAGTAATAGCTGCAACTCCTACTTTTGTACAGTGGGCAGGGCCAGCCCATCCCATTTCGCCACCTGAGGTGGAACAGGAATTGCTGCCTCCTGCTGTGCCCCACTTCCGAACCTGGCACACCCTGGCTGCCGTCAAACTCAGCGGGAGCTGAGGCACTCCTCAAAGCATTGATGCTCACTCAGGTTCTCTGTCGGGGGGTGGAGAAGATGAGCGCCAACACTGCACACTGGAACACCTCCCTTCCCCGTCTCATGCCTCTGACAGTGGCCAGCCAGCCAGAATTTCCTATAGTCCTCGCATCTCGTTATCCTCAATTCAGGCAAGAAAGAGCCATTACCACAAATCAAGGAGATATTCCAGCCAAGCAAAATCACTTGAGGAGTGTGCACAGCAGGGCTGGTGAGGGATATGGTCTAGGGAGAACCCCAGTGGTTGATAAGAGAGGCCTGCAGGACTTCATTCATGCCCCACACCTGAAGTCCCCCAATCTACACCAAAGATTACTTCCATGAGGGGGGAAACATGCAAGTGATGTTTCCTAGGTTACTTTAATTAGTTGGTTCATTTTAGTGTTTAGATCCTGAAAATTCAACAATAGTCCTAGGGCACCAGCACATCTAGTTCATGTTCAGAGTAGAATTATCATTTTGTTTAGTGTAGTATAACAGTAGCCACAAATAATATATTGTATATGCTCATCAGAGTACACAACGAAAAAAAAGGCTAATTCCCAATCATAGATACAAGGATAAAAGTTCTTCTCTTTGAAGAATAAAGCTTAAAACATCTGTTGTCTTAGCATACAAATCCGAGTGAAGCTGCTCTTTATACTGTGCCAGATTTGGGTACAGGAGTATTAGAACCAGGAAGTTGTATAGCCATTTTTAATGAGCCTAAAAGCCTAATTAAATATATACAGTACTGTTCATCACAGATTCTTTCAAGATTCTTCACTTCTGTCATAAATTGGGGGGTGCTGTGGGATCAGAAAGCTAATCTGAAGAAATCAGGTGCACTGACCATAGTATTAGTTGTTTATTACAACATAAGCGAAAGTGAAAACCTTCACAAGTGCATTTCCCACATAAAAGAGCAATACACATGTACAGTGGTGCCTCGCAAGACGAAATTAATCCGTTCCGTGATTTTCTTCGTCTAGCGGTTTTTTCGTCTTGCGAAGCAAGCCCACTGACAGCTTAGCGGATTAGCGCTATTAGCGGTCTAGCGGCTTTTAGCGATTAGCTGAGAAGCGGCTTATCAGCGGAACAGCTGAGAAGCGGCTTAGCGCTTAGGGAAAGGGCGGAAAAAAGCGGGGGAAAACGCGGGAACTCGCAAGATTTTTTCGTCTTGCGAAGCAACCCCATAGAGAAATTCGTTTTGCGAAGCGCCTCCAAAAACGGAAAACCCTTTCGTCTAGCGGGTTTTTCGTCTTGCGAGGCGTTCGTCTTGCGGGGCACCACTGTATACAAGAAACTTATAAATGTGAGATCAACTTACCTTGCGTAGCAATATAGTGGTTTGGCCTGTGATAACCCTGAAATAAATTTTTAAAAAGCGTTTTGTGTAAATCTTGCACAATCTGTCACAGGAACAAGGCAAAAAACATAAACATAAATACGCACAAAGAAACCTACTAAGGGCAAAGGTTTCACCTTATGAATATGAGAAAAGCTGACAGGTGTAGCAGCTCTAGCTGACAGGAGGCTTTTAAAGCTGTGTGTGATTAGCTAAGGAGTTACAGCTGCTGTATTCTAGAGGATCCTGTTCTTTTCCAAGGAAATGGTCTAACCTGGTGACACCTGCAGGTAGCAGCAGCATTTGTTTAAAACCCTTTCACTTCTCAAAATTCCTGCAGCATTGTAAGGCACAGCAGCTAAGGTCAAATGTTTAAGTTATCAGGGCAGCATATTATCCACTGAAAAACTGCTTTCCTGTAATCTGATTCTACATTACCCAGATACTGTTTGGCACGTCCAATCATCAGATGGTTACTTGCCAGCCCAGTTCTGCTAACTGAGCAGCAGTAAAGGGAGAAATAATGTTGAAATCAGTGCTTCTCATCTGGTTATTACTACGGAACAACAAAGAACTATGGAACTTTTTCTGTGGCTATTGCTGGGCCTGGGTAATGCAAGAATTAGGCCTAAGCTCTAAACGATTGGCCATTCCTTAAAGTAGGAACATAGGCAGCTGCTTTTTATCAAGTCAGACCACTGGCCTAACTGCTCCTTAATGCCATCAGTGTCTTTGAAGCACAAAATTTATGTACAATTGCCACTGAAACTAATAGGATTTGCAGTTCTGGTGTACTTAAAAATGAATCCAAAAGAGAAACATTACAGGCAAAACTGCATACCAAGCTGTTAACAGTAGAAACTTCTTATCAATATTAATAAAGTTAATGCTAAATCTTTTCCATCTTTAGACATCTATACATTTAAAGCACATTCCCACCTCCTCAAAGAATTATGGGCACTGTAGTTTGTTAAGGGTTGCTGCGAATTGAACTCTATGAGGAGTAAACTACAGTGTCCAGAATTCTTTGAGGGGAAAAGTGTTTTGAATGTGCTTTAATAGTTGTTTGTGACTGGGAGAAAATTCCATTTTGTTGCTCAGCTCTAACTTGAAAACAACAAGAGGAATTCAGTCCTGTGCATTAGGATTCTTCCATCAGCTGAAGCATTGCTGCCAGATGGAATGATCTCCCCTCTGCTCCCCATGTGTGCTATTCTGGGGGATCTTAAGTTTCGATTTAAAGCTAAATTAACCACTATTTAGAAGCATTTAGATTACAGCATGGCAAAACACACACTCCTTAACGTTGAGACTGCCAAATAAGATGTGTAATTTGCTTGTTGAAACTCTTGCAGGGTAAAAAAATGCAACAAACAAACAAAAACAAACTAGTTTTAATTAACTGAGAAAGAAATGATCTAAATTCACTTTTGTCATAGTAATTGGGAAATTGTGCATATAAGGTATTGGCAGCTTTGTCACAAGGTGTCACTAATGAAGATAAAAGCAATGTTGATATCAATTAAGATGACTAGGTTGTTCTGAGTTGCTAAACATTAATGTTATGTGCGAACATGAAAATTACTGATTTTCTTTGCAGACTTAGTGCTTAAAATGGCATTGACTCTTCCTTGATTTCCAGCTCTACTTTTGATTTCATTCTTTCTATGCCCCCCAAATGCTGTCTCTTAAAGAATTTATTCTAATGTAAAACATTAAGTTAACATGATGCAGAATGAACAAAGAAGCAGTCTTCAATAATTAAACAGCATACATATTTAATGAACTGTCTTGCTTGCATTAGAAGTCCTGGTTAACAGATGCAGTCTATACTTTGAAGGCTGCTTAAAAGTGCCGAGATGACAAGAGATTGCAAGCCACTGCATTAGGAATTATAGAGTTTTGTCACATTAATATGCAAACAGCCCCCCTTTAAAAATTGAATCATGCCAAGTTGTTGACAGAAAATGAAAATAACATGTCTTTGGTCCCCCATAAATTTCAGGAGGAAAAGTAGCCAGATAAAATTACTGGCAAGCCTCCACTCCAATACATGGCAATTTTAGGAAATGTCTGATTTTATTTTCTTATTAGCAATCTTTGGTAGTTTTAATCTCAACTCTAGCATACAAGAGGGGGTCTCCAGATTGGTTTCTCACAGAATTAACAGCTGGCATCCTGATTGCATGCAACATCATTTGGAATATCAAATGAAAGTCTTTCCTTAAAATGTTAAATTTCTTGTCTAGATGAGTATACGTACATCGATATAATTTCCATTGATGTAGTCAGAGTTTAAGTCCCCTTCAATAGGCTGCAGCCTAACTCGAGAATGATCATCTGAAATAGAACAAGGAATTTGTATTCTACTCAATACTCATCAAATAACAGTCAACATCAAATAGTCACGTGGATAATAGAAGGAACACAAGATGACGTAGCATAACATATGCTATGATTACTTTAAAAGACTTGTTTTTAAAAAACATAAAAAGAAAACAAGTCAGTTGTCCCTGTCCTCAGGGGTAGAATAAAATCTGAAATAAACTTCCATCCAAAAATCTTTATGGTTTTCAGTGTTCCTCCCCTAACAGTGTTTTCATAAACAAAGTTCAAACTGAAATGCAATATTAGTGATGATTTTGAGTTGGCACGACTTTCATGCACTCCTTATTACAAACCATTTCTTCCCAATTCTTAGTCTTTGTGTAATGCAAATCAGTCATAGGCTTGCTGTTTGTGGACCACAACATTTTCTTCCTGGATCGGTTGCCAAGTGCAAAGGCATTTGAAAGCCTTCTGAATTAGAACTCAACTCCTTATGTTATCTCCGTGGAGGCTGTCCTCTGCCTTCCAAGCAGAAGAATGAATAGTTAGGATGCAAAAGGAAACAGGGAACACCATGGAATAATGTGTATTGTGGTTGTTCGTGTTACTGAGATATTTCAGTCAAGATGTTAATACACAGTCACAGTGTTACATTCCAGTTTCCATGTGGAAGGCTGCTTGAAGGCTTCAGCATAAAATAGCATTCATGGGGGCTGAGCTCTTTTGGCCACGCCCCCAATATTTTTGGGGAGGGGGTGGGCTCCCCAATATCCTAAAAATGAGGGAGTGGAGGAGGCCATCAGTGGCCATCTCCTTCTCCTCCTCCAACCTGCCATGGAGAGAAAAGAGGCTCAAAGCAGCCCGCCGCTGGTGGCAGTGGTAAGAGGAGGAGGGGGAAGCTGTGCTGCCGCCATGTTTGGGTCCTCCGTCAGCTCATCCCAATGTCCTGACATCACATGTGTGATACACACATGCACCCCGCGCCAAATTGCTCTCAACAAACTGGTGCCTCTGATCACCTGTACCATGTGGAGACTTTCCATGAAACTACCCATGATACAGAAACCTTTCAATTGACATCCGGCATGATGGCAATCAGGTCAGAATCTACTCTGAATGCTGGTGGAGGATGACAGAGCACATGCACAGCGACACTTACATGCACCTAGCAACATTTCCACCTTCCATTAATTCAGTGCAGCTCACTTTAATTTGGTATCCACCACAGTAAGTTTTCCACTATTATATGTGTCATGGTATTGGAGGTGACCTGAAAACGTACTTCAGATCACTGTAGGTTTATGGGCCATGGAATAAAATCGCTCTCTGTAGGAATATGAAAGGGGTTTCTGTATTATCACAGAAATAAATTACCTGGAAGTGTCAGTGTGATTAGGTGTGCAGTTGTAATTTAGATAGGGAAACTTACTGATCACCCACCAGTTGAATATTACTGTACTTTCACATTACAATTATAATTTAGATTCAAAATACAATTCAAATTTAAATAATAAAAAATAGAAATCAATTACTCACAGGTTTACCAGGCCAGAAAGATTATACAAAGAAGGTAAGTATTAAGAAACTCTGGGGGAAAAGTAAGCTACCTGTACTCTGAAAATCAGTGGTTTTACTCTGCAATTAGGGAGGCTACTTAGAGTAACTACATTCATTCTCTCTGGAGTTGGAGAATAAATAAACAAGCAACCTTTACTCTACTTTTTCCTCTTCACTTGTCACCACTTTCTGAACAAATAGTAACTTGTTAAAGTAAGAAGAAATATAGTGTTGTTTTAAAACAGAAATACCCAACATGTTGCACTTCCAATTTTCTGGACAACAACTCCATCATGCCTGAAAATTGGACATACTGGCTGGAACTGATGGGAACTGTAGTGTGAAACATCAAGAACAGCTACCCCTGTTCTGAATCATTGCATTGTTGTTGTTTTGCTTCCCCACCCCTCTTAGCTTCAATCTCTGTTGAAAATGCAAGACGTAAACTACCTGAACAAACCAACAAATCAACATCAGGGCAGCATCTCTGGAATATATTCTGTATGTCTGTTTCCACGGGTGTCTCTCTGGATGCATTTCAAATACTCATGATACTACTTTTAAATGACTGATTAACTGTGGAAACTGGAAGCTATGCAGAGTACGTCTTATAGGAAAGATTATTTCCCTTAATGCATTCTGCAAAACCCCCAAGCACATCACTAATATGATACCTTGGAAACTAGAAAGATAAAATTGTGGCATTCCACCTGGTTTTGGTTGTGTTTTTAAATAAGTCCATGTTGCTCTCAGATTGTGATTAAATGCTATTCCTTAAAATGGTGTTTGTGCTCTCATGGCCAAATTCACAAGGCATGTTTAACTTATGTTCAATTGGAATGAAAGGAGGTTTGTGTCATGGGAAGTTTATTTCAAGACTAAACAGTTTGCCCTCTTGTAAGCCCCTCTGTAAGTAGGTTCTACTGGAAAAACTCATGACATGTGCACAACTCTTTGCGATACTGCCTTAGTTGTCGACTAAACAGTCCTGCAGAAAATTTTGACTCTTTGTTAGCTGTGCTAGCTCTGTCAGACAAACAGGAATATGTAAATGCCTTTTTGCTAGAGCAAGCACAGATGACTTTGAATGCATTACGGTAGTGGTTTCTTTCTAGAGGAAACTAGATTGTAACAGGCATCTTGTGGAAATTCATATTTTCTTTACTATCTGAGTCTGTATTTTTGAATAACTATAGCAGAGGACTCAAAGAGCCCGAACCTGATGTTACAAAAGCTTCTTATTTTTCAATGCTTATGGGAAAATGGATGGTGCATATTTACTGCGCCCTTTAGGAGGGCAGGAAGTAAAGAGCTGTTTTATGATGCTTTACAGTGGATTTAGATTCCATTACTGAATATGCGTAGTGATAAAAAGGATGTGATGCTGCTGATATTAAAATATTTTACCTCTGTATTGCTATACCAAAGCCATTTTGACAGTAACAAGTTGCAGCGTATAGTTATTAGAATGCTGGATATTGTTACAAGTTTGTGAAAGCGCCTATCGCTTTGGTTTTATGTAAGAGGGTGGTCGATAAAACAAGCTTAATGCCCCTAAATTGTTCCAAATCTTTCTCCAGCCTTTACACTTTTCAGCTGGTGGGAAGTGAGGAAATATTTTGCTGAGAGACAAACTTCTGCAGCTTCAGGGGAGGTACCTGAAGGGAGTCCATGCTGAAGGTCTCTGGGGATATGATGCAGTTAGCAATTGCAGTGTCTGCTTTAGGCATTTGACCACTTCCAATATTGCTTTTATATTTTTTTAAATAGATATTAAAATGATAATATGAGCCACTTTAATTAATAGGAAACAAATCCAACTGCTCTGGAATGTTGGCTGAGCTGCTTCTTTGCATTAAATTTGTTCAGCTATTCATTAAACTAAGGCACAGATATGGTAAGAAGGATGGATGTCACATGACTGCTCTTTGCACTACAATAGTGGTGCCAAGAAAAAGGGCAGTTTTGAAAGCTTCCTCGGTAAGAATTCTTTCTTGACACCTTCTCAGAAGTGTCTCTTCCTTGCAAGCAAAAGCCTCATTCAACATACCCTTATTCTATTCACTACATAATATGCTCTCCTGTAAATGTACCCAGTGTCAGCTAATGCGTATTTGTCAAAATCCATTACCCTGTTTTAGCAAACGTTCCACACTTGTATAACCCTTATTCTTTAATGGTTCTACTTTTAAGTCAAGAGACCTTCAGATAAGAGGATGGCAAAGCCATTAAATGCTTTCCTCATAGTGAACATGAACCTTAGTGAAGTCTATTCGCAAGAGGCCGTCTTCAAAAGGGCGAATGCTTATTATTTAGTGTCATCGTTTACCTAATTCTGTGGTTAATTAAAACTCTGATCCAGTAGGAAATGAAGACTGTAATCCTACACACACTTACCTAGAAGAAAGTTCCGTAATATTTGTGGGGAAAGTGTCATGACTGGCTGTAAGCCACATGAGGAAATGGGGTCACAGGCTATTTTAATTACATAAAATGTGGTGCTCAACTCTCTTTGACGTCTTTAGCTTTACTGACTAAAGGAGCATATTTTAAGCAACATGTGTCTGAAGCTAGCGTAACTGGCATTGGGCTGTAGATGTAGCACTTTGTAGACAATAAATTTTGAACAAAAACAATACCATCAATGCTTACTTGATATTTACACAAACCTTCAGCCACACTGGACACAATCCAGCAAATGTTAGGCATTTCTGAGAGCCAAACTAAATGTGCAGGCAGTTTCACATACAAATGGGAATGAGATGGTCTGCTTATGAGTTCAGGGGTGGGAACTAAAACCCAACCTCCTCTCCTGCCTTGTGTTGCTGCACTCTATTTAAGTAGTTTCTCCTTAGCTGCCTCCAGTATGAGACATGAGCTGGACACTGAGAAGTTTGCTTCAAACCTACAGAGCACAGTGTAATAGATAAGGGAGGGGTTGATTTTCCCTTCCTCCCCCATAAGCTTTTTTTAAAAGGACATGTGTAGACCCTCCCCTCCTTCATTTCATATGCTTAATAGACACACAACTGCCACACATGTCTACTTTGGTTCTAAAAGTCCCACAGAAATAAATGGAAATTAAGTGTACCACTAACACTTAAATGGGAGCTAACTGTGTTTCGCTTTCACAGCATTCCCCTCCCCACTTCTGTATCAAAACATTATGGTTGAAGCATTACGTATAAAAACATTACAGCTGAAATATGAGACAAGTTATTACATGTGTACTTATCAACAGTACTGATTCCATATCAATAATCAGTAACGTAGTACTGTAACAACCTGTCTCATATTTCAACTGTAACGTTTTCAGGACAGGGGACCATATTTCAATTTCCTTTTTTTCCATTGTGCTACTGTAGGAGGATCCTAGACTCTAGAGAATAGAACATATCATTATTAAATATAGTTTGGTTCTATCCTTCCTCTGAGGAGCTCAAGGTCACCAGCCTGAGTGCCATGGCTAAGATACAAGGTGAAATCCTTTCCTGCAGTCCAACACTAATCACTATTCCACACTGGATCTCTCGCCGATTCTGTTCTGAAGTCTTTAAACTATTAAAGTACTTACTTCTCCCATATTCTTTAATTATGGTGGCCGGAGCTCAGTTTTGTACTCCACACAAATAGATGGTAATTGTTTTATTGATTTGTTAATTACTTTGTATAGTTTATGCTGCATTTGTGATGTTCTATTATGTTCTGGTTATTTATTATTTGTAAGCCGCTTTGGGATTCATTTGAATGAAAAGCAGCATAGAAATACAATAAACGAAGTCAGCACAAATCAAACATAGAGGTGGGCAGCGTTGTCAAGCTGCTAAAAGGAAATTTACACAGAGGTACAACTACACTTGTCAACACTTACATGCAATGATATTCCCATATCTATTCTTCATTCGGTTCTCATCTTTTTTAGCTGAGTCCCAAGGTGCAGACTGTCCTTCAAAGAAACTCTGTTAAAAAGAAACAGGGGAAGCAAAAACAACACTAAGCGGAAGAATATGTAGCAGAACAAACACTGAAGATAACACAAAAAGACACAAGGAGAAAATACCACAGCAACGTGCAAAACACGTAAAGACTGAACTGTAGTTATTGTTTGTTCCTTTGCTTGTTACTTATAAGTAATTTCACGAGCGGTTATGAAAACATTGTTCTTTTTAAAATCAACAAAGCATCAATAGATTTACAAGATAAGGCTGACAGCATAGTACAGTCGAGTATTAGCAGAGATAGGATGAGCCGGACATTCAGAGTAATGACAGCAAAAAAGAAGTGTAAGGTTTTTAAGAATCATCCTGAAACTTTTAGAGGTCATTTCCATTACAACGAAAGTCAAAAGATTATCCTGCTCTGATTATCATGGATCAGTGAGGCTCAATATGGTGTTTAAACTTTCAGAATACACAGTCAACTGAAGGTATGAAATACTCTTTCAATACCCCGGACACACGTGTGCCTTCTTCAGATTTAAAGGTCTGTATACACACATTTAAAGTGCATGGCTTCCCCCCAAGAATCCTTGAAATGTGGTTTGTTATGGGTGTTAGGAATTGTAGCTTTGTGGGGGGTAAGTTTTTAATATTTGATGAATTACTGTATTTTAATCTTTTGTTGGAAACCGCCCAGAGTGACTGGGGAAACCCAGCCAGATGGGAAGGAAGGAAGGAAGGAAGGAAGGAAGGAAGGAAGGAAGGAAGGAACTATAGTTGCTAGGATGGGGTGGGGAGTCATGTGCTTTAAATGTGTTTTTATGTATGGTGTGTATGCAGTCCATGAGAAAGGAGCATCATTCATTTATTCCATATTGTTCACTGGATCATTAAGGTTGGGACAACTTGTCATGACTGGATTTCTCTTTTAAAGGACAGAACTCCATTATGCAGCCTAAATAAGGGGGACACAATAAGAAGCCATTCAGTTCTAAAGGCTTTCCACTGAAGAAGAAGAAGAAGAAAAGACTTCTATAGCTAATGGCACTTGGCTAAATGTCTTTTCCTTAGGCAATACCTCTTTGCATGCAATTCATGTCCACATTTGTTTTGTAAAAATCATTATTTACAATACCTCATAAGATTATTGAATTTCCAGGAAGGGGAAAATGTTTTCATCATGCAGATAACCTGGTTCAATATTTGCTTAACCATAGCACTATATTATTTAATCAGGCTTGTTTAAGAATTAATTCATTTGGGTTAGGAGTGCACATTCATTGGTCAACTAGGGATGAAAGTAGGCAGATAGATTTCCATCCCAGGCTGTATTTGTCCCAAGCAGAGCTGTTTCTCTTCCGCTACAGCTTGGCTTTCATTACAACCCACGTTGCTTGTCTCCTATCTGCTATATGACCAGAACTAATGTAAATAATTATGTAATTAATTTCAGTGCATTTCAATGGAAAGGGGACAACTAAAACAATGCAGAAAACACTGTAAATATTTACATTATGTTTGTGGGCTAAAAAAACAAACAACAAAGGCAGCGGATACTGCTTGTCTTTGCTTGCATGATTTCCATTCCTGACCTCTGACGAAAATGAGAATGGCAGCAATACCCACTCTCGTTTCCCTTTCTGATGGAATTATCTGACATCCCTGGTTAGAGTTCCGTTGCCATAGGGATTTGTTTGCGGCAGAAATGGTTTGTGCCTGCTTGGCCCCATTACCTGCCCTACCTGTGCTCAGCATGACTTATGAAAGAGCCTGTATGTCTGGGCATAGGCTCTGTACATAGAACCAGGGGCATGCAGTGTTCCCATGTGTACAATTTGTTGGTATGAAGGCTGTTTCAGAATGGATGCCAAAAGCACCGAGGACAGCGGTCATGAACCTGCACCTTCCTATGTATACTCACTCTCCTCAGAAATAATAATCCTTCATTGTGAATAATATTTTCTCTAGTAAATACTGTACAACAGCAGTTGTCTGATTCTGAATGCTTAAGTGGTATCTTTAGGCCTGTGAGTGCTGTAGGAAAGAGCTTCCATTTCTCTGCCTCTCTCTCTCTCTCCCTGATTTGCCATCCACCAATATAAATGCTCAGTCTCCCCTAATAAAACTTATGAACAGGACTTAAAACCCTTATAAGATTAAGTTAAAAATTTGAATAGAAAGAACATCCTTCTCTATTTAACTATAAGTACTTTAAGAATAATTTTCACAAAAACCAATTTAAATTTTAGAGACTTCTAGCAGCCTCTTCTCCTTTTAAATTCTAATGCCGGGTCTTCCAAAAGGGAAGATTTCTATATGAGGCTTATTCTGTATTAATCTGAAGAATGTACGAAGAACAACAACTCAAATTCAACTGTAGCAACACACTCCTTGGCACCATAGTTAACTGTAACAAAGTAAATTGTCTTTCAGATTTATCTCTAAAACAATGAACCTCTAGAGTGAGCAGATAAGTTTTTATAATTCTCCTCTTATTCAAAGAATTCCCTAGGTTCAATATACACATTTATGATATAATTAATGGACAAGGTGTGTGTGTGTGTGTGTGTGTGTGTGTCTGTGTATCTAAAATTTACATTTGTTCTCAAGCTGTAGTCCCGCTCTTCCTGCAATAAAAATGGTTTCAGGAGGGTTGAACAAATGCTTTCACTGAAATGTATGTAGCATTTTCACAAATAAACCCCAATTTCATTCTTTATAGTATGTAATTAAAGTGTTGTTTCTGACTATATCTCATATATTCTGCTGCAAGTCAGTGAACCATGGAAACACTCATAATAGTAGAACGTCTATAATACAATAAAATGAAACCACTCCATGAATATCAACTACTTTGCATTTTCAGAACTATTTCTGAATACTGTGTATAAGGAAATTGAACATTTCACAAACAAGCATATATTTTCCCTAAGCAAAGCACATGCCTTGTGATTCTAAAACCTTCTCCAGATCAAGCTTCCCTCATCAATTTCTGAAAGATATAATTACATGTCCCAATTGCACAACTCAGGAAACTGCAAGTACAAAATGGCAACAAGATATTTAAAATGAGAACTCCCTATTCCCATAAATAGATATATTATTACGCAGAAGGGTACCGATGTCAGAGTTATACATCATGTGCTGTAGGTTTGCCATGCAGTATGGATACAAGTTTTAGAGTTTTGCGTGTCTTTTACAATTCTACTCTATAATATACAATGAAGTGAGTCCACAATAATAAAATGGAACACCAGAACTTGTCACATCATAATTCATGGCTGGCTTATACATTTGGCAGAATCAAGGGGTAAAGCTATTCTCAGACTGTACCATGCGAAACTGCAGGTGGGGGATTCCAGGATAAATACTACTCCATAAAATTATTCACTGAAAATAGAAAACTAGTAAACCAGAGTGCTGATTTCAGTTTTATCCACGAGAAAGCATTCAAACATGCTTTCTTGCAGCTTAAAATGGTATAACCTGAGAACTGGACTCTGCTGAATGTAAAAAAATGGGCCCTTAGAAATGTTTCGGCTTCTGACTCTCTCTCTCTCTCTCTCTTTTTCAGACAGTTTCACTACTAACATCTTAAATTAAGAAACTACAGATAAACTACCATTATAGAATCTGAAGCTGTACAGATCCTAAGTTCTCTATATTAAAACTGTCAGGCACCCTAAGCATAGTTTCCCATGCAAACCATCATTTTAAGGATGCTTTGGCAAGTTCCAGCTGAAAAAAAGCCCTGAAGACATGCCCATTGTGCACAACAGTTGCACAAGTATTGAACAAAAATGGTATCCGTGCAGGCAAGGTTTTAGACCAGGCATAGGCAAATTCGGCCCTCCAGATGTTTTGGGACTACAACTCCCATAATCCCTGACCACTGGTCCTGTTAGCTAGGGATGATGGGAGTTGTTGTCCCAAAACATCTGGAGGACCACGTTTGCCTATGCCTGTTTTAGACAAAGCCACTGCCATCTTCATGAAAGCAAAGTTATACAAAATAATGAAGAAGCCAATTCTTTATGCCACTCAGTTATGCACTGTAGTTTGAACACCGCTGAAAGCATTAAACTACAAGTTTTTTTATTTATTCCAAGACATATAACAAATAGCATGTTGACAATTAAACAGTATGATCAATATTGTTAATGTTTTTTTAAATATATATATATATTAGAAAAAAACCTGGATTGTTATGTTGCTTAGCCAAAAGTATGATTGTTCTTTTTGTGAGCATACCCTCCTTTTTGGCAATTTTTCAGAGACGTGAAAGTGTTTGCTATTCAGGAAACATTGTCCTCACTCTGAACTGGCTTTGCTTGTTCTCAGTGGTACCATAGCCAAAACTTGTTGGCTTTGCGGCATTGTTACATGCCATTTATCACATGATTCCCAAATGGACTCCAGGAATTAGAGCAATTAGAAAGAAAAAAATGGCACTGAAACAGCAAAAGATAGGAGAAAGTGTGACCATAAAAATAATGGGAGAATAGTGAACATTTTCACAACTAAGTTGTGTCCCCCCACCCAGAAATATTTCTTCTCCTGCTCTCCCACAAGTGCTACTTTTCACCCGGCTATCAAAATGCAGTTCTAATCGTATGAAAAGGATGCAATCCTGAACAATAAAATGGCTTTTATTTAACAAAGCCAATTCAATTTTTCTCAAATAAAATTGACTAGTTCAATCTTTCATAGCCACCAGGGGGAAAACTTGGTGCTCAAGAGAATTCTCTATGACATGGTTCATTACAAGTCACCCCTTTCCTGATAATCAAGTGGTGAGTGCCTTTGCTTATGCAGCTGAAAAGTTATGAAAGAAGGAGGGATCAGCAGGCTTAGGAGAACTCAAAGGTGTTAGAAGGAGAGAGACAGAGTGTCTGATCTTTATTTGACCTCCTGATCTGATACTCAACTGAATTTCTTTCTGGTACAACTTTACTGTAGATCTAACCTATTATATCATATTTGGTGGAAGCACTTCATTTGTACTAAGTCTGGCCCAAGCTGAAAGATTGTACATGATGAAGAATCCAACTCCAGTTCCCTTGATAGTTTGTCGTAACAGTAAATCAACGCTATCACTACTTTATGCTTTATTTCTAATTTGAGATTTTCAAGGTTTAGCCATTTGTCCTCTTAATGTTTCACTCTGTTAAGATTTAGGAGTGCTCCTATACTTTCTCCCCAATAAGTTACTTACACTTCCTAAGATGTAACAACATTTTCTGTTTGATGTGCTAATTTGTGTAATCGACTTTTTCCAGGCCTTTCCCCATATCCCAGCAGTTTTTCAAAATCTTTTATAATGGGTCAAAACTGGAAAAAATATTTATATCTATGTCCATATGAATGAGACTGCCACCTTGTGGGGCTTATTTAAAACTTGCTGTACATGGCAACTGGTCCACAAGCCAATTTATGTCCAATGCCTTGCTAAATAAATCTGCCCCTCCATATTACTGGGCAAACCAAGGGTGTTAGAAATATGTTCAAAAAGAAATTGTTATGATACAGTGGTAGCTTGGGTTACATACGCTTCAGGTTACATATACTTCAGGTTACAGACTCCGTTAACCCAGAAATATTACCTCGGGTTAAGAACTTTGCTTCAGGATGAGAACTGAAATCTTGCTCCCGCGACGCGGCAGCAGCAGGAGGCCCCATTAGCTAAAGTGGTGCTTCAGGTTAAGAACAGTTTCAGGTTAAGAACAGACCTCCGGAACAAATTAAGTACTTAACCCGAGGTACCACTGTATTCTGAATTTTCCATAGAATGGTTAACTAAGTAATGGTTTCTGTTATCATAGCTGTTGCCATTGCTCATTGATATCATTTTGAAAACAAAATACATCCAGGTAGAACAGAATCAGTTAATTAACCTAGTAAGTAAACATTAGAAACAGCTAGAATCAGGGGGTGAAAAAAAAGGGGGGATAGTAAGTCGTTTCCCACAGGCAAATATTCAGCAACCGTGGGACAGGATGCTGGGTGGAATCTACACACATATAAACAACACTCTGTAAATGTGTTTTTAAAAAACGTTTTTAAAAATACATTTAATTTGGCATAGCTCACAGTCGCCATCTAGTGTCACATTTGTATACTGCACTTTACAACACATTTAAAATGTTTCGTTTGCAGCTGTGTAGCGGATTGGGCCATCGGCCTCATCCAGCAGACTCTTCTTATGTTCTTAGAAAAAAAAGATTACTCTCAGATTATTCCTAGTACATCATATGGTTGAATTGCTTCCTTGCATTTTGTTCCAATATTGGATGAACAACTTCCACTTCTATAAAGGCAGGCCATTTTGCTGTCTGTCCTACCTGGTTCGTATAATATTGGTAAGCTTAACAATATAAGTGTATGATCATGCCTTTGAGTATGTAAAATACGTTATTCTTATTTGTGTATGAATAAGAAAGAATAACGTATTTTACATACTCAAGGATAAAGTTTGGGAAAAAATTACTTCTTCTTCTCTCTCCCCTGCAAGTTAAAACACATGCAATCAGATGTGCTGAGATTAATCTTGTATCCTGATATAGTAATTAAATAATTTGGTTATTATGCCAAAAAATGTTTCCCAAGTTGTGTAAATTCTCTGCCTGGAGCGGAGGTAGGGAAACTGAGGGATAAGCACCCTCCCTGAGTGTTTTTATTGGCTGAAATGTGTCCTTAAACTCTGATAATGCTGTATAGTGATCAGTGGGTGAGGGTGTGTAGAAACTAGCCTATTATGCAAACATCAATTTATGCACCGGGCGCAACATGGGGGGGCGCTCGCACTAGCAGCTCTCTGCCCCTACTAAAATCCACGGGTTAGGGAGCCCGCACTCGCTCGGCTTGGCGAGGAGGTCGCGGAAGGGGGAGAGCGAAGCCTTCTGCCGCGGGCGAAAAAAGGAGAGGAAGCCGGGTGGGCGGGCTGGCTGGCGGGGGTCTGGCTGTGCCTGCTGCTGCCATTGCCGCTGCTGCCGGGCTTTGACAGCTTGGCGAAGCGGAGGGAGAGGAGCTTTATGGTAATTGCGGCTCTCTCTCCACTGGCCTTCTGGGTAGTGAGCCAAGCCGAGCCGAGCCGGGAGTCTGGCGAGGGGGCGGGAAGAGACTTTCCCCCCTTTTTTCCACCTCGCCTGGTCAAAAAGGAGAGCGGAGTCTCCTCAGGGCGGCCTCAGGCAGGGCAGGGCAGGGCAGGGCAGGGCAGGGCAAGGCAAGCAGAGCGAGGAGGAGAGAGAGGGGAAGGGGGGGGAAGCAGCCCGGAAACGCCGCGGTGTGGAGGGGGAATCAATTAAGGAGAGAAAGCGAAAAGCCTTGGAGAAAGGAAAAAAAGGAAAGAAAAGAGGCAGCTCCGGGAGAGCGCGGGGGAAAGAGAAGCCTCGCTGCTGCTGCTGCTGCTTGGGAGAGTGGAGTGGAGGTGGCTGTGCTGCCGCTGCCTCTACTAGCGGCGGCTCCCTGAGTGCTGAGCCCGCCGGGGGGAGGGGAGGGGAAAGAGGAGAGGGCGGGGAAGGGAAGGAGGAGGCGAAGGGGGGCAGCGTGCAGCAGACAGAGCCCCTGCTCTCCCAGCGGCAAGGTGAGGAAGAGCGGCTTTCCCGGTGGATTAAATCCCCAGAGCCAGTCCAGCCACACACACGCACACGCCACCGCCAGGACGCGGGGCTCTCGCCAGGGAAGAAAGAGCATGTAGGCGCCGTCGCCAAGGAGCCGTTGAGCCCACTGGGTTAGGGGCGCAAATTACCTGCCTTGCCCCGGGTGCTGACAACCCACGCTACACCGCTGTTTATATCCATGCCTCTGCCCACTGTCAGACAGTGGGGAACAGTACGGAATGCTCAGGTGAGTCAACGGCTTCAGATAGCGGCAGTAAGGCATCCCTGGACAGGTAATGGTTGCCAGAGTGGCGCCAGGGTGCCCAAGCACATAAAGCAAAAAAGGGGTAGCAAGGACTCTCAGGAATCAAATTACAGTACTGTACATGGATTCTGAGGATCCTTCTGGCATTCACCTATTGAAGTAAGTCAGGGAACATATTTTGAATGCGGACTATGTTTACCATATTGCCCACAGAGACAGAAAAGGGTAAATGGGATAACAGAAAATCAGATGGCTCAAGGAAAGGTGAAAAAGGTTCAGGTGCAACACACATTTGCAAATTGGTTGTCTGCCTTCTCCATTTATGTGGGGGTATGCTTATGCAGGCAATGAAAGAGGATCTGAGGGTCTGATTAGCCTTTTTGCAGGCATACAATGGGGTCTCTCTCTGGCAGGCCCTGCTGGTCACATGCCAGGACTACCAGGTTCATTCAGATGCCTCAGGCAGCCTGGGCTTTGGGGTTTACTTCAGGGGTTATTGGTGCTCTAATCCATGGAGGGAGGGGATCACTGAATTATTTCCCATCCTGTAGACAATACTGAGCTAAGTGGACCAATCACCTGACAAGGTATTGTCCATATAGTGAAGGGGATTGGAAGGATTTCTGTGAACAACTGTCAAATGACAGTTCTGTAACTAGTATATTTATGAATTCAAGGTAAGAGTAAATAATTCGTTTTAATTCTTTGTCTGAATGCAGTGGTGCCTCACAAGACGAAAAGAATCTGTTCCGGGAGTCTCTTCGTCTAGCGGTTTTTTCGTCTTGCAAAGCAAGCCCATTGACGGATTAGCGGATTAGCGCTATTAGCGGCTTAGCAGATAAGCAGATAAGCGGCTTAGAAAAAGGGGGGGGGGGAAGAAAAAAAAAAAAACCGCAGGAACTCGCAAGACATTTTCGTCTTGCAAAGCAAGCCCATAGGAAATTTGTTTTGCGAAGCGCCTCCAAAACGGAAAACCCTTTCGTCTAGCGGGTTTTTCGTCTTGAGAGGCATTCGTCTTGCGGGGCACCACTGTATACCTTTGGATATATTGAGGAATGAATCATATTTAGCTGACACACAAACACAGCTGCTGACTCTAGAGAGCCAGAGCCAGTTTGAAGCATTAAGAAGGAAAACATATTGGCTTAATCCAACATTCTATCCATCCAAGTGTCACTTCCATAATACTGATTTGGCATTAGATTGTTGTCATCATTACTTTATGATTAGGTCAACAGCAGAGTGGAGAACACAAATGACAGCTTTAACAAAAAAAAAAGTCTAACTAGAAAACAAAATCAGTACTCATATAAACAATATGGTTAATTTCAAATGATTTTAAAGCACATTTATATATGTTTTCTTTTCTATCAAAGGCCTATTCTGATATTTTCCGTATTTTGTTTTCCACCAATGAATGATCCAGAATTGTGAAATCATTTTGGTTAGTCCTACTGGTACCTTCCCTGCCTATTACAACCTTTGTATGAATGTGGCTACTCAGGGACTACTACTCTCCCCCCCCCCCCCAGTTCTGCTAATGACATCAGTGAAATCTGCAAAGGTGGAGGGGGTTTACGTGTGTGAAAGAACCTTAGAATATTTATACTTATTACTTTTTTGAATGTGTTAATAACAAATTTGTTAATTTGGATTTCAACACATTTAACTTTGTTCCTAATTAACAAAGAAAAAAAGAAAAGAAAAAAGGATTAAATGCTCCCATAAGGAATATTGCTTTCAGTTGCATGTGGAAGGAATTGCTCCCATCACTTGACCAAAATAATAAACAGGTTGCCGGGGGGGGGGGTGAGACAGCACAAAACTACTTCAGGAATATTCACTACTTCAGCATAATAAGGCATACCAAGCTAAAACAGACTTTCTTCAAGTACAGTATGAATTATAAATTGCTGCCTGTTTAATCAATTATACTTTAATGCTTTCAAAGTTGTTTGAATATCCAAGGCTAACAAATGCTAATCTTATACTGGTCTAATAAAATTGGGGTTTCATCTCTCTCTCACACCCACACACAATTTTACACACTCTATAATGATAAAAATAACCACAAAGAGCAAATATCTAATGCAATAAAAAAACAACACTGCCTTAATTCAATTAAAAGGTAAAGGTAAAGGACCCCTGACAGTTAAGTCCAGCCACAGACAACTCTGGGGTTGCAGCGCTTATCTCACTTTACAGGCCGAGGGAGCTGGCGTTTGTCCGCAGACAGTTTTTCCGGGTCAGGTGGCCAGCATGATTAAGCCGCTTCTGGTGCAACAGAACACTGAAACCAGAGCAGCCCACGGAAACGCTATTTATCTTCCCGCGGGAGCAGTACCTATTTATCTACTTGCACTTTGACGTGCTTTTGAACTGCTAGGTTGGCAGGAGCTGGGACCGAGCAACTGGAGCTCACCCCGTGGCGGGGATTCGAACCGCTGACCTTCTGATCAGCAAGCCCAAGGCTCAGTGGTTTAGACCACAGCGCCACCTGCGTCCCTTTTAATTCCGTTAGCATACATTTTTTTTCCCCAGCAGGAGGCAAAGGTCCAAGCAGCTAAGAGGTTTACATACATTTAGCATTTCGACCTGCTTTTTTCACAATACAATTCCTCAACAACTGAGCTGCCAACATATGAGAGCTCAGTGGTGCATCTGCAGAAAGCTCACTTACAGGATGCCTGCAGAGGGAATAGCAAGACATGTGCAAGCATCATAGCCAAGACACCAAGTAACTCCCTCATGAGATCTGCAGGAATCATCCAAAAGTGTCTCCTGCCCTCATTCACTTAGAATGAGAATGCAGTTCTTCAGTATTTCTAATACGCTCCTTTTTAAATGTTGTGTATACTTAAAAAATATGAACATACTGTTTCTCTGGAGAATATTATGATTTCTCCACATTGTAGATTTATTTAACATACCCTTTTAAAGAACCAGGGACTTAAATTCAAGTCACAGAATATTTTCTTTTTTTAAAAAAAAGAACAAAACTTTAGCTGAAGTCTTTATTTTCTGCAAGCCCCCATAAAACGAACATTTTAAAATTGAGTTCCTAGAAATATTTCCTTTGTAAGACATTGAAATGAAATGCCTGACATCTGTTTCTCATTAAATTCATTAGAGATTGCTTGAAATAATGTACACAGCAATTATCTGCTAACAATGCTGCATAGTTATTAGCATACTAAGATGCTGCCCTATGACCCATGAAAGTGAGGGGTACTTGCATGTACTCATATTTAAGTTGCATTCATAAGACCATGTGGGCATGTAATAAATGCTGTTGAATCCTGTGGCTGTTGCTTCCCAGCAAGCTACTAGCCAGACACATGTAGCTGCTGCCAGGTTCATGATTCAACTTTTGTCAAGGCACTGCACAAAACTCATTTTTTGCAGCCATGCACCAAAGTAAGAATTTTGTGTCTGGTGGTAGAAACATCTGCTCATTTGCCATAGGCTATGAACCAATACACAGAGTTGCCATTTTTCTTTCTGACAGTGCTACTCTGCATGTTAACATCCTGCTTGTCTTGCCGCCTTGAGGGAATAGGTGCTCCTCCCACCCCAAAAGCTGGCAAACCTAACTACATATGTAAATACTGATGTGAAAAGACCCTTTAAGTCTTTTTCTTCCAATAAGCCAATAAATGTAAGCTTAGGTCAGTGAGAGCCGCTGAGTAACGTACTGCTGTGTTAGGCAGGAGAGAAAAACTGAGGAAGTCGGACCTACTTCCCAAATATCTTTGGTCCTGCCTGTGTCAGCTGACAAAATATGTCCCACTTCATTGTCTATGTGGTTCCATGAAGTGATCAGGGCGCTTTCTCCAACCCCAATTTCCTGTGTTCCTCAATGTGTTTTCACACATATCCAGTATGTTAATAGATTTGTGAATCATACCGTGCTATAATCTTGACTTTCTAAACAGCAACAGCTTTAATCAAACTAAGATGTCTTTCTAGTTGGGATTTAAATTCATCCATAAATAAGCCAGTCTTTTTTAATGGGAAAACAGAGTCTACAAAAAAAAGTGTGTGTGTGAAGTCAGATGAATACTAAATTTTAAAATTGCTTAAGAAGAAGACATGCTTACAAAACCTGTTCTTTGTCACTGATAAATGTTTCACCAAGACTTCTGATCTCCTAAGACAAATGCATCATAAATTTATATGGGCATGCTTTAAAAATACAACAGATAAACTAAAGTTAAATTAGACGGATTTCATGGCTAAAATAGCTTAATGTGATTCAAAATGTATTATTTAGCCAAGAATAATATTTTAGTTATAAAAAAGCAATAGACTGAAATATCTAATTATCTAAAGATAAACAAATACAATTCATGCAATATGTAAAGGGTGCATTTATAATTAATAGTGAACATTGTAATTGCAAGTAAAATCATTTGCATAATTTACAAGTAAATAAATGGATGTTTAATGGTCTTAAAATAAAATATAAAAGAAGTTATATTGCTTTTGCATCCAATAAAATTAATGCACACTATCCATATGAATGAAATATGTTGATTTCTGTGTGCATTAATAGAATCCGCTTATTTTTAAAATAGAGCTAAAAAGACAGCCATTTAAAAGAAATGTAACATATGAAGAAACTATTATTATATATGATCAAAAATTCAGTGCCATATTTCAATAACACATATATCAGGCCAGCAGCCATTGCTTTGCAAGTTGCCTATTACTTCATCATATCAA
The DNA here is from genome assembly GCF_964252035.2 of Podarcis erhardii. Classification (NCBI taxonomy): domain Eukaryota; kingdom Metazoa; phylum Chordata; class Lepidosauria; order Squamata; family Lacertidae; genus Podarcis; species Podarcis erhardii. The sequence goes on along the minus strand of NC_138499.1, from coordinate 49,769,084 downwards.
TTCTTTACTGTATTGAATTTATCTCTCATATATAATTGAAAGCACACTGTTTTCAAACAAAGCTCTTTGTTTCCATACAAGAAGACAAATTGTCCAAAGACCCATACAGCATACAGACGTACAGCAGAATCTTGATGAACATAATAAAAAAAATAGTATCCACCTATATTACTATGAATAAAAAAGGTAAAAGACCCCTGGATGGTTAAGTCCAGTCAAAGGTGACTATGGGGTTGCTTTCAGGCCAAGGGAGCTGACATTTGTCCACAGACAGCTTTCTGGGTCATGTGGTCAGCATGACTAAACCGATTCTGGCGCAACAGGACATCTTGATGGAAACCAGAGCACTGTGGTCTAAACCAATGATCCTCTTGGGCTTGCCAATCAGAAGGTCAGAGGTTCGAATCCCTGTGACAGAGTGATCTCTCGGTCACCTTTGACTGGACTTAACCGTCCAGGGTGTCCTTTACCGTTTTCTTTTTTTACTATGAATAACATGCTAGATAGAGATCTAACCTGCTGACTACATGACTGCTATCCTAGTAAAATTGCTCTTCCTGGTCTGTGTTGACAAGTTCAACCAAAATACACCCAAAGATAACTATGACTTGTAAACAATGCAGTGCTAAGTTATGTATCCCCTCAGCACAATGATGTACATTTCTGAAAAGGAACTTTCCTCCCCACCACAAAAATGTGTTCCTATACCTCCTGCTGAGCAGATTTGGGGAGGAAACAGAGTACAGAGGGTGGGAGTCCTGCTATGCAATCATAAATCCTTCTGCTGCTGGGAACTGGACTGGAAAGAAGCCTTGCAGTCTAATACTTTCATGTAGCTTTATGGGATTTACTCTTGAGTATGAGTCCTGCCAGGCTTGGGCATGGAGTGACAGATGAAGAGGAGGAGGGGGGAGAAGAAGAGGAAATGGCTCTGAGACTGAGGAACAGAGGTCAGAAGAGGCAGGTACTTCTATCTTCCAGTAGATGGCTGTTCTGGATGGGGAAGCAGGGCTCCTCACTCCCTTCCCAACTCAGGGGGACAGAAGAGCACCAATGGAATCTGGGGAGGGCCTTAATCAATTGTTCAGGGTGCAGGAACCAGTGTTTGAAGTTATTTTTTGGGCAGGGGAGGGGAGCTTGTTCACCCAGGATCCAGCGACGTTTTCATCAATTGGAACAGACACATCCTCCCCAACACAATGCAGGTCTGCATGATCACAATTCTCACAACACTCTCACAAGGCACAGGGAGTTTGTGAGTAAGCCAACCTTTACATTTTAAAGCTTGGGAGGTTGGTGTGCTGACCCACTGGAATGACTTCATTGCTTCTGTCATCCTTGTCCTGATCTTGGACTCCCTAAACTTGGGCTGCTGCTTCTATCTAGCCCAGCTAAGATTGCCTTTCTTTCACCTAGCCTGAAAGTTGCGGCTGCTGTGACATTACTGGTACACACCTTTACTCTGCCTCAGTAAAGATATCTTCTGTACTCTTAAGTTGCTCTAAACAGGAGGTAGGACAATATGGATAGGATTTTTTTCTTGAAAATTACTTGAGTCATGTCCCCTGCCTCAAGGTACCATAGTTGCCTTCAAGCAAACCCTTCTCCCCAAATGAGTTCTCACATTAGGATGACCTGGAGGCCTGGGCAGCGGTGGAACAAGCCAATCGGGCGCCTGGGGGTGGCATGTGTGCCCTGCACCCAGGGGGCAGGGCAGGGTGAGCCAGGGCAGGACGCTCCGTGGGGCCTCCAAGGAGTCTGCCTGCCTCCTCCCACTCAGCCGCCCTACAGCTGAGGGGGAGGCGGCGGACGGACCATTTGGGGCAGCACAGAGCCTGCAGGCGCCCAAGCCACCGCGTCACTCTCAGGAGAAACGCGTGGCTCAGCCCCACGGTGAGTGTCACCCAGCATTTTGTCACCCCTCTCAGTGGTGACACCCAGGATGGCCTGCCTCCACTGCAACTGCACCACCCTTCCTCTGCTCCTGGGCCCAGGTATTACAAGAAAGTCCTAGATCAGGCTCAATTTGGTTAATACAGTAAACCTGTTGATGATTTCAGTAGTTGCAAACACAATGCAACTTTTTTGAGTTATCATACTGGGGTAATGGGGCATGCATGTGATTTGGGAACAGGAGCAGGATACCTATTTGGTGAATAATAAACTCCCACAGCTGCATAACCAAGTGGTATCTACAGATTCTGCTTGACTATGTTAAATACCAGTGCTAGTGTTTTGCTTTTCATTTTCTTTTGTTGACAGGTGAAACCATTAAACAGAGAATTAATTTTTTTGGGATGTCCGTGGAGGAACTAATTAGCAATGTAACACACAAACATGGGAAAACAACATAATTCAAACTGCAAAAATCCATGACTATTAAGGTTGATTCACTTTGCTAACTATTAAACCAAAATGTTAATGTTTGTTTGAATCATAATAACTAGTGTTTTTGTTTAAAATGGTGATAGAGACTTACATGCAGCCAAACAAAATATAACTGTATTCGTTAATTTTTTTGTTATTATTTATATGGTGTGTGTGTTGCATTTGGTTTACCATAAATGTTATGTTGGACAATACAGTGATGTATAGTATGATCCTTCCCATTTCCCCCTTCCCTAATGGTATTATGTGTACAGGGTTTCCCAAACATGGGTCTCCAGCTGTTGGGAGTACGTTACACTGAATTCATGGTAAGGATTGCACTGTTAGTTACTATTATGGAGAGGCAGAAAGGGAGGAGCTAAAGGAGGATTCCTAAATTAGGCATAGCCCTAAAGACTTGTCTTGGCCAAGACTAAGACAACCAGGAAGGGGAAGAGTTCACATGCTAAGTCAAAACAAAACAAATTCCTTCCAGTAGCACCTTAAAGACCAACTAAGTCAGTTCTTGGTATGAGCTTTCGTGTGCATGCACACTTCTTCAGATGGGGTCATCTGAAGAAGTGTGCATGCACACGAAAGCTCATACCAAGAACTGACTTAGTTGGTCTTTAAGGTGCTACTGGAAGGAATTTGTTTTGTTTTGACTATGGCAGACCAACACGGCTACCTATCTGTAACTGGAACACATGCTAAGTGTTATTGTTCACAATATTGTGAGCAAAAGTTGGGTGAGATTAAAGGTAAAGGGACCCCTGACTATTAGGTCCAGTCATGACCGACTCTGGGCTTGCAGCACTCATATCGCTTTATTGGCCGAGGGAGCAGGCATACAGCTTCCGGGTCATGTGGCCAGCATGACTAAGCCGCTTCTGGTGAACCAGAACAGCGCACGTAAACGCCGTTTACCTTCACACCGGAGCGGTACCTATTTATCTACTTGCACTTTGATGTGCTTTCGAACTGCTAGGTTGGCAGGAGCTTGGACAGAGCAACAGGAGCTAGGTGAGATTTGGCACACACAAAATGTATAAGAGAGAGGGCTACTTGTCTGGAGAGCATGATGAAGCAAAATATAGAATATTTTTTCTAATTTGTATTAGCGCTGTTACATATGAGGTTAAGTTTCTGAGGGGGATTTGTAATATTGCCTATTAACAAATAGCAGAACAACAAGTACGTGGTTCAGAGACTTAGTGGTAAGGTAAGGGTATGAAAATAAGACTCAGACTCAAGGCAGGATATGTGGATGAGGGGCAAGGAAGGATTATTTCATCTCTTGCTAAAGGGAGCTGTGCTGAACAATGCCTATTCATTTATTATGTGACTATCATTTTAGTCTTTAAACTCTGCAGTGGATTTTTATTTATTTTTTTAAATTTCTGTTTCTGTCTTGGTGAGGCTCTACTGACCAGTTGTTTGTGAGTTTGCTCCTGAACTGAGTTTCCATTCTGGAAGAACCATCTTCAAGTTCAGTGGAACAAACATAAATACATGTGTCCTGCTCCAGCACGAGCCACAGTGAAGTATCTTTATTTCCATTGTTTTCCTGATGAGGCAGGTCACTGTGTGGTCTTGGTAAGCCTTTTCAACAATAGGAATAAAGTCCTTTGGGGAGATGTTCCATTAATGTCCAGGTATTAGAAGCAACTCCTGAAGCAATTTATTGTTTTGCAATTGGTTATTTTTGTGCATTAATCACTGCATCTCGTATTATAAGGTTGCGTGATTGGCATGATCAGAGCCTGAGGGAAGCCTTCTAACTTTTGACAAAGTTACCTACTAAGGTGTGCTGCTGTCTGCTTTCTTTCACTATCTACATTTATAATTTCAATTGCCATATCTTTTTTTTTAAAAAAAGAGTAACATGACTTCCTTCCACTGCTAATGTTCTTTAAAAAGTTACCTCCCATTTCAGCTATAGTGGGGAAAGAAATTGTAGAGGACAAGGAAGACATTGGCAAGAAAAAAAAGAGGGGACAGAAGTACAAACGAAGATACAGCCCCAGAGGCTGTTAAACAAAATATTAATGGCAACTCAAGTAATGCTCAACATGAGAGCCAACAACATCATTGACTGTGGTGGCATCCAAGGAAAGGCACACAGGTTCAGTCTTGTCTGTTCCCCACTGCCTACTTCATGCCACTGTGTAGCACATTGGGGAAGTGAACCAGGTTTCAGTGCTGTCAATTTTCTTCCATGCATAAAAGGGGATCTCCAACTGGTGTGGCCATCAAACCTGATTTGGGGGTCAAATCCCCAATCCACAGTCTCAAAGTTTCCCAGACCCTACCACAAACTGATTCAAAAACAGAAACAAGGGGTGGAACTGAAAAATAAATCACATGTAGTTCCATTTCTGATGTGGTTTCCCTTGTTATTACTAAAATAACATACACATGGTTTAGGCAACTGACAGACAAAGGTGCAAGGATGAGACGCAAGGAAGCTTTCTCTTACAATAGTAAACAGAAAATTCAAAGTTCCAGTGAGGATCCCTAGGTTTGCAGATACACCTTACTCATTTCTTCTTTAATCTCACTACTAACACTCTCTTCACTGAACCCACCATTTTCTGTCCACATGTTTACCTGAATTATTTATCTTCTCAAATATTTATTTGTGCAGGAAGGACATGAAATAGGTACTGCTGCAATGTGATTTCTTACATACTTAACTGTAAGGGTAATGAACAAAATCTAATTGTAAATGTAATGAACAATGCAAAAAACCAGCAACAACCCCAGCATATAATTCACTGTGCAAGGAGAAAAAAGAGGCTGCTGAATTCCAACTTTTTCATGTGACATGAAACAAAGGACAAAACTATTTGGTCAACAAGCAGGGTGGAATATTGGTGATTTGCACATTCTGCTTGGGAAAGCATAATTGATGTCACCAAAATTACAGAGTGAAGCAGCAAACCATATTACAGTATACACAAGACATGCTTCCTAACTTCACCCACTACATAAAATGATAATAGAAGTTCCCAAACACTTCAGGGACATATTGACAAACTTCATCCTAATCAACCTAGCTTGAAGATGTAAAGGTAATAACCAAAGTTAAAATGCATGTCTGGACTCAGCAGAATACAGCCCCATGCCCACCCAAACTTCAGTCACAAAGTAGACCAACATGATGCCATTTGTTCAATACCAAAGCGCTGGAGGCATTTTCTGATGTCTCCAAATCATAATTTTATGGCAGTTAACATTCCCCTCCCACAACACTAGTGAATGGGGATAGTCATTAAGAATGCTAGAGTTTAAGGCAATGAAAGAGAATGGGAGATATGGGAATATTGTTTATTTAGGAACAGCCGTCTTGTTCATTGTAGAAGAGAACCAGTGAACAGATGGCTGTAGATCTGAGTGCTATGATGGATCTCAAAAGATACTGAACTGAATTTGTTGCAGAATTCTTTAATGTGCAAAACTGCACAAATGTACTCTTATTAATACAGGATATAACTGTTCAGTAATTATCCGTTTACATGCAAATTGGAAACCACAAAAGTGGAATTTCTGCAAGAAATTCATCCTACTGAAAGGATTATTCCCTGCTTTAGAGTAAATAGCTAATGATTGTGTGTGTGTGTGTGTGTGTGTGTGTGTGTGTATGCATGCTTTGACTCATTAACTGATTCTTGAAAACTGTCCTTGTTAGTTTTCTTAAACATGCCTTTTATTAAACTTCAACCACAAATATTAATACATTAAATATATGAAAGCATGATATGCAATAAATATAATAATAGGAGAAAGGAAAAATGAACTAGATTGTTTTATATAATAATTGACTACACCGAAAAATGACCTTCTTTTCCCCCCAAAACAAACAAAAAAAGGACAAGAATGGTAAGGAGCGTTGAATTGGTGATCCAAATGAGAAATCATGTATAGGACCAGAAAAGGCATTTATATTCTGGGAGAAACTCCACAAATGAGATATAGGGAAACTAGGATGCCATGGGTTTCTGTTTAGGGACTGAATTTGTTGCAAGGGACATATTTTGAGTGAGCTTGTACATGATCATGGTCTCCCAAATTTTATTCAGCCATTATTAAGGTGTTATTTAGTCACTGGTAGGCTGATAGGAATTTCCAGTTCCTGTCTGCAAAAAGTTTGTTGCAAACCAGACTGTTGTAAGATATCTTTATGAATGTAGCAAGAGTCACCTTGCACATAGTAGTATAACTTGAGGGTTAACATATGTTTACGATAAAATTTATTCTCATGCATAATAAATATTTATTGTCCTATGAGCACAAAACTTAATGTTATTATTACTTTATTTATTTACTTAATTTGTAAACTACTTTTCAACTAAAAAAAGGTTTACAAGCCGCATGTCAAACCCACAGAGTAAATATTGCTATAAACAATTAGATGGGCATGTGGGTAAGAAAGAAGGTTGTTATCATTGCCACATAAAAAGATTGATATAAGTAAATAGGAACCTAACAAGACAAAATAGGATTTATCTCATTTTGTTAATTTTTTGTAACCTGCTTGGAATATTTCTTTTATATAAAAAAGCAACCTTGAATGGCACTGATTGGTGCAGATTCCCTTTTGATACCAATTTGCATATGGGTAGTGCCACATCCATATGGATTTGTCTAATGCAATTTTACAAAATCATTATCACATGAAATGAGAGAGAGTTCATTTTTAATGGGTGCTCAGGAGAGACAATGCACACTATAAAAAGTCTATTTATACTATTATCATTTATTTAAGAACTTGAGGATGCTTCCTCTTGGCCAGGATTTTTACTCACTTACTTGCCTTATTTTCCCCATTTCCAACTCAGTATCTAATAAAGTAGGTTTGTGTCTTATGAAAGTGTCTGGCTGTTTTTAAAAAGTACCTGGATGCCGTCAAATAGTTTTCTTTCTAAACCTTACCATAATCATTATCTCAATCATTATTGTAAACAGAGAAGCAAGAAAATAAGTAGTACATGCATTTCCAGGTGTATCAATACGGCTTGCTAACATTCATTCAATATTCCATACTTATTTTGGTTTTGGTCATTATTTATACTCTATACAACAGAAATAACCTGTAGCGATGACTACAATTGAGTGACGCAGCTGGTGCTGCAGAATATGAAATAAGAACACTTGAAGAGAGTGCAGGTTGGTGGTGCAATTTGGATGTGTCATGTCACAGCAGACTTGTGTAGAACAACAATGCCAGCTAGGCCCTGTAAATGGCCACTACTAAAACAAACAAACCACCCCAGCTTTTCTGCATGGATCACACTGTTTTCAGAAAATAAAGTTGCTTTTAAGTATTTTCTTATGAAGAAAAAATATTGTGCTGCCCAAATGAAGACAAACTATCATAAAGTTTTGTGCAATGGGAGGGCAAATGTAGTGTAATATTTCTCCTAGAAACCTCCCTGCTTATAAGCTTCAACTGGATGAAAGGATGTAAGATAGTTGATAAACTGGCAGTCTGACCAAAAACATAACCCCAGCAGCTAGGATAGACAGAGGAGGGGCTGGCACATGGCACATGCACTAACTATAACACAGAGGCAAAATTTTCCAGATATTCTGAATTAGTGTGCCCTAGAACAGTAGATCATGGAATCAGCCATGTATAATCCTAAGTGATTCCAAAGATCTGATGGAAGAAGTTTTATGACAAGAAACATGTACTGCAGCACTATCAAATTCAAAAGGGGAGATAACATTAAACTGAATTCTAAATGGTGGTCAGAATCTAGAACAAGGTGTAAATTTTGTTCAATTCATTGGAAACAGTGACCACAATGTTATCAAATTTAATGCATACGAACAATTTCCAAGGAAGGACAACATTACTTGACTTCAAAGGATGAACTTTTAAAAAACAAAAATTAGGGGCTTGGTAAAAAGGAAGTTGAAAGAACAGTCAACTTCCTAGAACATTTGGGAGTTATTCGAAATTGAAACAGATCTAACTCAGCTAGAATGTATACTCCAGATCAGGAAAGTTACCACCAAATCCAAGAGGATTGCAACATGGCTAAAGAAGGTAATGGAGAGAACAGGAATAAAGAGTTATCAAAATTGATGAATTAGCCTTAGGAATAAGCAGTGAAGTGATCGGCTTTGCTGATGACAACTAATTGTTCGAGGTGGTTAGAAGAAAGGATTGCAATGAGCTTCAAAACGAATGTCAAAGACTGCCAGACTAGGTGAATGGGCAATAAAATGTTAAATGTGGTTAATGTAAGTAATTGTAACACAATGGGGCAAAAACATGTACCCTAATTTCACATATACACTGATGCAGCAGTTTACCAAGAAAGAAATATTTGGTTCATGGTAGATATATTCAGAACAGACAAAAGGAAGTATTTATTCAGACTGCACATAATAAAACTATGGGTTTCACTACCATAAGATGTGATGGCAAGCCAGCAACTTACTCAAAGGCTTTAAAAGGGGATTATACAAATTCATGGAGGATAAGATTATCAGTGGCTACCATTTGCTGGGAAACAGAAGCAGGAGAGAGTTATCACCCTCCAATCAGGTTGGCCACTGTGGGAAACAAGATGCTACACTACACTGGCCTTTGATTTCATCTAGCACAACTCTTATATTTTTAAACAGTGTCTCCCCCCCCCCCCCATTTCTGCATCATTGCTGCTTTGCAAGGAAACTGTTCTTCTTGCAGTACACAGACACACACACAGGTGGTTGTGATAGGGGAAACACCACAGAGCACAGAGCACCATGTGTAGCTTGAAGTTTACTCACTTCATATTCCTCCTTGAATCCATAGCCTTCTGCACATTTCATCTGTGTAATGTGCTGCAGCAAATCGGCGACACGGATGGCTGGATGGAGTTGTCCTGTTTGGTACGGCACATCCACAGGGTCTCGCTTCTTGTAGGTGTGTGACTGGACCAAGCTGCTTGTGTCACTGCCCATTGTGTGAGTTTCATCTAGGAAAAGAACACTGAATAATATACCAGCTATTTCCAGTTTTCCACAAAAGTATATGATACATTGCCTTTATGAGATGGCGTCTGACACCAACAGAATTTTCTATCATCACTATTTGGTGGGCTAAACCATAATGAAAATAAACTCAATTGAGTAATTTACTCGGGGAGTTATCAAGATATATTGGAAAGAGGGGGCTCTATTGGTTTACAATGAAAAGCACTATATAGTCCATACTGTATGTTTGTTTATTTAGCTGTACTAATAAATTCTTTAGGTGTTTAGTTGTAAATGGTGCAGAAGTTTCAGGCTGAAACTTCATCAAGTCCCAGTAATATAAAAAAAGGACTTGAGTGTTTTCTGGATTAGTAAACTTTTTATTTTCTCTTTCACAGTGATTCAGGAGATGTTAGTGAAAGCAAAATTTTTAATGCATAAAATGATATGGGTTATTAAGCCAGGAGAAAAATGGAAATGTAGATTGGATACAACACTAGGAAAGAAAATACACAAGGATAAATGCAAGGAGTAGTTTGATTTGGGTTAATGCTTTGACTGAATTTAGCATGCTGCAGTTTCAAATAAGCAATATATCATGGGCCATCACATAAGGCATGAAATGTTATATGTCAACTGACATGCAAGCCAACACACAACATAACCCCAACTAGGTTGGTCAATACTGGTATGAAGCAAACAATCACCCACCCCCTCCACACCTCTTCAAGGGGGCAAATGGGCAACTTACCATTTATTGGCACTTATCAGGAGAAAAAGAGGAGGAGGAGAAGAAAAAGGAAACAGGCCATAAGCAACAGTACTGCAGTAATAATTACAGGTATTTTTATGTTTGTAATTAAGTGTCTCCAGCTTGGTTTCCTAACAAAGCAACTAAATATAAAGGGTAGTGTAGAATAGCCAATATAATTATCTCTCCCCCCACACACCACTTTACTAGGTTGGGGTGGCACTTTTAAGTTCCTATGTAACAAAAAGAAGAGAGTGGGGGGAAACCTAAAACTGAAAACCATGTCTCGTCATAGCTCCCCCCCCCAATCTAAGCAACAATTTTCAAAATATGTTTGTATCTGCCACAAAGCTGTTATTTAAACAAGCCTATCATCTTACTAAGCTAGAGAGTTTCTCACAAAAAAGCAGGCATATTTCAGCTGGCATGTCCCTATTCAAGTATTAAAATGGCAGCCCATTACATCATGTGGCTCCAATGGGGCTAATTGACACCACAGTTTTTATAGGGCAAATCTCAATATATTGCCTATAAATGTTGTGTTTGCTTAGGCTGCAATCCTGTATCTACTTAACTGGGAGTAAGGCCCACTGAACTCTATGGAACTTACTTCTAAGTAGACATGAACAGATTAGCTCTGTAAGTGTCCTTATAAATACACCTTCATGTGACATCCTACTGCTGGAATTTAACAGCATCTTTCTGTGGTTCACTATAAGATGACAGGGATTTCCCTGCTTGTGGTTAAACATGTACTCATCCCAATCTTCATTTTTAAATATTTGTACAGATTATAAGGCTGCAGTGCCAGAATTACATCACTATAATCTTAACATTATCTGCATGGTTTGAGATACGGCCTATGAAACAATGATATTGGATTCTACCCTAAGCATTAATTTACTCATATAGCAAGTTTCTGACCAGACTGTAAAAGCCTCTCACCAGTTATATTGATGACAAGAACAGAACCAAGCTGGCCCACAGGCTCTGATCTCTAGTTAACTCACTCAATTAATCTTGCCTAGCAGTTGAGGAGCAAGAGGGGATTAGCTTAGTGAGAATAGCTACTGATGTCAGCAGCATCTTTGGCTCTTCTAGTGTGAATGGACATATGCTAGTGTTCAAGGTTCTTGTCTTCATACACAAAACCCTGAACAACATGGGTCCAGGATACCTTAAGGACTGCCTGCACCTATAAATCCCAGCTTGATCAGTAAGATCTTCTGGAGGAGCCCTGCTAGTTGTCGCCTATCTTTAAGAAGTTGGGCATGTAGAGTTGCCGTCTCATGCTGCAGAACACTCTTCCAGCAGAGATCCGACAGGCATCCTCACTTTTTACCTTCAGGCATCTCTTCAAGGCTTTATGCCAAGAGGCCTATGTAGCCACTTAAATAACTTTGGGCTCAACAGTAATCTTAATGAAACGTTTATTCTGTTTTTATATTTTACTGTATGCATATTGTGGTAAAATGCTATCTTATGAGAGGGTGGTCTATAAATACTTTTATAAATAGATAAGCACCTTCAGCTTTTCCTTCTCCAGAATTCACAACTGTCACAGCTTGATGGCTTTTCATGGTGCGAATATAAGAATATAGCTAGTTCTTAGTGTCATTATTTAGACAGAACACTTTGCAATGATGGTAGACTATCAATCTTGATAAAAAGCTTTGTGGGGGATGTGATATGTACCTACAGCTCTGCGCATGGTAGATATTTCTTCCCCTTCCTTCTCTGAGGGCTTCCAGGTGCATTAAGCAGCTTTCCAATCCAATGCTCAGCTGCTGAAAACCACTCTCCTTTCCTACTGTTTTATAGTGTTTGACACTGCCCTTGGAAGTTTCACTACAGGTCTTCTAGTTTTTGCCTATGATAGGAAATGCTCACACTTACTGCCTTGTCACACTCTTCCCTTGTGTAAAAGAGCCCCTCAGTGTGCAAACTTTTGTACACTCACCAGACCCCATGTAGGAGTTACATTAAAAAAAAAAATATGTTAATTTTACTAGGGGAAACAGCATATACAAGGATTAGTTGGGATGGTATGATTATCATTGTTCTTGTTTTATATGTGGCAACAGATAGCTTCACTAATCATATTCTGTAGATATTGACTTGGAGCCTAACTTTCCTTCCATGAACAGAAAAGAGTTCATGTTCATAGAAAATCTCATTCAGACATACTACAGCACCTCATGAAAGCTGTAGTTCCCAAACTTCTCAATCAGCCCCAGCCCTTTATAACACAGTGGGCTTTGTACCTGAAGCAGATAAGACTCTAACACCTCATAATCCATATAAAGGAAGCAACACAAAAATTACTGAATTGAAATTACTTTGGCCCAGTTATTTGAATCTTATAGTGAGGCACATAAAAGTAGTCTAATCTTACTCTGAAAACTTAGCAAAAGTCTCAAAGCCTAACGGAAAATAATATATGTAACAATTTATGTACATGAATGTAACCATTTCCCCCTTACTCTGGGCCTGCCTTAATATTTTTATACCAATACAGAAAAGCATTGTTCCTCTTAGCTAACCATTAGCAAAACTGTAATGCAAAGCACCTTGGAATGCATGGCATGAAAGGTGATATATACAAGTGTTGTTACAGTATGTTGTTGTTGAAATGGCACCTGATTACTACAAGGTGGCTAAGACACAAAACGACAAAGTAAGTAAATAAATAAAAAGAAAGAGTTGGAAGTTGATTTATGATATTTTAAAATAAATTTATGCAGAAAAATCATGGGGTTTTTTTGTAACTTTAGGTTTTATTATTATTGTTAGATAAAGGTCAGGATCAAGCCCTTTGATGCAAAACCAGGTTAAGTGCAACTTTGCAGACATGCTACGTGTTCATATGTTTTTGTGTCAAATGGAACCAGAGTATATTGAAGTTATTTCTGCTAGCTGCCTGTCCATTATTTAGCATTAGTATTATTATTTTCATAAGTAAATAATTTTACAAGGGTATTTGAAATGAAGACTTTTTTATCCGGTCTGCTTTTACTAAGTGTACTAGACTTTCAGGCAATTGTTTTTCGTTAGAAACAGGATTTGCTGTGGTACACCTTAAAACTGGGTTGCCAAAATATGTAACAAAGCTGAAGACTTTCTGGTCTAAAAATGTTTTGTAACATTTCAACAAGTAATCGTGGTTTATGAATTGCTCCCCAAGCCCTTAAATACTGAGAGTTTCAGAATAAAGTAGTTATACATAGGAGATATTATAAATCCTAGTTATTGTTTTCCATTTCCAAAGCATAGCATTTTTAATGGGTAGTTATTCTAATGTTATTTTACATTTCATTTCCATTTGAGTTACATCTCGTGTTACATTAACTGTAAGGAAATGTGGCTTCTCTGATCTGGTCTATGTCAAATATATTTGCCAAAACCCACTGCTGTATAAAAAATAGATGGAACATGATGCAACCAAGTCCTTTAGAATTAACTGGACTTATCAGTGATTTACTTTGGTTAGACTATGCCCGCTGTAGGATCACAAAGAGCTTTTTAATATGAAAAGTTACTCCGCATGTCATAATTTAATGAACATGAAAAATCCAGCTCCCTGGTAGGTCATGAATAAACATTTTGATTTGTTCAGCTGTGGACCCAACTTGGCTGTCACTTACGGTTTCAGACAAAAATGTATGTAGTGTGGAAGGACTGCTACTATAGGCAGAAGTGTAAATGTAGCCAGGAAGTGGAGAAAAGATAAAACGGAATTTGTAATGCTAGTTCAGATTTTCAGACAGTAAATCAGGGAGAAAGGGCAGAATCCTAATCCTACATACACCACAATGAATAATTTAGGATGTGGCTAATATTCAGCTCATCGACCAGGTTCCTGGCTCAATTGAGCTCAGCTGGCTTAAGCATCTAACCAGAGTTATGCTCTGCAGGAGATACGCTGGTGTAAATCCCTCAGACTGATGGAACTTTCCCTGGCATAAGCCTTGAAAAATGGGTATTCTGAGGGAATGGGGCAAGTGGAAGGGATGGGATGAGACTCACGTTGGATCCTAACTCTGTTCAGCTCCATCGCCTAACCTGACAACCTGGTGGGACTTACACTGGCAAAGAGGGTGGTGTAAGTCAAACTATTTTAGAGGCTTATTTCCCCTCTGCCAGGTTTAGGCCAGCTCAGCCAGCAATAGCCCTGCTCCTGAATGGAGTTAGGATCTGCTGTATGTGTGAGTGGACATGAGATTGTAAACAAGTTGATAATTTGTTTGGAAAAATTTTTTTAACGATGTAAATGGGAGCGGGAGACGTGAGGGAGCCCAAAGAAGTGATGAAATTGTTGTGAAAGAAGTAAGATTGTTTATTATGTTTTATATTTAAAAACCTTAATAAATATTTATAAAAAAAAAGGATCTGCTGTATTTTACTTGGGTTTAACTTAAGTCAGCATAAATTATGCTGGCTTCCCATTCTTAGGATTGCTCCTTAAATGATATTTATTCTTTGATCAGGAGTGGAGAACAGTGTGGGGGTTGTGGTTCCTAAATGTTTGGCAAGCAGTGCTCTGCTGATATACAGAACTCTATTCACTTTGCAGTATAAAAGCTATAATTAAGCAAGCTATTTCTGCACATGCATGTGGGGCTTTTCTGTTCCTTGCTAATGTAACTGGAAGGAATTCACAGGGCTCTGTCTGAAAGTTGCTTCTCACAAATCTTTCAGTGAAAGAGAGCTGCTGGACACTTCCAACTTGTTCTTAAATCCATTTCTTTTCGTTTGTGACAAGCTGGTTGTACGCATACATCACCATGAACTCAATTTGGTTTTCAAGATAACACTGCTAAACTATATCTACAGTGGCTTCCAAATTCACCACAATGTGGCAAATTCACAGAATGAACTGTAATGTCCTAATGTTGGAGGAATTTCAGTAGGCTTCACACACCTTGTTTAAATTGGCTATGCGGATGGGCAATGGGTTTGTTGTAATCCATAGTCCTGCATGCACATAAAGTTCACATTAGGGCTGTTCAGTCATGTTGCTAAACCATAGCTGTCAACTTTTTCCTTTTTTTTTTGCAAGGAATCCTATTCGGAATAAGGGAATTTCCCTTTAAAAAAGGGAAACATTGACAGCTATGTGCTAAACCATGTTTCTCCAATGGTTCTCCTAACAATTATAGTGAATTATATGCATTATTATATGTGTAAGATTATACACATAAACACTATACACAAAAATAGATGCTCCACCAATGAGAGAACAAACTCATGGAGCAAGTTCTGAAAGCTTGCAGTCAGCAGAGAACTGAAGGGGAAGGTGTATGCTTTTCTTAACTGTAGCACCTCCTCTTTGGTTAAAGAGCACTAAAAGGTTCTATGCAAATCCATTCATCCAATTGTGGGACTTTCCAGAGATCACAAAGAAGAGCCAGTTCTGAATTTGTGATATGAAAACCATATGTGGCCTGTTTGGACAAAACAACAAACTGCTTTGTTGAGAAGATAAGCAAGGATTCAAAGTTGCTAATTGAGCAGAGGAGAGAAGGCTACATGAACCCCAAACTTGTGCCTCCGCATTCTCGTAACACCAAACCATGGTTATGTCTGAAAATATCCAGTATGAGCCCTATGTGCATGAGAGCCATGGATTACAACCAATGCCCATATCAAAGAGCTGCTTCAGATGTTATTTTCAAATCATAGTCATTATTTTAAGACATTAAAGTGTGTGTTAGACAGCACATTGACATACGTGTTAAAAAATGGCAAGGGTATGGGTCACTGGCAACAAAAAGAACTTTTTTTGTACACAATGTACCAATTAAAAATGAAACAATTTTTCTACAGGGAAGTTCATAAATAGCGATTTTTAAGGTTACTAGAAAATTTCACGGTTCCTGATTCAATGAGAAAAAATGCCTCTAAATTTGCATCTTTGTTAAAAAGAAAAACAACCCTTAACTGCTAAGGTTATATTCTTAATTGTTTTTCTTATATTAAGCAAATAGCATTTCAAAACTTAAGTACAGGAATGTACTTAAATACATCAAACAGTAAAGCATATTAGAAATCTACAAAATTTAATAGCAACGATTTCCTTTTTGTCCACTGAGAATGTCATACGTCAGAGCTAAGAGATGTGCAATGCTCTCAGGCTGTTAAAAATCACTGCAAATTTCATTTGCATGGATGTTATTACATTATTATGGTGGCTGCAGTGTCATTTCCTCTGATTTATCAGATATTGTTTTCTTTAGATGTCAGATAAAATGAACTTTGCTAATTATATTTCTGTGGTAATTATTCTCTTGCATTCTTTTTTTTCCTGAGGGGTAGGGCACAAATTAGCTCTTGAGAATTTAACACCACGGCCATAAAACAGGTAACTGGCCTAAAAGGGCTTTTTTTAACTTTGTTTTTCTGAGAGCAACTCTCCTTTCTCCCATCACACCACAAATCACTTTTGAATCTTAGTATTTTCAAAAACAGCTTATGATGCAATATGGCATGTTCCCCTTGAAAACTATTTTTTTTAAGCCCACTAGAATTGTTTTAGGTGCACACATGTTCTAGTGATGATCTGAAGGTGCTTTCTGCATTGCAGCCCATGTGCAGTTCAGTTCAGAAAATTCAGATTTGAGGAATTCACACCAGACTTCACATGGCAATGCTGCACACTAGTAAGAACTTACGAGAGAAAGAAGGTGCATGGGTGTGGATGTAGAAAAGGTTAAAAAATCATTGCAAAGTCAGTGTGAAAACAAGAACTGAAATATTGGTATGAAACTCTTGCCACAGCGCATTATAGCACAATCCTATACTTGTCTACTCAAAAGCAAGCCCCACTGAGTTCAGTAGGACCTACTTGAAGGTAAGTGGGTACAGGATTGCAGCCTTATTAAATTTGCATTTTTGTTTGATTGTTTTTAAGAAAGCTGTGTGTAAATTGGGTTAGGTTAAGGTTAGTACAGTGGTAGTAGTTAAAAGCGTAGCTCAGCTTTGTTGTTATATATTCCAGATACGATGATTTTTCATCTATATTTGTTATCTCAGCATGGTAAATCCATTTCCCTTCACTTTTTAGTGGTTGTTTTTAGCTTCCTGACAGAAAGGTCTAAGTGCCTTTCCTTCTATAGTGCTGGTATCTTATTTTATCCCTTGTAGGATGTGGCACTTTATAAACATTATTTTAACGTTCTGCTATTTTGATGGTCACAATAACATTTCAAGTCTTTCGGAGGCATGTCGAAAAGAAAATGAAAGTCCTGTCTGTGCTATAGGCAGCAGAGAGATGACCATCTTTTTCTTAAACCATACTTTATTTTTCAGATGATACTAAAATAATGACAAACCTTTAATTGCCATGATATTTACACTCTTTGGTGATTTGCTAATTCATTGCTTAAAAACACATTCCCCCCCCAATCCCCTTTAATTCCCCTCCCTTTTACTGAATTTTCTGATGACAATAAGAATCCAGTATGTTAACTGGCACTTGAATTAAAAATGCAGAACAGCTTGCACATTCTTCAGCAGCATAAAACAATGTTTTGTAGCCTAGTTTGGAACTTTTTTAAAAAAAATCTGCAACAGATGTTGATAAAGGGAAATGTTCTCACCTAAAATTGCAGTTGGCACAAATGGATCTGTCATACATCATAAGCAGGTCAATGCAGAAAAGGCAAAAAGAGAAAGAGAAGTAAATGACCTATAAATGTTCCCAAATTTTCTGCTAGAAAGCCACAAATAAGCAAGTTGTTATAACATGCAAAGCTGTTTAGCGCTTTTTGCTTTTGTTTTGTTTTAATTAAAAGCACAACCTCTGGGGCATGATCCATTCCTGAGTGGGTGGGTCTTTTGAGCAGGCTAAAATCAGTAACCAACCAGGTTCCTGAAGGAGAGTAATGGCTGGGTGATGTAAGAGAGGCGTGTCCCAGCTTTTTATTCTGTGTAGGGGTCAGAGGTGGCCTTGGGGTGCGGTGAGAAAAGAGGGATCTATTGAGCCCTCTATTGATCCCTTTCATGATGTGTGCAAGTGTGCTTGCATGGGGAAAGACGCTCTATTTCCTAGGAGATTATGATTATTGAAATAAAACAAGCACAAAATGGTTACCTGGGTAGTAAGAATTAGGAACTGTTGTACTCAGTGTATTTGTTTTCATTGTAAATGAAGATGGTGAGGATACAGCTGGAAAGAGAAGCACAGTATTCAGGAAAACAAAAGCATTAGTAAGCCACACCGCATTTACAACATCACCCTTATATGATGAACATAGCAGTAACTGATTAGGTCATTCAAATCTGGTAAAACTGATTTGGTGGAGAAAAATATCCATGAAAAATGGCACTAGACTCCATTAATTTCTTTTATGTTTTATTGGGGCCCTTTGTGCTGTTACCTTTAACATCATCATCTTTTCTCAATAAGACTGCAAATCTAAAGTTATTGAGGGGGGAGCCTAAACTACAGCCCCTTCTCACACCAGATTTGCTTGAATTTTCTGAAGAGCAAAGCTATTGGGATATGAAGATGTACTATGTATTCCTTCCATTCCTGAGATGATCAAGAAATGTAGGCAGCAACCATGCTATAGCAGCTTCAGAGCTTCTATAGGCAATTTTGGAAGAGGCTTTAGCTTAAAAGCATTTCTAATTTAGGACGGAATTCTACACTCATTTACTTGGAAGTAAGCCTCATTCAACTCAATGCGACTTCTAGTGGAGATGGGAGAAAAATTTAATTCAGTTCATACTTAAAGGTGTATCTACCTAATTTGCACTTTCTGAAACAATATGTAAATTGAAACACAGCCATCCTTTGAAAGTGACACTTCTATGAATTTTGCCATGCAGTTTTCTAGTTAAGCAATGTGAATAAAAATGCATATATTGGAACAAAGTGTACACAAAAATGTATATATTAGAAAAAATTGCATACAAAAATGCATTTTATTTGGGAAATATAACTATATAGGGGAAAGCTTTTCAAAACTGTGTATATTAGGCAAAATGGCATACAAGAAAATGTATATTAGGATAAATTCACACCACAATACTGATGTAAGTTCTGATTTTTTTTTTTTAAAACCACAATGTGTAAATGTGGGGATGGGGACCTGCATTTAAGATTGGAAAATTGAGAAACTAAGAGAAACTGAAATCAACAGACTTGCCCATCCTGATGTAAATTAGGGCTGCCAGAATTTCCTGGACATATCCGGGATTCATCCTTCGGAAATAGCATTTGGGTAGAATTTCTGACCAATAGCATTTTAATGCTGGACACAGGATACTTGCTTTTGAAGCCTAATGCTTTCATGGAAACATGAAGCTAGACCACAATAGTGTATTCTTTATTGATGCTCCATGTTAATTCATGGAGCATCTTTCTTGTGGTAGAAAATGAATATTTGTCCATTTCCTGGATAGCCGTGTTGGGATTTTCCATTCCACCTTAAGTTGCAGACATGTGAGATTGCTACATGTCACATGTCTGTTTACATTCCAGCATAGTTTGCTGGGAACTTCCATTGTGTATAGCTTTTGCTTTTGACTCTCTCTCTCTCTGAGGAGATGGCAATGAGAGACGACATGTTTTCTTTGTCCTGATTTATGCTTAATAAATCCATAGCTTGTTAGTATGTTTCCACAAGCCTCACGCCTCTTCTGTTTGCACAGTTTGCTCTGCTGATATAGTGTGCTCAGGCTTTGAAGTCTGAGTCGCTGATTTACGTCGAGCCGGAGTTTAAGGGATTGTCACGGCTGGAAGGGCATCATCCAGCTGGGGGCTAGCCAGCTGGCTTCTCGACCCCCGAAGGATGCCGACACATAGTGCTCTCCAGATGTTGTAGACTACAGCTCTCACCACCTCTGATCATTGTTGAAGCTGATGGGAATTGTAGTCAAAAACATCTGGAAAGTGCCATACCAGCTACCCTTGGTGTACGGCCTGTGCACTGTTCTGACAGTGGTCAAGCATATACTTTGTATGCAGGAGACCCCATGTTCAATCTCCGGCATCTCCTGTTAAAAGGAAGTCAACTAGCAAGGTTAAGAAAAACCTCTGCTTGAGACCTTGGAGGACTGCAATCTATCAGTGTAGTCAATCCCAGGCTAGATGGACAAAAAGCCTGACCTGCTATAGGCAGTTTCCTATATTCGCTGTTCTATCTCGAGGAGAAAAGTGGCACTATTTTATTGGGCGGTAATAGCAATATATGAGATTTCAGTTTTTTTGGGTTTTTTACTGTCTTTAAGAATAACTCTAGGTATGAGTCCAAAACAATTATTAATTGCATTAATTCTCTTACCCCAGGAAGCCTGAAATATGTCAATTGTAACCTTAGTTGATGTTTATGACTGACTAAATGGCTGCCCTCCAAACTCATTATGACATTTTTAGAAAGTGGCTAAACTGCCATGGGGACATGCAGCTGGTATGAAAGCAATAAAGCCTTCAGCATTGTAAAAATAAAAAAGGAAATGGAATCCAACACCTGCTACATTGATGTGTGCTTTTTTTTGTGAAAGACAAAAATGCAAACTTATCTTTATTTTATAACAACTATTCTTTCTCACCAGAATGCTTGCTGTGATGTAATGAACAGTGAGACATTCTGGGGCCTATGGATTTTCTATGAGTCAATAATCTTCCCATGGAACTGACTAACAAGTATATTAAGAACCATTTAGACCTCCCTCCCTCCCTCCCCTGCCCGACAAAAATAAAAAGTGATTGCTGCATCCCAGTGCATTTTAAACTTACATCTCCCATTTAGATTGTGTGTGTCCATGAAAGAGAAAGCCTCATCACAGTTGGTGCCTTGTTCAGTGTAGCTTTTATCCATTGAGTTCACCATCACTGTCATTTCCTGCCGTGTGCTGCTCAATGTCTCTTTCCGCTTTTTAGCCAATTTCCTTAAGGAATGAACATTAGGGAAGAAAGATGATGCCACAGTAAGCAAGCACAGAATTTATCTTTTTTATATCAGCTGTCCATTTGGAAATACAACTTTTACTGACAAAACCCCCACACACATTTAAGTCAACGGTGAAAAACACAATCTTCAATTAAGTTAAAATAAATACTCGCTAAAGAGAAAAGCAGTAAAATGTAAATATAACCAGATTCATCAAAACACAATGAAAGAGTTGCAGTTGTTGTATGGATCATTGTATGGATGGGGTGGGGTGGGATAAGTGAAATAGAGGTTTTAAGGCTTAATCCAATCCATCATGGGCACAGAACCTGAACAGAGAGCAGGGATTGGGAACCTGCGCCCTTCAGACACTGTTGGACTACGTCTCCCATCAACCCCAGCCAGCACAGCAAATGGTCAGGGAAGATTTCAGTTGTAGTCTAGCAACATATGGGTGCCCACAACTTTTTCACAGCTAACACAGTGGATTCCCCTGAAGGCTTCTGTCACCCCACTCACATACGCCTATACATGGGCACACATTGTTAGGCTTATTACCAATGACTTTTTATCACCATCTTTTTAAGCCATTCAACATGGTAACTATCACTGGATCTTGTGAGTATGCATGGACCTCCTCTTCCCTGCAGTGGTCTCCGATGCTACCTGCATTTGCACCTGAGGAAGTGGGGCAGAGAGGGCTCTACTCAGCCTATGACAAGTGTGCATCTAGCTGCCTCCCCTACTCTAAAAGTCTACTGTAACTTATTCATGTCCTTACTGTACAATGTTATACATTTCCCTAGCCCTGCTCTACTCCAGTGGCTGCTGTAGGCAGAGACAGGAAATGCAACATTTTGTTTTATCATGAGATTGGCAAATTATAGAGGAGTGGGTGAGAGCTATATGTATGTCTGCTATTACTGCCACCCTTCACACAAAATTTCCAGAGTTAG
This sequence comes from Podarcis erhardii, assembly GCF_964252035.2. NCBI lineage: Eukaryota > Metazoa > Chordata > Lepidosauria > Squamata > Lacertidae > Podarcis > Podarcis erhardii. The sequence continues at coordinate 49,747,140 of NC_138499.1, read as the reverse complement.
TGCAGGCTTATACTTTCTGTGAAATAATGAACATTCCGATCAGTTTATAGACAGTGACAGACAGAACTATTAAGCCAGTTAAACTATAAGTATTATAGGGAAAATAGGATATTGGTGAGAGTGAGCTCGTGCAACAAGCTTATAATGTTCAATTTCACATGAAATTGAAAAAATATCACTGCACAGTGACATTAAACTATATATCAACACTCTTATCAGGCAACATATTTAAACAAGAATTTGCAGCAGCATTTTGTTAAAACAAGATTTTTAAGCAATGAAATGGTCTGAACTTTGGTGATAAAATTGGTTAAAAGAAAAACACTACTTGCTTACTTCTATAAGGTAAGTAAAACAATATATTTCCCCCCTTGGTGTTCAGGATTCATATGAAGCAGCTGAATAAAGTCATCTAGGAATAAGGAGTTGGGTGTCACCTAGATCTGTCTGCTTTTCAAATTAAGGTTATACAGAACTCCTGATCTGGGGTATGTAAGCAATAAGAGACTGGAAGAGGGTCAAAATATTGAAACTCAGTTCCGAAAAAACAGAGAGTTCAGCAGCTCTGGAGAGGAACTGTATGTACCACAAGGAAATGGTACTCCCTCCTAAGTATGGCAGGCAGTGACTGGAGAGATAGCCGTTTCTTTGGTGACTCCTCATCTTTGGAATGCCTTACTATCATTTCGGGACCAGATAAAAACATTTTGTTTTCCCACATTTTTAAGTCCTAAGCAATCTTTAACTAAGAGCAGTATGATTTTTAGCACGCATTTAAATTGGCTGTTGTTATTTTATTGTTTTATCTATATTAGCATTACTTCTTTCAGTTGCACTTCTTCATTTCTTACTACTCTTGTCAGTCACTCTGGCAACATAAATCTATGTTGAGGTGCAAGATATTAATTATCTTGGGAATCTCAGGTGAGATATCCACGCAGTGGAAGTTGTTCCCAGTACCATTCACCACATGGAAGCAGCTTAATAATTTACTGTTGCGAAAGATAAGACTCAGTAAAACAGTTCTAGACATAGATATATACAGCTTATAGGCTTTGGCAGATATAGATATATATATACAGATACATTCAAGTACAAGGTTTTTCCATTGCTTCAAATAAACTCCAGCAATTCAAGACATAACACTGGACAAGTAACACCAACAGACTGACCACTCACAGATTAACAGATTGACACTACTGTGCTGACTTGCATTAATCACAGATACAATCAGGACTCTGGGCCGTTACCATAGCAAATGGCTTGGCTAACCTTGTACCTGCAATTAGCTCACCCATTTCCTGAGGGAAATTAATTTCCTGAGGGAAATTAACCCCTTCTCATTTCTAGTTACTCCAACAAATTATGGGTGGGATGCACCTAACCAGCCATATTAGTAGAAGTCCATGTCCAATGACTCCTGCTTGCACAACGGGGCATTCTTCCCTCTCTTCCCCTATGCCCCCTGAAATTGGTGCGGGGGGGGGGGAGGAAAACCCCTAAAACAGCATGTGGGAGAAGGGGTATTGTTCTGTCAGGCAAGCTGGAGCGCTTGCACAGATGGAACAACTGGTACCTTTGCAGGGTTCCTGATTACATGGAGAGATCCCATGGGTGCACAATGGTACACATGTAGGCTCTATTCAGAACTTCCAATGAACATCTAGAGATCAAAAGCAGGGACAGGAGGAATGATCCCAATTCATGTCTCCACACATTCAATGAAGGTCTGAAAACCACTTTAGTCCTCCTACATATGATTAGCAAATTGAAAAACCAATCTAAAGAAACATGTTTCCAGTTCACCAATATCTCCAGGTTGTTTTCAACGCTCCATATAGGGTGTTCTGAACTGCCAACTACAATTCTCAAAAGATGTCAGTCATTTCTAGATGGATGATTGACAGAGATCAAGAAAACTTTGTTATATTGCTAGAATCAAGAGTATCAAAAATGAGAAAGATTTTAGGGTCACTATATGATTGGCAAGTAATATGGTATCCAATTATTATATGATTAAAAAGAAAAGTTTTTTTTAAAATGATGCTTAAAGTTGTCATAAAAACACACAATCCAAAATAATGAGTACTTATTTTCTCTTTGTTCAGGTATTTGTCATATTCTCTTTCAAAATGTTCCTGTATTGAATTCAATTTCTGTTCAAGTACAAAAAGTACAAAATGGCTCAAGTCACCTATCCACCACCTAGAAGCTATTTTAGCTATTCTACAAAATATTGAAATATAAATTTTAAAAAGAATAAAATCAGAAAACCATATGTAACAAGGATGTCAACTCTTGGCTCAGGTTACAGGTAAAAATGAATCTAACAGCTATATGCTAGTCAAGGCTGTCCATTTTAAAAGACCACCCCTGAAGTTACAATGACTGACATTCTGTTCAAAAACAACCCTGAGCCAGGAAAAAGAATTTGAGGAAAAAAGCATTGAAAACTCTTAGCAGAACTATAGGACAAATATAGGAACAGCTCCTATCAGCTATTATTTCTGACTATATTTGATTCTATCATTCTACCTCACCCCCACATTTCCACTCACTCTGTTGGAATATGAACAACACTGATAACATGCAAGTTGAGCAACTAGTATTAATTTTGACGGGTGTAATTTTTCACAATTGGACAAAAGCCATTGTTTGCTTTTGACTCTTGGGTAAAATTAGGGTATTTATTTTTGCCTGACTTAACGTGCTATAAAAGTCTCTATTAGTTTGAGGGATGCCACAACTGTTTTTAAGTTTGCTGTCACCAGTTTTACCTGAAATTATTTAGGGTAGGCAATATAGCCTTGCAATAGTTCATTGAATAACACTCAGATCTACTTTTATATGAATACATTATCTGTTATGTCATAATGAGCATACCAACCTTAGTGGGCATAGCCAAATATTCAAAAGAAAAAGACCCAGCAGGATAAAATTTCAGCAATTTATTAGTGCTGTATACTATGAACAGCAGAAAGTACAGATATATTTCATGCAAACCTACATTTTGTAAAGATTGGAGCACTCTCTCCCTCTCTCTGCCATTGGAAATTCACAAAGTGAATCAAGCTAACTTTTTCTTTATGAGTGGTCAGGATTCAAATAACAGATCCTACTGATTATTGGTCATGGGAGGTGAAAAACCGAGCTTACAATGGGGAAAATGAGAAACTGAAACTATCCATCTCTAAGCAACATACAACATTTGCCAACTATCAATATTTCAGCCACTGCAAATACATTTAATATTAGAGAGTTTTGCTCATTATTTATTATATTATCAAAGTAACCCAGGTGGATAAAAAGGAATCCCATAACTGGTCACCAACCTGACTACAGTGAAGATATAATTACTCCCCACCCACCCGTTTTAGATTTTCTTTAGCCTTGATAATACGTTATTTTATAATGGTTCTCTTAAGTACAAGAATGTGCTGCTGGGTCATTTGTATTATGGACCCAAACGTCTTCTGAATATCAGCATGATTTATTTATTTAAAACATCTGACTACTGAACCATTTCCATAACAAAGCCAGAATCCAAAGTTCTGGTCAATTATTTCTGCATAACTTAAAAGGTTTTAGATGTTGTAAGGGAAACATATTCTGAAACTGAGCTGTGTTACAAAAGCAGTTTGTGATATGTCATGGTGGTCTGTTATTCCAAACAAAAGTAAAGAAAACTCGTACTGGGTTATTCTAGTCAATGGGGTCAAAGGTTGTAACCAAATTCATCATTTGTATGATCGGACTTGAATGATATAGTTCAAGTATGCCAGTTTCAGTTGCTTTAATTGTTAACATATACTTTTGTTTTTGATTAGTTGTATATTGCTTTGAAAAGATGGGCGCAGAAAATCGGTCTTTATAAATGACAAGAAATACAGAAGAAATAAATCCCTGTAAATGCAAAGGCCCACACTTGATCTACCAGTTCAAGTGTTAGTATTGTTTATGTGACTCGGTCACATTTATTTGTTCCATATATAATGTAACATTACAATGTGAAATAAATGTCTGTGTCATGAGGAGTTCTGCTTGAGTTGTCTTTCATATATCAAGGCAGTAGAAAAATATAACATTTCAATTGCATATAAAGTAGAATTACATTTTCCCATTAGTAAAAAAAGTTCATATTTGTCCTATTGCTTTAAAAATGAAGTCTGCTATTTGGAAAGTTTGCCTTCTTCACCCTCGTTTTTTCTTACAATATCAAAGAAGCACAGTAAAGAGGAAATAAACAGATACCCCTGAGGCCTGTTCAGGGGGTAGCTGTGTGATATATAGCAGCAGACAACGTAGGCATGAAAGGTTTTCCCTGGCTCTCCTTTATGACAGATTCTGAAATTCTCATCTTGAGACTAATTACCATTTTAGGGGGAAAAGAGACTAATGATTAAAGAGTCCACCTTCTTATTCAGTCATGCTGTCAATTGTATGCAGAGCTTGAAACATATTAAGAGAGGTATGCACTGTAGGCATCCATCTTCTGTTGCTTTTATGAAGCTAAGTAGGAGGCCTTTTTAAAACTAATGCAAATATATTCGGAGATGTCCTGTGATACACCAAAGCTACATCTGTGAAAAGGCCACCTTTGATCCATATAGTAGGTAACTCAAGGACCCATATGATATGACTCTGTGATAGCACTTCGGAGCTAGAGGTTATATTGATACCTCTAGATGCCACCATGCTTTGTAACCACAATTCAACCCTTTGATTTTATGCTAATATACATATCCTGAATAATTTCAAACACATGTCGCCTTTCTTCTTGTCTCTATGAAAATTGGTTGGTTTCTATGAAAATTCTAACTACAAATGTTTCCCTTTTCCAGACAAAGGACAGTCAATGCTGTGTCATTCACACAATGCCTCAATAAGAGATAAAGTTTGTGCTTAGACTTATGCTGGGTATCTGAATGTACTTTCCACATAGTAAAACTTTGTTGTAGAAGCAGTAATTAAACCTTTCTATAACTGCAAAAGGAAAACTTCTAGCTTTCTGGTCTCTGAAATGACAAATGTCATAATGTCGGAATCCCGACAGAAGTTTTGGAAGCCAGATCCATTCCCCCCTCACAACACACCTCCGTGGCCTCCTCTTGTGGTGTTTGGAATAAGGATTTGTGCCACAAGACATGCATAACTCCAGCATTGTGACCTTCGCCAAGAACAAAGGTGACCGCCATGACTGTAACAACGATTGTAGGATCTCCCTGCTGAGTACGGTGGGGAAAACCTTCTCCTGTGTAGTTCTCTACAGAGTAGTGTCACTTGCTGACTATCTAGAGTCATAATGTGGCTTTTGAGCTCAGAGATCAACAGTCAACATGATTTTCTCACTGCACCAGCTGCAGGAGAAATGCTGAGAGAAGAGGTATCCCTTGAACCTCACCTACATAAACCTGACAAAGGCTTTTGACCTTGTCAGTTAAAAGGACTCTTCACACTGCTCAACAAGATAGAATGCCCACCTAACCTTCACAAGATGATTGTGTCCTTCCATGAGAATATGTGCAGCACCATCCAATATGACGGCTCATGCTCAAATGCCTTCCCTATAAACAACAGTGTAATACAGGGCTGTGTTGTTGCCCTGATTCTCTTTGACATATTAATAGTTCTCCCTGTTGCTCTCATATGCCTTCAGCTTGGCTGAAGCAGGTGTGTACCTCCATTCAAGGAGGGACAGCGGTCTATTCAACTTGGTATGTCTTCAAGACGAAAGTGCAGGGAGCCCTGTTCTGAGAGATGTTGAGGGGGCAGGTAAGCCCTACCCTGCATAATCGATCACAATGCACACACACCATTTGAATTACAATGCCCATCAACTTGGGGGTGGGTGGGTTCATCCTCCTCAAATATTTTATGGGGGAGCTGAAAAGACCTTGGCTCCTTGGAGTTGGCTCCTATGCCTGGTAGATACAGTTGGGACAACCTAATTTAACACAACACTATGTGCTGGTAATGATATTTATTTGTTTAGCGGAGGAGTTGAGCAGAAGCATCTAGGAAGCCTCTGAGTCAGTGGAAGTGTATTAATAATGATTGTGGATGACAGGAGAAAGACTGGGCTATTTTTTTGGGGGGGGGCCTTATAAACTTTGGAGGGCTGTGCCGCACTTCGTCCAACAGAGAAGCCTTCACTGCTACCAAGCACTGGCCTGGCATTAAGGAATAACACAACCCACAGTGACAGAGGGCTCACAGTCACCAAGGACTAGCATGCAGGACATTTGCCTAATTCCTCCTTCCGTTCACTGACTGACTCAGTCAGTCAGGTGTTCTTCCCCCTATATAACAGCCACACAATGCTCAAAACATATGATGCCAGCAAAAAAACCAGTGATAAAATTGAAAGTAGCCACAAGCTTAATATATGATCATGTAGAATAGCCAAGACAGAGATAATTTCAAACAGCACCCATGCAGCACTCGTATTTTGAGGAATCCTGAGGAATCCCTCATGTGCATATAGTTTCATGTACACCAACCTTGCCTTCCAATTGGCATTACAAACCCAAAATGTGTAACTGTTAATCTATTGTTTATTCAATGCCACCGACAGAAGTTAATAGATGGTTATAAACTAATTGAGTGTGTCTGTACTGTTATCTCCTCATTCATCTCACTTTTTCAATTTAGCTTCGTTAGTGTTCCATATGGTACAGTGGCCCTGCTGCTTGGAGCAGCCATTCCCCACAAAAAAAGCCCTTCTAACAACAGGAAGCTAATAGTTTAACTGTTCCTCTAAATTTGTTTGACAAAACTGACATTTAGCGCATCATGTCACGTTGTCAGTAATCTGCAATTTACCCCTAGGCAGTCAGTGGATGCTCGTTTTATTTACTTCTCATAGTTAAGAGCGTAATTAATATTCCACTCTGAAACAAAGATTAGAGATTTGACAAACATTGTAATTTAAATTCTCCATTATAGCAAACATTAAAATCAAGCATCTTCTATATGCGCCATTACGTAAATGACACGTGTAGCTGTAATTTAACTTTTTAGATACCACAAACTAATTTCTGCTGTCAGTTTAATGAGTTGGAAAACACAAATCTTAGCACTCTTGCACAGACTAGTAGTTCAATTAGAGGGAGAGCATGGTTTGGTTATTTTAACTCTTTAACTATCCCATGCAAGGCTATAAATTATGGAGGGATATTACATTAAAATGTTTTAGCTGCTAAATGGGTACAATTTACAAAGAGCTCAGGAGTAACTGCTAAGGCAACATTTCTATATTTTGTTCTATATCACTGTGACTTTGATAAGAAAATAAAGAATAGACTGTGGGTCTTTTACAATAGAGTATGATGGCCGCTGTTCACTTAGAATTCCAGCAAGCGCACACATACATTTAAGTCAAGGGCATTAGTAACATAGAAAGCTACCTTCTATAAAGCCAGTCCACTGGTCCACCTAGTCTTTCGAAACCGTATCTGGAGATGCTAGTGGTTGTGCCTGGAGCATCTGCATGGAATGCATGTGCTAATACCACATTGTGTAGTAATGAGTCTATAGTGTGTGAGTGCTGTTCATTGAATAAATCTACTAATTACCACAACAATTATATAGTGTCAGTAATGACTTTGTCATAGCAACATATTACCAGAATTCACTGTGAAAACTCATTGTGTGGGGAGATTATTATACAAAGTCCAAATTAACACATAACATTTTAAAAAATTTAAAACACACACACCCAAAATAAAAATAAAACAACACCCAATAGAAATAATAAGCTTTCCCATACTCAACCTCAAGGGCCTGCTACGCAAATTGCATATTCTCTCCATTATCCTATGGTTTGGTATTAGCTTGATACACATCCAGGACTGACGTTTCCATTTCAAGGCCACCCTGGCATTGGGCTAACATATTGTTATGAGTTTGGAGGAGGTGGCAGAATTGGTTAAGTACCGTATATACTTGTGTATAAGCTGAGTTTTTCAGCACATTTTTAATGCTGAAAAAGCCCCCCTCGGCTTATACTTGAGTGAGGGTCCCACTTACTGTTTGCTGCCACGGCTCGTGCCGCCGCTGCTCTGCCAAGCGTGGCTCCCGTGCCTGCCCTTGTGAGTGGCAGAGGCTGTTGTCAACGGTGGAGGAGGAACAAGCAGCCCGAAAGCAGCCCTTTCGGGCTGCTCCTTCCTCCTCTTCCGCCTTTGCTGCTGTCGGCATTTCCCACCCTAGGCTTATACTCAAGTCAATAAGTTTCCCCAGTTTTCTGTGGTAAAATTAGGTGCCTCGACTTATACAGTGGTACCTCGGGTTAAGTACTTAATTCGTTCTGGAGGTCCGTACTTAACCTGAAACTGTTCTTAACCTGAAGACCACTTTAGCTAATGGGGCCTTCTGCTGCTGCCGCGCCGCCGGAGCACGATTTCTGTTCTCATCCTGAAGCAAAGTTCTTAACCTGAAGCACTATTTCTGGGTTAGCGGAGTCTGTAACCTGAAGCGTATGTAACCCGAGGTACCACTGTAGTCCCTCAGTGCAAAATTACAACAAAAATCCATATCCAAAATGCTTGCCTCCATTTGAAAAATGATTCCAGCTTCCAAGTTGGTCCATATTATTTATACCAATGATGGTTTCTCTTGCAAGGTTAAGTGACAATGAGGCCATATAGACAGATTGGGGAAGTGTAGGCGCCTCTCAGGAAAACAAATGGACTACAGCTCTAATTTATGGTAATTTGGGCTGGAATTCTAGCTTCATAAATTTTGTGCGACTGATTAAAATTATTATTATGTAGAACACCTCTAGGCAACTGTACTGGCTCATTAAACACGGAAGCCTGAAATTATCTGCTCTGTAAGAAGTGTGTGGTGTGTGTGTGTGTGTGTGTGTGTGTGTGTGTGTGAGAGAGAGAGAGAGAGAGAGAGAGAGAGAGAGAGAGAGAGAGAGAGAGAATGAGAATATTAAGCAACAGGAAGGAAAAGAGTTGGAAATATTTTCAAACCTTCTCCTCAGTCAATCTTGAGACACACCCACAAAGAATACAGACTTGACAAAGAGGCTGCTGTGTCTCTCTCTTCTCAATCTATGCTAGTGAGAAGCTACTGACTCTCCTGACTCCTGCACAAGACTTCATTAGTCACTGCCAACTTCAATCTGTTTCAGTTGTTTTACATTCAATTCCCAAAGGAAGAAGACTCTCCCCAGTGATCACAGCGGGCTAAACTTATGAAAGATGAACGGGCTCATTTTGTAATAGATCTCGACTCATTCTACCAGCTCCAAATTGGGGGGGGGGGCGCACACACATACCCTATAAATATTATTAAAAGGAAGGGGTTGTGCTCAAATATATGCAGTGGTCAATTTCATTAACTATGAACCCCGAAATTTGTTATTCCCTCCAAACCAGTTCCAAAGCTTTTCAGGCATTTTGCAGCATGAAGCCCATGTTTTGCAGCACTCTCACACTGAGTAACTGATACAGCAAACCAGAGTTCACAGTTCATACACAGAAATCCAACAGTGTCCTATTCACTCAAAACTGGTGCCAAAGTTTTGCAATCGCTTTGCATACATTTTCAGTGAAAACCCCACATTTTGTGGTGCCCCCAAACTGAGTAAATGATGCTCAAACTGGGATCATAGGTATTAAAATGAAACTCAACAGCACCTGATTCACTCCAAATGGTTGCCAAAGTTTTGCAGCATTTTGCAGCGAAAACCCCATGTTTCACAGTGCCCCCCAAAACACAGCAAGTAAATACATCAAACCAGGCTTCAAAGTTAATGCCACTGTAGTTAACAGCACTCAAATTCCCACATTGTCTAATTTACTTCAAACCAGTGCCAAAGTTTTGCAATTATTTTGCTACAGTTTACAGAGCAAACCCCATGTTTTGCCATGTCTCCAAAAGTGAGTTATTGATACTCAAACCAGGGGTCAAATGCAACATTTGGTGACTTGCATACTTCTAACTTAATAGGATTTAAAAAAAATTATTATTACTTGTAGAAAACAAAAATACATACCAAATGAAAGTAAGTACCTGTACAGTTCTGTTTAAAGTTGCCAAGTTTTATACAATCATTAAGCACAACCCAGGCAGTCAACATAACCACAATTTTTTTTAAAAAAAGCTTAAAAACAAACCAACAACCTTCTCAAAATTGATTGTAAACATTCACCCTTTCTGCTATTAGGCGATCTTAAGGAATCAGCCCAGCATCAGAGTTGTATGCAACTGAAGAGTTATATGCAACAAATTTATGTTTGGGGGAATTCCAAAGCCTTGGGCAAACCAACCAGCCTCTCAAATGAACCCTTCTATGGCTGTCAGTGTAGTGGTCTTGGCATATTAATTTATAAAGGGAGATTGTGTCCTTTTTCAGTCAGCTAAGGGAATTGTCCTGAGCATGGCACTTAGGCCTAATTCAGCTACAGCTTGGCTACTTTTTGATAAAAGGTCATGTTTAATTTTTTTCTAGGGACAAGAAAATCTTATAAAAATCACACCAACAGTTTCTATTCTTAAGTGGATTGGTGGAGATAATCATGTGGCAGAAACCTATCAAGCTTACTGCTCATACAATGATCACTGACATGTTTTTTGGGTTTTGTGTAGCTGACTTTTTCTTTAGCAGTCTTGTGGTGGCAGAACAGCTGTATATCTGTTGATATCTCATTATAAGTCTGTCATCACATCTAGATACAAGGTTTTAGTCCACTTCTGTAAATGATATAAAATATTTCTCTTTAAAAGTAATCCTGAACCATGTTCATTACTTCCCCCTTTTATTCACCTACTTGGAATGTACAGTGGTATCCCTGGTTACAAACTTAATTTGTTCCAGAGGTCCATTTGTAACCTGAATCCGTTCTTAAGCTGAGGTACCACTTTAGCTAATGGGGCCTCCTGCCGCTGCCACGTTCTTTTCTCATTCTGGGGCAAAGTTCTTAACCCAAGGTACTACTTCTGGGTTAGCGGAGTCTGTAACCCGAAGTGTTTGTAACCCGGGGTGTTTGTAACCCAAGGTACCACTGTAATTAGGTAGCTAATGACTCATGAAAGCATAAAGAGGAGAAAATATTGAGTAGCAACAATGCCATAGAAATAACATGAAACAAGTTCATTAAGTGTACTTTCACCTGGACAAAGCAGGTACGTAAAGGAGGTTTTTCTTAATATCTCCCTTCTTAAAAATAATTATTTCATCATAATTTTGTTGATTTTCTTCTTTACATACCCTGCTTTTTTAACCACACAGAATGCAAATTTTCAGCATCATTGCTAGAGCTACGTTTCTTTCTAATAGTCTTAAAGCAATCTAGTATTTGATTTCTTAAGACTTCCAAATATATCACTAATAGAACCTTACTTGCACAGTCTACAGTATTGTGAATTAAATGCCATCAGATAAAGGTTGCTTCCTTACCATGATATACTGCAATTATTTTGTGAAAACTTCCAAAACTTATTTTGGTGTTTCATAAACCTTATTCTCTAAGTAAAACAGTTTCCTGAACATGGAAAAACCCCAACAAATAGATGCTGCACTCTGAAACCATTATGCACCTAAAATGAAATTCATTTACACATACAGACATTATAGGCAGAGATGAAAAGATAGGCAATAATGTAGGAACGTTAACTATGGGTAAACATTTCAGCAGAATGGTTCTGAACTGAAAGCTGCAACATTTATTTTGGATGTGTCAATTTGTTCTGAAATACCTGCATAATAAGTGCTGCTGTGTGTTGACATTTTGCATCGTATGGCTAATGGAGGAAGCGTAATGGAAGCATGATAGGCAGGAATGTGACAGTCAATATATCTAGCATTTGACTTTTAACTATACCTCTCCTAGTGAAAACCTTTTGAATTGTAATTTTATGACACTGCAGATAACTAGGGAAACTCCACCAGGCACTGCAGAATACTGCACCATTTCCGTTCAAGTAAATGGAGTTTGCACAGAGCACCCCGACAAGGCCTATTAAATTGCACAGAGGCTGAATACAAATTGGCTGCTCTTGCTGTCCTGCAGTTGAACTTTTAGATGGGGACATTTTCAATGCACGTTTGCCTGTTCAAGCCTCTCAAAACCAAACTGTATTTATTTATTTTAATTGTACTTTAGATCTTTTTGTTACCTGAGATCACTCATCCCTAAACTGGAAACTCAGCCCCTTGGCACTCATTTAACACTGCTACACGGAAGTGTTGAGTGGAAAACAGATCATTAACAAATAGAAGTTAAGGCTTGCAAATTGTACTGTACAGAGATGCATGGGCGCAGGTCACAAACAGGAGAATCTTTCTAAAAACTATAAACTCTAGTTGAAATGACTCAACAAATTATTTTGCTCGTGCTCACTATTTGTTGTGATTTACTTACATATCAATGTATTTGGGCCTATAGCAATGAGGGAAAGTGATGTTCTGCCACCGTCACATTCAAACAAGGTAACATACTTGTTCATTATAGTACTCTGAACCTGCTGTATCAGCAGGTACAAATCCATGTAATGCAGACTCAGCTTTTTACTCATGAAGAAAAGAAACCATGAAGTTTTCGATATTTGAAAGTAAGAACTGTATGAACAGAAGCCTGCTTTGAAGTTTTAAGCTCGTTTCATTTCTCCACCCCTGCTGCACCACACCTAAGAAAAGGATGTATAATTTCTGTGCTAAATTTAACTTACTATGTTATAGTATAAACATGTCCTGCAATTGCAGATGAGTCCATAGGGTTGTTATTGTAACTGAGGGGCAAAGCATCAGCCGCATTTTAATTCTGTCAGTTTTCCATGTCCGTTTCAAATCTCCTGAAACAAAACCCAAGTAGGCTCTTTTCTGCCATATTCTGAACAAATACTGCAGCCAGATGATCTGCTGCCATTGTTCCCATTGCAATGAGGTAAAAGATTAATTATAATACTATCTGAAGTTTTGTTAGCATACATTTTTGGAGGCATGCCATTTTGAATAGTGGTGAAATGTGAAGCCCCAACTCACTGGTGCCACGTGACCTACTTTTTATCAGGCATTTTTTTTTAAAAAAACCCACACACTATTTTTTGAAGAGTTTTTGATTACAAAAGAAAAGTGCTGAGAACATGCCTGCAGTAGAAGAGTCGGAGTGGAACTTTTAAATACATTGAAATAGTATAATTTAAGTTAGGTAACTTCAGCATTTTGAGTTTCCAAGTCTTTCATACTTCAGAGACTACTCCTAAAATTTGGGGTGTGTGCACCATAGAGGAAGGGATTGGGCTCAGAGCTCCTTATATCTATGTCATAGACAAGTGTTGGGAGGTAGATTTTTTGCAACTGCAGCAACAGCTACCAGAACCAACGTTTTAATAAAACAGAGAAGCCCTTATGATGCCATAAACTGCCTGGTGATATCAAGAAAGATGGAACACCAGTGTTTCACAAACATATAAATATCCAATGCAATGCATAGGAATATAGAAAGCTGCCTTAGACTGAGTCAGAGCTTGCAACGTATGGATTGTGTGTGTTGCTCTAAAACGAAGCATCTTATGCAAACCACAGTAAGTAACTGTGTCCTGATTTGCTAGGTATTTCCAAGCTCACGGAAAGACAGGTATTGGGAAGAATTGGTCTTCTTGTTGCCCTGCCTGGACACTGTTTTTCCATGGGGGGAAAAGTTGTTTTTTCTCTCCCACTCTGGAAATAGGAATAGGTCATGCAGGATCCACTCAGGAAGATGGGCAGAGTGATTATAAAATGGGAGAATAGGAATGGGAGAGTGGTCAAGCTCTGGGATTAAAAGGGGAGGAACTGGCTGCTTTTGGTGGCCTGCTGTCCATTTGTCTTATGGGCCAACTGTCCCCAAGGGCTTCTCTAATGATCTGCATGTAGGCTCCTATAATGTTTTCATTCTTTTATAGTTCTGCTGTACGGAATCCATGGTGCATTCACGATGTATTCCTTACCATTCTTTTTCCATCCCACAGTTCTTAATGTAGTGTTTTGGTTTTGCTGCAATTATAAATCAAGATATAGGCCAAGTATGTCTCCCAGACACATACTTCTCAGTCTCATCACCACCTTCAATCAAGTTCAAATGGAGTTTTTATCAAGATTTAAGTGAAATGAATTATAGAAAAATGACCTTCCTTATCACAATACTTTTCATTTCTTTCTCATTATAGCACCTTTCAGTGATACAGCTAGTAGGCTGCAGACCATTTCCTTTCATTTCTGGATTTTTCAGTCCTTCAAAGCTGTTACAGACATCAAGGTATAGTCTACTTAAAAAAAAGAATTTTCTAAGAATCCATTGTGCTTTCAAAACTAATCTTCCTTCTATTTATATATCAACAGGAAGGGAAAAACCCCCCTATCCACTGCAGTATTTCACTAAATAACTACAGGGATTTCAAAAAGAAAACATGACAATTTCACTCCAAAATGTCAAGATTCAATTCTCCCCACTATGCTTCTCGGCGCACACAAAGAAAAGGATGAAATACATCCCAAAGTGTCATGAACGAGCACCAATAAAAAATGTCACATTTGGGTAGATGGCTATTGATGGAGCTTTGAGAAGAACAGTAAGAGGTAGTCACTGATAATAGTAATTCCTCTGTCTCTCTCTCTCTCTCTCTCTCTCTCTCACACACACACACACACACACACAGACACTGTACTATGCAGAGAAAAGTATTACAACAGAAGAGGTAAGCAACAAAACAGCCTAGGATGAATAATAGCCAGCAACGACACAAAATATAAACTCACTATCTACAAGCACCCACCATACATTGACTGGATTTGTGCAGTTTTTCAGTCTTTCAAGAAAACTAGCAGTGGCAGCTGAAATGATCAGATGGTTTGACGCATTAAGGTTTTCCCACCTCCATTTACTTAGTAAATGCTTGTGTTCCAGAGAGAAGGATTATAAAAGAACCAAAGATACTTTTAACTTCAGCAGTCAGTGAGTGAAAAACCTCTTGCTACAATTTTTCACGACAGCCTTTTATCACTGGGAATAAAATACATAAACAGTTACGCTGGAAAAGAATGAATCATGCCCAGGTATAATGAATGTTATTTCTAATGCATTGCATTTAACAATACTGAAGGGTATAGTGTAGGTTGAAGCATCCAGGTGCCAACTCTGTCTCAATGCAACACGTGGATTATACTGATCTGTTGTGTTCTCCATCTACTTAGAAATAACAGGAGGAAAATGAAATATAAAATGGCCAGAATTATCCTGGGGCTGATTACAAATAGTTAGAACTTCAGGGTTTAAAAAACAGAATATAAGATGTTCATAAAATCATTAATTTTATAGATTTTATTATAACATGTAAAAATATTCTCATAGTTTCAAAACACAGGAATAAAGGCTCACCCATTTAAACTGATAAGCAGTTGGAAGATAAACAAAAAGAAGTAGTTGTTCACATAATACAAGCCTGATCTGTGAAAGCCATTGTTGCACGATAGTGCAACAGTCACTAGCATAAAATAATTTAAAAGGGTTAGAAAAATTATGGAGGTATATTTCACAGAATCATCGGAAGGGATTGGGGGGGGGTGTCATCTAGTCCAACCCCCTGCAATGCAGGAATCACACCTATAGAATCCCTGACAGGTGGCCATCCAAACTGCTTAAACATATCCAATGCAGGAGAATCCACAACCTTCCAAGGTAGTTCCTTCCACTGTTGAACAGCTCTTACTGTCAGAAAGTTCTTTGTAATGTGTAGTTGGAATCTCCTTTCTTGTAATTTGAATCCATTGGTTCAGGTCCTACCCTCTAGAGCAAACAATAGGGGATTGTTGCAACATATTGACTTGTATGATAATCTCAAGACACCTTTTTGGCATTTTGAGACAGAGAATACTGACCTACGGAGAAAACTATATGTGACATCTAGCCACACAAAGACCAATCCTGTCTTTTTTTCCTTTTCTTTGCTAAGTAAATGTACATTTGTGGTTCGATGACCCGACCCCTGCTTGGAGGAATAAAGACACGTGGACACAGTGTATAAGGTTAATGGGCAAGAATGGGCAGAATGGCTGGCGCGGCTGCATCTTGAGCAGCAAACCACGCCCCCACCAAGCCGCCCGGTTCGGTGATCAACCGGGGGCGTGGTGCGCCAGCCATGTGAATGGGGCAGGGGGCATAATGCCCCCTGCGTGATGTGGGAATTGTCTCCCACCCACAACACCTCCCCTCCGGAAGGAGGAGAGGCCTTGTTGGATGTAGAAGTCCCACTCCAGGGGCACAATGGGGAAAAGTAACTGGGGAAGGGTGATTTTGATTTTAAACCCCCCCCCCCAAAAAAAACTACCAGAGAGGAATGAGTAGCCTCTACCTTTCCTGTGCCCACACACAATGACTTGCATTGCATTCTGCAAATTTCAAATGTACATTTAGGGTTGTTGCTTTGAAGGTGTTGTGGGAGGCAAGTGAAGTTTGATGCTTGGATCAGCTTTCTGTTATTCAATAGGACAAATATATATATACTTTGGATAATTTACAAACAAGTCAACATGATCCTGTAAATCCTCTATTGACCATGGTGAGAAGTGATGGGAGTTGTAGTCCAGCAACATCTGGCGTGCCAAAGGTTCTCACATCTGCTCTCTAGTTGCAATGGACCTAAACATTGCCATCAGACTGCAACTTCTGTGGGGGCATTTTGTAAAAATAAATAATAATTGGGGAAAATGAACAATACATGGTGAAATTTAAAGTTGGGTCATGTGACTGACAATAGCTATTCTTACAGACCACATGCTCAACTACTGCAATATGTTGTTGTTTGACCTTCAAATGAGACTCTGCTAGAGCAATGTACTTTGTTCTATGCATTTGTATTGCAAACCACTTTTGTGCTTGCAAGGAGCAAAGGGAGCCTTCTGTTGAAGCTTCTTAGGGAAAAATAGGCTTGTTTATGGAGTCCTTAACCCTGAATTATCCTCTATTATATTCTTAGGACCTGATTCACCAAGTCTGTTCCAGCTGCTTTGTGCAGCTATGACAAAACAAAGGTATCATAAACCAGACTAAGTGGCCAGTAAAGAATTTTTAATAGCTTATTTGTATCCTCAGAATATCCCAAAGCAGTTGGAACATATTGGTAAATTTTTCTCTTAGGATTTCAGCTTGTATTGTCCTCAAGCATAACCTTTAAATTGGGCGCTGTGTGTGTGTGTGTGTGCGCGCGCGCGCCAACTTACTGGTGTCTTAATATTTATTTGACTTTGGAAATCCTCTGACAGATAACAAAATCTGCACTGTGTTTCTAAGAAACAAGCTTTTGTTAAAGTTAAAAAATACTGTTTTTTTAAAAAGAAAATAAATGCAGGCTACATTTTTAAACAGACCACCTTCTGTGAGAGCGAATACCACTTATGGATACCACTCTGATGGTGGTGGCAGTTGTGGTCTGGCACAATTGATGGAGGGGGGCCAGGAGAAGGCAACCCTGCATATTCAGGTTAGGTCAGCACTGTCCTCAGCCAGCCATGCAGACTGGTGGGATTGCCCGTCAGTGATTTTAAATACAAATGGCTCTCTCAGAGACCCTGAAGAGTGGTAAGAGCCCGTCTAATTGCAGGGCATAAAAGTCCTTAATCAAAAGGTTTGGGAGGGGGTGACCCACCCACAAAATTCCAGGATAAATTCTGCATAACCCACTAAAGGGGTCCAAGGGTAGGAAGTCCAGACAGGGGCTGTTGGGCCACAGAACATCCTTGAATGGCATGCTGATGGGATTTCCCCAATAGATCTGCATCAATGGAGGATATCCTCTCACTAGGACCAACCCTGGTGGAAATATCAGTCACCAATTTCTAAGCCAAATCCGATCTACATCTGTAATCAATAAAGTTATGGCTGATTTTGATCTCAAGCTGGTGTCATGTCTTTCCTTACTGTATTCACACACACACACACACACACACACACACACACACACAGTTGGCCATCACCAGCCTGCTGTGCTGTGGCCCACAAAGATGCTACCTTTTGCCTTCTTTAGGAGAAAGGATATAAAAGTGCCCAATTCCTATCAGCATCACAATGTTGTTACTATTGCACCATTTACTACTTCAATGGCAGTGTACTGTCCAGGAGGGAGGGATGATTCCAACTGTATCCTTGTGCTTATTGAAGAACTTTTGATCCATTGGAAGCCACTGCTAATGGGAGAGAAGAGGGCAGGTGATTTTGCTGGCTGCTTCTTCCTATGGTAAGTCCCCTGCATAACCTTATACACTGATCTGGAGGGTCTTCCAAAACCCCGTAACCAACCTTTTGGGACACAGGGGTTGCAGGGAGGAGGGGGAACTGGCAAATATCACCTTCCTTTCTCTTCCATTGGAACAAAAGGAAATTGGATTCCACCCACTGTCTATTTTGCTGAGTTAGGAACTCTAAATTTCTGTTCAGTCCTTTCACCATTATAGGCATGTTTATGGTATGTACCTAAAGAAATAGCCTGCATTTGATCAAAATATCAGCTTCTATGATATTTTCTACAGTGTATTGGCATGAACAATTGGTGAGAAGAGTCATGGGAACAGTGTTAGCTCTTGAAAGCTATACGGTGGTACCTTGGGTTACATACACTTCAGGTTACAGACTCCACTAACCCAGAAATATTACCTCCGGTTAAGAACTTTGCTTCAGGATGAGAACAGAAATCGTGCTCCGGCGGCGCGGCAGCAGCAGGAGGCCCCATTAGCTAAAGTGGTGCTTCAGGTTAAGAACAGACCTCTAGAATGAGTTAAGTTCTTAACCTGAGGTACCACTGTAGTCACCTCTCACCTTCCAAGGAGGGGCCGAACATTCCCACACCCAATTTTTTGGGGGGGAGGCAGGTCCCCCAATGTCCAAAAGCATCAGGGGAGGGGCTTAGCGCAGAACCAAGTGTAGTGGGGCTTCAGTTACCAGCTCCTTCTCTTCCTCCTCCTGCAGTGGAGAGGAAGAAGTGGCAAAACAGCCCCTGGTTGGTGGCAGTGGCAGGAGGAGCTGTGGCCATTGAAGCCATGCTGCTGCTGTGCTAGGCTCCACCCCAGCTCCTCTGATGTCCTGATGTCATGCACCACGTGATGTTGTCCCCCCCCCACATTCTCCTTCAGAAGCTGGCACCCCTTCTTCTAAGCATGTTCCAGCAGTCTAGGTTAGACTAATAGTGTTGATAATGCATGGACTATCAGAAATAGGACCTAGCTTCCTGCCATGGCTTGCTTCTGTGAAGTTGTATCCCATACAAATTTTGGTCTGTTTACTTCTTTTGGTATCTAGCATGTTCTCTTCTTGAACACCACTACACTCTCACCTGTGCGGCACAAACCAACTGCTTTCTCCAGACATGTGTAGTCAATTAAAACGGGTATTTACTAAGCTATTCATATCTGCCACAGTGATGGGCTTTCACAAAACTGCTGCATACCTTCTGCAAATCCTTAACATACACTTGTGAAAGAAGAAAAGCTCTCTCTGTAATACCTATGTGCAATGCTATCGCACAGTTTGCACCAGCAATGAACACCTTTACAGAGTTCAAAATCCAAGTTCAATTTTTCCAACACAGCAAACCTTTCTCAGTGTACTATTATGATTATCATAACTGGTGTTGGTTAACGCAAGTTCAAACAAGAATGTGGTTACAAACAGATGTTCAAACATGTAAAAATAATATAACTTCCTTTCCGATAGGTAAAGGTAAAGGGACCCCTGACCATTAGGTCCAGTCGTGACTGACTCTGGGGTTGCGGCGCTCATCTCGCTTTATTGGCCGAGGGAGCCGGCGTACAGCTTCTGGGTCATGTGGCCAGCATGACTAAGCCGCTTCTGGCGAACCAGAGCAGCGCACAGAAACACCATTTACCTTCCCGCTGGAGCGGTACCTATTTATCTATTTGTACTTTGACGTGCTTTCAAACTGCTAGGTTGGTAGGAGCAGGGACCGAGCAACTGGAGCTCACCCCGTTGCGGGGATTCGAACTGCCAACCTTCTGATCAACAAGTCCTAGGCTCTGTGGTTTAATCCACAGCGATATTAAGCATTAAATGTTGAGTGAAGAGAATCTGGTGACTGCATCAATGTAATGAGCTCACCATAAATATGTTTTGTTGTGATAGAAGGAAAACTGCACATTTCCTTTTAATTACCTTGAAGGAGTGGGGTAGGGGCTCAGTGGGGTTCAGCATTAGTGAAATTAACAGTGCATGGATCTGGTTGAAAATCTGGATGGAGATGATTTTCCCTCCCCCATATAAATCAGTATTTTAAACAAATTCTTAAAAGTTAAAGGGATATTCTGATTGCTCAAAATGTTGCTACTGAGTAAAGAACAATTCAAGCCAGCCTGATACCATTTAAAACAACAACAATCAGCAGAACATAACTGTGCTTATTCTAAACAGATTTCCCCCTTCACATTATCACAAAAATGTCATCCAAACAGTGCTGCATTTTAACTAAGTGGACAGAATGTGTTGGACCTTTTAGCCAGTAGTTATGTTTCTTCCTGTGTGTGATATTTACAGCGTGAGTAGGCTATAAATCATTGTCTTGCTACAATCACAACAAATAAATAATTGCTACCACAGACAAGCCAAGAATTTCCTATTCATAAAGTAGTTAGTTTATTTCTAGGCTTTTGTCCAGCAGTTTTTGCCATGATCAGTTATTACTCAACAGATTGAAAGCATCCTAGTCCGTGCTGTGCCTCTTATTTAATAGACAGAGTGCTAAGTGAGGCGTTACACTGGGGTGTGAAAATGGCATCTAATTTATTCCATTTTGTTTGTTTTTCTTGCTTTCCTGTTGACAGTTTCTTATTCCCCTGACAAACAGGAGTTTAATATCACTATATCTCAGTCTCTTCCGTAAATGGAAGGAGTCTTTACTCACATGGAAGCATAACTCTAGATTTAATTCAGTGAACCTAATGATGATTGGCGGCTGAATGTCTAAACTGAAGAGTAATACGAAATTCTGTAATGGTCCATTCCCACATGCATATATTCACATTATATTTCAGGCATCAAATGATGAACAGACTGTATAAACCAGTTCGGTTTCACAGGAACATGGCTGCTACAATGAAGTTTTGTAAATACTTTAGCTTTAACGGTGTTCATTCTCTCTCTCTCTTCCTCCCCCACCAAGTTAATCAAAATGTTAGTTACATCCTGTGTCTATCATCTAGTAAGAAAATATCTCAGCTTTGTTCAATCAGATGCCTTCATATATGCATAAAAAACTGAAGTACTCAGCAGTTTGTTCTTGCATGCAAAAGTACCCATGCAATAATTAATGAAAATGTACATAATTACTTTTTTTTAACATTTATGAATCAACCCTTAATTTCAATCTGATCCTGGCAAATCATTTATTTTTAGTTTACAAGATGAAAAGCTTAAAAAACAAAACAAAAAACCCCAACACTCAAAGGGAAATAAAGCATGGAAAATTCTTGCAGTTGCCACCTGCATGGTGGTCCCAGAATGGAAAGTGGAGGGGTGGGGAGAGAGGGAGAGAGAGAGAGAGAGAGAGAGAGAGAGAGAAGACCGTACAGCTAAAATTATACAGGCATTTCTAGTTAATTAGATACAACAAGAAGCTGTCAGGCCGTCATGCTGTAAAAATGTTATTTCAACCACCATGACAAGTAATGTGCTTTACTTTTATAGTTATATCATGCTGTGCCCTAGAACACAAAACACAGCACCTGCAATGAGTGGATACTGGCTTCTGGGGTCACAGTAGTTGCACTCTTAAAATGGAAAAGTAGAAGCAGACATTGCAATGAATGATAGTATAAGAAAAAACATTCTAACCTTCAAGTATGCTAGAAATGTGGCAACTCACAGAAAGTACAAAATACACCAAAGAACATATAAACCTCTTAACAAAGCTATGGATTGAGGAGTTCTATGGCCAAATGCCCACCCAAGGCTGTTGTGAAGATAAAATTGGTAACTTTTGTGCATAGAACCCTGAACTCCTTGGAGAAAGGGTAAGAATAAATAAATATAAATAGCAAGCTAATTTGATGCTGATAAGCCAATTAGATAACTACTTTTCTTTAATAAGCAAAAATAAGAAGCATTACTTTTAGTCTACATTAATATAATGGCATCATGCATTAATAATCTGAATAGCATTTTAAAGAGGATCTATAGCCTAAAGTGAAATATACAATTAATCAAGATTAGCTAGTTTGGGAGTGCTTGCAGTGGATACTAACCTTTTATTTATTGTTGAGGTTAATTTATTTTCCTAAGGTTCACTAGTTTGATCTCATTTGCTTGATTGCCTGATGGCATGACCCTAACAATAACAAAACCTTCCGTAAATAATGCTTCCACTAATGTAACCAATTACATTAAATGACATTTCCAATTTTACATTAATCCCACACTAAAATGAATATCCAGTAAAGCTGGATAGGCAACTACTAAGTTGTTATTATTATGGCAGATTACTAAAATGTATTTCAATGAGTCACAAACAGTGCGATACTATTCATGTTTATTCATATGCAAGGCTTACTGTCTTCTGGCGGGGGGCGGATTACTGCCTAGTAAGCATATTTATCACTGCAGCCCACATATTCAAACCTAGAAAATAGGCATACTGTAGTATTTCAGGGTGGCCACCACAAAATTGGATACTTAATAGCTTCATTTCCCTTCTACTGGGTTGTTTGCTACGCACTCTTTAAAATATATTGGCTGCAGATAATAAGCGAAACAGGTATTTTATTTATTTATTTGATGTATGTTCTTTCAAGGAGCTCAAGGTGGTATACGTGCTCCCCCCTTATTTCATCCTCACAACCACTTTGTGAGGTGGGTCAATCTAAGAGATAGTGACTGGCCCAAAGCCTAGAAAAGAGTTTAATGATTGAGTGGCGGTTTGAACCCTGGTGTCCCAAGTTCTGGTCTAACACTCTAACCACTATGATATACCAGCTCTGGTAAATATGAAAATTCTGCCCCTTCAGTTGAAGGAAATCAAAGTTATGGTTCATCATAACTGAATTTGTTTAATATTTCAGATGAAGAAAATCTATTGCAACCTGGCATGAAGTATATCCAAACAGAAGGACACCTTATAACAAATAAGCAATAAATAACCAGTGAAAAATAGCAAAATACAAATATTTGGGACCCTAAGGACTAAATACCAGATGCCCTTAACTGCATTGTTCTGCCCTTGAGTGGAGGCCTCACTCCCTTCCTCTCCCGACCCTCAACAAAACAAAACCCTGCCTATGTTGACCTTTGATATGGATTGGGACTATGGGATGTAGGTTTTTTTAAACCCATTGCTCCCGTGCTACAACTGCAATCAAAATAGAGCCTACAATTTGCATGGTGAAAATGGTCCCGTTCATTAAAGTCCTCAATCCTCCAGGCCAGGGGCCTGATCAGACCCTCTGTGGTGGCAATTTGTGGGAGAAGAGAAAGCAATTTTATATCTACCTGTGCAGGATAGGACCTCCTATCCTTAGGGCATGCCTCCAAACTTGGAGCAGACTTTAACATGCACATTGTTATTAAATAAATGAGTTTCCCTGCAGTCTAGGCACCTTATCAGATTTAAAATGGCCTTTCCCTTGAAAGTGTGATTTCAAAATGTGCATCTTGATTTATGTTACGCAGAGGAACAGATAGAGAAGCAGTAGATAAATAGCACCTGACACTGATTTAAACAATTGCTGAATACTTGCATGATAATGTCTACAGGTGCTTTCATTTTTAAAAGACCTGTGGAAGCAGGCCTGGTTCAATACTTGCTCTCTTTTGACTATATTTTTAAGCCCACAATCTAATCTTACATTATATAGACTTTTGCCTTTAGGTCATTGAAAAGTCAATAATAATGATGCTTATAAATTAATTTATCTCTAGCCCAGCATAATAACCCTAATCTGCTATAAATCCAGTTGCCATATTTGCATATCCTGCATTTGCCTTAATTATGCTGTCGCCTAATTAGGAAGCTCAGTCTGGAGAAGAACTCACAAAAACCAATGGTGCAGAAAGCTGAAAAAGAGTTTATTCCACTTCATGGGTTTACAGCTATGGAATCCTATGGCAAAGTGGTTGGAACAGACTCTATTTGTGAGGCAAACAGTGTTAGACAGAAGACACACGGCAATGACCTACCATGCTAATGAAAAGTGATATTGAAATTACTAATTCAGATAAGGGTACACAGATTGCACTTTCTCCAAAGCGCAAAGGCCTGTCACTGAAACAAATGCACAGCCCTGGTTACAATTAATTTGATTCTTGTTCTTTTTAAGGCTCAGCTTGTAGATTTAATTAAAGCTTTCATGCAGTAGGCACATTCAGCAAGTATCTGTGTTTAATGGCTTCTAGTGAAAGAGAGAAACAGAGAAGGCAAAGCTCCAAGTTAACATGCAATAATAAAATAAAAAAGAAATCCATAGGCACATTACCAGTCTTCCATATACACCTAAATTCAAACACTGTGAAAACATTATTTCAGTAGACTGTTAAGGTGTAACATCAATTGCCAAACACAAGCTGTATAAATGCCTACGAAATACAGGACTCAAAAGGGAGGGGAGAGCACGGTGGTTCTTTAAACCCCTGCAAAAGCAATTTCAGAAGCAGATGCAAACATAGGCAAAAGTGTTTGCCCACCGAGCAGAGGTGAAGGGGAGGAATATCGCCCCCCCCCCCAATTTTGAGGTAATCAGGACATACAGCAGCAAAAAAGGTAAATGAAACATTCCCCTAACCCCCAAAATCCTGGCACAACCTAATTAACTAATATAAGTTGTGGGCACTTGTCAGCAGCCACATGTTCCCTAAGTCCTATCTAGTCTTGTCTGCTTAGCCTGTCCACTTACATCCCAAGCTTCTGGACTTCCTGGGTTAGACTCATAAGCCAAGGGAAGAGACTCATAGGATAAAACATGTTTGCAATGTTGCCTGATTTTGGGCAGCAAATTTTAATTTCAATAGACTGACAATCCTCACTATTTCATTATGCAATGTTAATCACTGCCTAGTAATGATATAATGTGTGGAATTCAACGTAGTGCTAAGTGGGATATGTGCTTGGGGAGTTCTGCTCACACAAGGGGAGTTATCCCCCTTCTCATGTACCCCCTAAACTTGTACTGGGTGTCCCCTCAACATTCCAGAGCATATTTAGTGGGTGGAGGCCACACAGAACGACTTAGTTGGAGTCAGCCCTATCATTAAAAATCATGCCCTGCCCTCCCTTTTCATCTCCTTCTTAAGTGTTGTCATGCCATAGATACGATGCACATTTTTTCAGAGACGAAATGTTCCTCCAAATAATGAAACAGCAGCTCCACACTGTATAGTTCAGCACTATTACCCGTGGAACAATTTGGGACACCCTCTATATAACACAGATCTGGTCCAGCTACTGGTTTGTTTGTTTTTAAATGGGTCAAGGCTGTTACCTTCAAACCCAGGAATATGTATGTATGTATGTGTTAGTGAATTTTAAAATAATAAAGTAGTTGAGATTTCATTCCCCCACTCCATGTCTCTCTGACTCCTTAATAGCTAACAGTTGTTCATCCCACCTTGACAATATATTATTGCAATCATGATGTTGAGAAACAAAACAATAAACCAAAGTGAAGAAATGGCCATGTCTACTCCTTAACCTACATTTCCCCTCACTACTCAGTGGCAATCACCCAAGGAAAGTTTGGTATCTTTTGTACACAAGCTACCCCAACCAGATGTTGCTTAATCATGAGATAGGGCTGTCTTCTCTCCTGTGGCATTATGGCAGGAAAGAAATTCTTTGAAGATTTGGAGAGGGGGAAAGAATGGGCAGGCTGAGACAATTTACCTAGTGGAAATACAAAAGAGGGCTGACAGATGGTACCTTGGGGCAGATTATCATTAATCTAGTCATAACACCCACCAATAGGGTCAATGAAGGCATTTCAGCCAGAGCATATTCTGTAGGGTTTAAAAGGTATTCAAAGGATAAGAGTTTCAGAGTTCAAATAAAAATATAATTACACAGGAATACTAATGCTAGCAGGCTAAATGAACACATTTCACTCCAGAGACAGAAGCATTTTGTTTTAACTTTTCTGAGCTAGCAAGAACTAAAACACAGGAATAAAAAGACATTTGAGTTACTTTTCTCCACCTTTCGCCTTTTTAAAACAAAACAAAACTGTGCACTGATTTGTGTACGTTCACCTCATTCCTCATGGTTCTGCCCTTGGCACTTGGTTCAATATTTCATTAAATCACCCTGAAAACTAACAGCTTAATTTGTTATGAAACTACAGTCCCTAAGCAACATAAATTATCTACCAAGTTGTGGCTTCGCCATGCAGTGTAACTTAGCCTTAAGCAACATTTCTGTACACGAAGAGTGTGCAAACAGTAATGAGGTGGGCACAGTCACAATGATACTTCAGATGTTCAGGAATCATGGAATAAAATAGAATGACACCCGCCATCGAAGCCTCCACAAGACGTTTTCTGTCTTTCCCCACATGCTGTCAGTGCCCAAGGTAATCCAATACTTCCTTTCATGCGCCGCATTCAAGGAGCAGTCTGCTAGCTCTTTTTTATAGCCATTTAAAAGCTTAGCAGAATATAAAATCCTTCCCCACAAGCTTTTCTACTGCACCCTTTATTTTTCTCTGGGAATGTGCTATATACAAATAATTTCTTAACATCCCAACTGTTTCTGCGCCACAGGAGTGCAACTATCTTTGTTCTATTATTCAAAGAGATTTGGGCCAAGAGCGTAAAAGCCTGCAACTGAGGCTGATTTTCATTTAATAGAATCGTAGAGTTGGAAGGGATCCCAAGGGTCATCTAGTCCAACCCCCTACATTCCAGAAATCAACTTTCTGGGTCATTTATTTCACATACTGGAATTGTCCCCAGGGGTGCCAACAGCATTTTCAGTGGACTGGGCCCTCTGTTGCGTTCACAAAAGAAGACTCAAATTGGCATAAAATCTGCACACACTATTTGTATTTTCATACTTGAAAAGGTTCAACCTGTTTAATTTCTGCTTGCTAGACAGCTGTTAAAGACTTAAGATCCCAGTTCTCCCCAATGCCCACACTAAACCATGAACAGAACTCAAATGTCATTAGTTATAAACCAGTTATTACCAGGGCTTTTTTTTTCACCTGGTACTCCCTGTTCCGGCACCTCTCAAGTGGGCGCCATTGCCGTTCTAACAAAGGAGGTGTTCATGGTGAGTTCTGGCACCTCATTTTCTAGAAAAATAACACTGGTTATTACTATAGGTCTTTCATCAGGGTGGGAATGCTTCATCCAGGCATGGTATTTCAGATAAGATGGGGGTCAAAAGGTGTACAACCACACAGATGTTCACCCTTGATAAATTCAAGATTTTAAAAATGTTTTAAAAGGAAGTTGTGTATTTTAAGGTAAATTGTTGCAGTTATTTATTAATATCTCATGCCTCCTCTCACCCCTCCATGCTTGATTCATACATTTCACTCTTGCTGTACAGGAGCAGAAGTAGGAAACCTTGTGCAGGGTTATGCCATTGTGAGAATGTCAGGAGAGTTCTGCTAAAGGTCCATCGAGATCAGCACTCCATTTCCAAAAGTGGTTTGTCAGATTACACTGGTATTCTTCTATGTGCTCCATAAAGGCAACAACCCTCCTTCCAAGATTATCTACAAATTAACTACCATAAATGCTTACTATACAGTTATGGCTCATGCACTGTGTATTCGCCTATAGATTTTCTTCAGAAAGAAAGTAATGAACAGGCAGGTCATCCCGACAGACAACGCCGTACAAACACTCCTGCTCTATTTAAAATTTGGTCCTCTTTAAAAATAACAGCGAACGAGTAAACATAACCTTGTGAACATGCCCTTTTGATTTCAAATAGAAAATACCCTCTTACCTACTATGTACGTCTCATTCTCTGGGATCAACACAGCACAACTATGTGTTACAGAATATGCAACATTTAAGCAGCATTTTATTTATGAATGGGATTAAAATGTATACAGCAATGGATGTATGGTAAATGGCTGCACATGTACATACATCACTAGATTTTCAACAAGGACAAAAAATCAAAAACAACAACTCTATGCCCACTTACTTGGGAATAAGCCCTTTGAACTCAGTTGGGCTTATTTCTAAGTAAACACGCATAAGATCTGGATCCAAGTATTTTATTTAAAGGTACCCTAAACTTGGTTTTGTTTTTTGAAATCCTAATAATGGTGCTTGTATTTTCCTAATATTTTTGATGAGGAAAAAAAATTACAACACTTTTAACACACAGTACGTGGCAAAGGAAACCTAAAGGAAACGTGGATTTGAATACAATGACATGAAGATGTTTGGTTTCAAGCGAGGCAGAAAAGTGTTTCAGGTTTCACAAAGGAAGTTTGAATCATTAGTATTCACTATTCATGCACAGAGGAACAACATGGCAGAAAGCATGTCTCTGATGATGCACAAGTAAGTTACTTACAGGTAATAAGTGTAGGAGTGATAGCTTCTTCTGCCATGATGGTGGAAGGATTTAGGCAGTGGAGGAAAAGATGAAATGGAAGGAAAGAAAAGCCAAATATTAATGTATGAAAAAATCAAGATGAGACTAGAACTGGAGAAACAAATGAAAAGGTAGCAAGAATGCATCTCAGAAATATCATGCAGCACATTTGGAACAGACAGGTGACATATCCAATCTTTACAAAAGCTTCAGCAATTCCTCACTGATATTTTTTTTAAACACAATTTACCACACATCTAATAGCCATGACTAACAAGGAAATGTCTCCTACACACATATAATACATAACACAGACACACACATGTTAATTCCTTAACCATGCTTTCGTTTCACATCCTAATACTTCCTTTAGGAAGGGCAGCATGCCACCTCTAAAACATCACTAAGGAAATTAGAAACAGTATAATTTCAAAAGTTTTTGGTTTTGCCAGCGTACTGTGGGTTATTTGATACTGAGTACCCTTCTTAAATTTCCTTTCTTTGTAAGTCAACTATGCTGCAACACTATGCACAGCTCCACTTGCTCAGATATGCCAATAAACCTTAGGAGCATGGCACCGTGGGCTGGCTGTTTACCCCCACAATCTAGTTGGGAATGCAACATAAAAATATAAGCTTTGCATACAAATGTATGTTTAATGAAAAACAAACTCTTTCAACTCCCCCCCCCAAGCAAAAATAACATTCTTTCCTTATATGAATATGCTTACTTTACAATTGCAGGTTTATTCTTGCTTTAGGAAAATCAAATTAGTCCCATACAATGACTAAAAAACAGAGCTTGGCTGCCTGGCCAAGTGTCCATGGGTGCGACCTCTCTGACATTGTTGCCCTTATTGGTAGGGTTACTAATGGTGGTGACAACAGCTCAGTGGCCTCTGGAAATACCAACAAGCTGCCCATCATTTTAGTTGCTTAGAGTGCTATGACAAAGGTTGGCTCCAAGGCACTGTGGGAAAAAATACTGACAAAAGGCTTGCAACCCTCCACTACTGCTCTAGGCAAGGCTGAGAGGTGAGCAGGCCAAGGCCTAAGAGCATTCACGGAGCCCTGGAGTTTTCCAAGGATGTTGGGCCTGCTAAAAACCCAGTGCAGCTCTGTCTGAAGTAGGGGTAGCCTACATGGTAGCCTCCAGGTGGTGTTGGATTATACCTACCATCATATATTATTATTGGCTGTGTTGGCTGAGGCTGATGGGAGCTGAAGTCCAATAATATCTGGAGGGCACTGGGTTGGCTATCCTTGGTCTAGAGCAGCCTTTCTCAACCTTGCGTTCCTAGATGTTGTTAGAGACTACAACTCCCATCCCCCTGACCACTGACTATGAGAGTAAAGGGGAAGCAAAGTACATATATATACAAATTGGTGCTTCTGCACCCGTTAATTTGCCACAGTTCTGTCCTCCCCACCCGCCAAAGAAAGTGAAGAGATTCTTTACATTATGGACCAAACAGTCTATCCAACTAATGTCTATATTCTGAGCCAAGAAAACATAGTCATATGCTATAAAGCAGTACAACAGTCTCTGTATTTCTGCTCTACTGATGACTTCTTTTATACAGTAGTGCAAAAAAGAGAGAAACAGCATTTTAGAAAGCAGCAAAATAATTAGGTAAACTTGCTAAATTAGGGGTCAAATAGCGGCAAGGTACAAAAATACAAATAAGTACTGTAAGTATGGTAATTTCTGCAGCATAGTTTTTGTTTGCTTGCTTGTTATGCTAAAAACAAAAACAAAAGAGCCCTACATCCCTTTCCATAAATAGGTCTTACAAAGGACTACAGCTAATGTTAACTTGCCTCTAGCTACATGCTGCAGGCATCCCTTTGAAAATGAGGCTTTCATCAAGTTTTCTCTCTCATCTTCTTTGCCTGTAGAAATGTTTGCTAGTTTTCTATTCTTATTTTTCTGATGCTAACCGTATTGTTTAAAGAAGTGAAGTGCTTAATATTTAATCACATGTGGTATATTTGCTAAATGTACACCTGTTCTAATTCTGTTTAAAAGGAGAATGCAATGTGCTGCTTTGGTAGGAAAGCTGCTGTTATAGGTGCTCTTGCAGGAAAACCCAGCAAAACTTGAACAAGGAGTAAGTCCTATGGAAATACTTCTGCCTACTTACAAGGATAGAACAAGAGGGTATGGTTGTTCTGGTGAATAAATATTGTAACATTTCCTCATTTTGAGTCCCATGACAAAACAATCCCTATTTTTTAACATAATGACAGCATTATAACATAATTGGTATAAATGCAACCGTGCTTCTAAATTTTGTACAGCTATTTCAGAAACAACAATAAATATAATTAATCAGTGCAATATTGTCTGGATGCAAAATTCTGCTAAGAATTTATTGAGATAAATGATTCCATATTAAAAAATATATAGTTGAAGAGTCAGGTGCTTTAATTTCAAAAAATGAATCCCATCACTCTTTGATGTAATGGAAGAAAAATGAAGAGGAAACGGCTCCAGATATTTATATACAGTAGTTATGCTGGGGTTACATTCCAGGGATAGGGCATAAAGCCAAAATTACATATAGACAAAACACACTGGGTGCAATGGAAGATGGCATAGCTTGGGGAGCGGGGCTGGGAGACCGTGACCCTGGGTGTTTTTGTTTTGAGGGGGTACAACCAGGCACCCTTACAACAGGATCTCTCACTGGAGACTGACTCCTGAGTCAGAGACAACATGGCAGGATGCCACCAGCCACCTGAGGCACCTGAGGCACTCAATCGCGACAGGCCTTGCCCCCCTCAGGGGTGTGTCCCAGTTGCCATTAGCTTATGCTCTGCCAGTGGGTGAGACTGCCGAAATCTTTTTCCCTGCACACTTGTCTCTTTTCTGCCTCCTTTTAGGTACCCCCTGACCAACAGGTCCAGTCGTGACCGACTCTGGGGTTGCACGCTCATCTCGCTCAAGAGGCCAGGAGCTGGCGCTTGTCTGAAGACAGCTTCCGGGTCATGTGGCCAGCGTGACTAAGCCGCAGCTGGTGAGCCAGCACCAGTGCAGCACACGGAAATGCTGTTTACCTTCCCGCTAGAGAGCGGTCCCACTTGCACTTTGGGGTGCTTTCGAACTGCTAGGTAGGCAGGAGCTGGGACTGAACGACACCCTGTCACGCCAGGATTCGAACTGCCGACCTTTCGATCAGCAAGTCCTAGGCACTGTGGTTTAACCCACAGCGCCACCCGCGGCCCCTCTCTGCCTCCTTTTACTTATTTATTATTATTTTGTCCAGCACGTAAAGCTAAATGCGCACAAGTTAAATGTGCATAAGTTGTGGGTCTACTGTACTGAATCTTTATAATAAAATCATGAGGTTTTATGTCTGTTTTATATCTGATAATCCTTTACAATTACTGCTGAACAATTCAAGAGTATAACAGACTGAAAAATACTGTTTTGCATGTGGTTAATGAAAGAATCACAACAGCAAAAATCAAATTACAGTGGTACCTCTGGTTACAGACAAGATCCGTTCTGGAGGCCAGGCCATATCCTGAAAAGTCCATAACCGGAGGCGCCCTTCTGTGCATGCGCACTGCACACAGATTGCTTCTGCACATGCGCATGGCGAAACCTGGAAGTATACACTTCTGGGTTTGCCGTATTCACAACCTGAAGATTACATATCCAGAGTGATACATAACCCGAAGTAGCACTGTACTTAGCAAAGATGCTGGTATCATATGGGTGTTGACCTTTATTTGTATTTAATCTAGTCATATTTAGGTCACAATTCACATTGCTCTTTTGGTGCCTGGGATATTCTGTACTCCCAAGAGGAATTCTGAACTATCACATACTGGTTTTGAAACGTCCAACTTTCAAAACCTTACTGCGTTGCAGCATGAGATTTTTTTTTTTTTTTTTAAAGAAATAAATGAGCCGAAATCTCTACTTGGCACGCTCAGTTACACTGCTTAACTATTTTAAGCCCATGCTCCAGAAAGCAAAATGGCAAGGAAAGTGTTGTACTTTTGTGGTTCTCATTTGAAATTTTGAAAAAAATAAAATAATTTTAAAAAATTTTCAATGTTGTAAATGATCTGCTAAGCATGGCTTCATTACAGAAGAACTTCTACACAAGTCCTAATAAAAACAAAGCAGTTTATGGTGGCCTGCCCCTGTTGTTCTAATAAGAAGTATACAGTGGTACCTCGGGTTACAAACACCTTGGGTTACGAACACTTTGGGTTACAGACTCCACTAACCCGAAAGTAGTACCTCGGGTTAAGAACAGAAATCGCTCAGCGGTGGCACGGTGGCAGCGGGAGGCCCCATTAGCTAAAGTGGTACCTCAGGTTAAGAATGGACCTCTGGAACAAATTAAGTTCATAACCAGAGGTACCACTGTACATTATTAATTATACAAAAGATGTTATTTCAGTGCTTCAAATTTGAAAGAAAATTATATCTTGTTTTAAGCTTCATATTCAAAAGCACCAGCCTAATGAGCACAGCAGCTCTTCATGGTAGGCCTTGCCCCTATGAGGCAATTATGGAGGTTTGAGGTCCCCACCTTCCCACAGTGCCTAAATCTATTCCTCCTCTGGTTCCTTCCTAAGCAATCTGAGACTACATCACTATACCCTCTGCTCCTCCCTGTTCAAACCTCCTCAGGTCCTGGGAGACCAGGGGGGAGGGGAGCTTGACACAGCAGGAGGGGGAAACCCCCTAGCTTCTTCAACAGCCTGACTCATCTCTGCCTCTTGACCTCCCTTCCTCTCTTGCTTCTGTTTCTGGACTTCTCTCTGCTACAGACTCTCCCTGCTCACTAAACACTGTTACCTCTTCAGCTTCCAACACCTTCTTCTCCCTCTTACCACTTATTATCATCCCACCAGCAATCCCTGAGCTCTGAGTCTTCATCCCCTGGGGGATCCCCAGCTGGTACCTCTCACCATTCATTGGTGTCCAGTCAGTCAGTGACAGTTAATAGTGCATAAAAATACCCCATGTGCTGCCTGTGGAAAATGAAGAATCTTAACCACAACTTTTCTTTAGAATAATAAAATTTGGCCCAGTTCAATCCATAATGCTAGTTCATCGTTGATACATTTATTTCTTTATATAGATTTTAAGGCTACAACATGCCAAAAATAATTTCTACATATTTTTATGAATGCAGTACTGTATATTTCTTTCCGACACTAAACGAGGGAGGGTTGCCTGGTGCCTTCATTACATATCTTTAGGTGCTGGGTGGAAATGTTGTCTATCACCAGACCTTTGGTTGATTAACATTCTATGGCCTCTTAAATGTGTTTGTGGGAGGGAGATTATTGATTTGTTTTTGTTTTATTATGTATTTTGTGTTCTCATTTTGTATTTTTATCTTGTGAACCACCCCGTAATCTTCAGACAGATGATAACAACAACAACAACAACAACAACAATAATAATAATAAACAACAAACAAACTCAGATTTTGGCTCTGCTTTTCACAGAGGTTCTTTTGCTCTTCTAGCTGCTTTCTTCACAAGTTTCCTGTTACCTTATGACACTGAATTCCATCTGGTTCACAGTCATGCCATCGGAACCATTTTAATATGCAGGTGACTTAAATGTACTTGTGTTTTTCAAACCTAGCTCTGTAAGGTCTTTTGCAAGTATATCTGAGTTCATTTAAGGAACTTGAGGCCTGGAGAAATTGCAGTGGTGTGCACTGCACACAAGAAGCCTACAACTGCAAAGGATCAAGTATTCTAAGTATAAACATTCAGATATTTTCCATACCAATCATATTCTATCAACTCAGAGCTTCATTGACAAATGAACCTAAGCATATTCGAAGTAAAGCATGAATAATATTGGCCCAATCTTCTACTGAAGTTTGCAATATGCCCTTACTAGTCCCATGGCGAAAACCATTCCCTCGCTTCCACTCCCAAATGTATTACCTTGATGTCAGGTAGATTTTCCAGGACATTATAATTTTTGAGTACAATCAAAACTTCCACAAGCTTGTAATGTTTGCTCAGAACAGGGCCATCTGCCTTTCACTCACTTAAATGCAGCGGCTGAACCTGCCCTAGGTTAACTTCAGTATTATAACAATATACAGTGGTACCTCGGGTTACATACGCTTCAGGTTACATATGCTTTTGGTTGCAGACTCTGCTAACCCAGAAATAGTACCTCGGGTTAAGAACTTTGCTTCAGGATGAGAACAGAAATTGTGCTCCGGCGGTGCAGCAGCAGCAGGAGGCCCCATTAGCTAAAGTGGTGCTTCAGGTTAAGAACAGTTTCAGGTTAAGAATGGACCTCCGGAACGAATTAAGTACTTAACCCGAGGTACCACTGTAATCATTTCACTTGTTTTCACTGAGGAAAATATACACAGCAAATACTTCAAACAGCACTCTTCAAAATTCCACTCTTACACTTCTGTCCAGCTTGGATCCAGAAGTGTCATTTTGATCATGGACGGAGCTGTCTTTTGGTGCAGGGCTATTTTTTCACTAAAACACTGTGTGAGAAAAGCCAAACTAACTCCAAAAATATTCTTCGGCTTGTGTAACTGTTTA
Organism: Podarcis erhardii; assembly: GCF_964252035.2. Lineage (NCBI taxonomy): Eukaryota > Metazoa > Chordata > Lepidosauria > Squamata > Lacertidae > Podarcis > Podarcis erhardii. The sequence goes on along the minus strand of NC_138499.1, from coordinate 49,712,046 downwards.
CACAGCACCTTGCAAAAGCAGAAGCATGACAACTACTATTATGGTCTGGCACAAACCCTTCCGCACTTTTCCAATTTACCTTCTTTTCACAGTTCTTTGGATACAATGCTATATATTGGTTCCAAACAGTGTTTGTTAGACATATGTATATATGTGTGTGGCATTTCTGAGTTCTACAATGACTCAGTCATCTCTAATTTTTGCCTTAGCTCTTAGATTGAGTGGGGCTACACATAAACATTATCCTTATGCCATTTGGGCTGATTGTACAGTATACAGTGCAAGAATCCCCAACTGCAGGGTGTTTTAATAAAAAGGCACTAACATTAATTTACTAAGAATGCTGCTGCAGGAGGAAAGAGTCAGATATCACAATTCATTCAACACTAGCAAGGCTTTAGGGAGAATAAGCAGCATATCTTTTCAAACTGTCCATAAAAGTAGCCAGAAACTTTGCATCTGTTTTACTGAGAACTGCTGCAGGAGATGCTTCAACACAAATATGCAGACACAGAGAGATTTATTAACTACTCACCTTTTCTTCATAACCAACACAACCCCAAGAAATATAATAACGAACAGCAAGATTCCTGCAATTACTCCAGCAATTTTAACGGTGTGGTCTGTTTGATTCTCTGGTTCAGGGTCTGGTTTCCTAGTTGCTGCACCTACAAAAACACATTTGTAAAAGAGAGGAGAAAATAATTAAGCCATTGCATGGTTTTTTCTAATATCTGACATCATCATAATCATCATCAAAGCTGGCAGACACCAAATCATTGATTTCTTATAATATATTCATATGCGCTGAGACAAATCCAATTGTTCATAACCCTAAACCAAATTCTGATGCTATACCCACACTGTACCCTGTTCTCACATACGAATTTTCTATATTTTTATTATCTGTGTTACCCTCCCTGTTGGCCTTGCTATTTAAAAACTTGCTAACAAACACAATAACAATCCTAATCCCCTATCCAAATTTGATTTGCTGAAACATTTTCTGCAATTATTTTTCATAAATGAAGCAGTAATTCTTTAACATATTAGCTTAAACACCTGGAAATGTGAGATAAGCTCATTTACCATGCATTTTACCAGCAACTGTTTTGTTTTTACACAATAGACTTTTTTTTGCCTTTGGAAATCTAAATCTAGGTCACATCTGGTAGGCAAAAGACTCCTTCTAAGCAATTTATTCACAAAATGGAAGCAGCTGATGATCACACCACTGGCACCCACATTTAATATCTGTTTAAATGAGATAACCAGTGCCTTACAGCAGCCATGGTCTTCAGCTTTTATAGCCGCTTCTTTACAAAAAAAAGAGTAATGTTTGTTCTGTTTACTGTATAATGTGACGGAACATCAGAATCCATGTCTCATGAAACATCCATTTTCTACGGTAAATAATTTTAGCATGAAAACTGTTAAGGATGCATTATTCAATTCACCATGCTGACCCCCTTAAAGGACTTCTGACTTTTTAATCAAAATATGACAGTATTCATCATTTGAAGCACCATGTCACCTTCACAAGGTAGACAGACAATCCTGGAAACAAGTCTGATTTATAATCTCCCTCATTAAAGTTCCTTTGGATTGACATGGGTATGGGCGGGGAACAAGTGAAATGTAATTAAACTTTTAACGTTTGGGGACCAGCACACTCCTGTTTTCATCAAGGTCTTTGAAAGCTCTGATTAAGTTCTAACTTTTTTTTTTATTTGCCTAGAAACCATGGTAATGAATAATCAACTCAGGGAGGGTTTTTCATGGCTCAGTATCAAATGATGCCAATTTTTCAAGGGTACTCAAATTCTCACTCAGACAAACAAGGGTCAGATTTCCAAAACCCCTACTGTCAAAGTTTATAGCTGAATTTTTACGAAGTGGTTGCCACAAACAAAACTTTCTATATCTATTTTGGTGGCTATTAACGAGCCGGTCACTACTTGATCATCCCTCTAGACACAGTATATATGATCTCTCTACATTGGTGCAAATCCCTGCATTATATATCATCCCCAAAGATGACCCATAATATCCAAACTGGAGAAAGCACTTCTTTGGTCTCTCACTAGCACTAATTAGGAGTAAGTGTCACTAATGGGTGACATTTGTCATACCATTTATGCTTTGCCTGATATGACACACCTCACAATTCTTCCTAACCTTGCTTGCCATGTCAATGCTTGAGAAGTGCAAGGAAGGTGCTGATATAGCAAGGTTTTTTTTAAATATATGTTGAGCATGAAGAAGTGATGATCTGCAGGTTAGATTTTATTACTGGACCCAAGTGACTTAACTTTGTGATTCACATACACAAAATGTTTTCAAATTGCTACTTTCAACACATAGAAGCACTTTTTGCCTTCATGTTTAAAATTACTGTGGAAGGGACACATCCCTCCTATTTTATATCACAAAAGCCAACTTAATAATGTACTTTCCCCTTTTAGCTGTAGCCATACTTTGGGACTTTGCTGTGGCCCAACAGAAAACAGAGGGAATGTGAGGCCAAAATCAGCAAGACAGGGCAAGTGGGGTGGTTCTTCCCCTTATAATAACATCTATGTCACAAACCATTTAAAGGTGGAGGAAGGGGTCAACCTGGCATGTATAACTAAAACCTGGGAGGGTGAACTGGGAGGAGTTGATCTAGCCCAACTTTGCCCACCTGCAATTGTTTTCCCACAGCAACCTACATAACTTTCCATTTTTTGGCAGCTGCATCCTTCTATCTTCCTTCATATTAATTTTATTCCATCTAACATCTGGTGAGGAAGTATCCACAATGGATTGTATCCAACTCCCACGCCCTCCCAAAATCTGCTCTGGAGAACTGGAGAACTCCCAGGACAGATTTAGGGGGCAGGTGTGAGAAAGGAGAGCAGGGGAAGTCTAGTTATGCAATCAGAAATCCTTGCACTGGTGGGCTGGTACAAGCCTATCACTCACAAGCATCATCTCCCACATTGTAGAGTTTGGCTGGCTTTCTGGATTACCAGGGAGTTAGGGGCCATGAAACAAGCAAAGAGACAACTAAAACATAGATAGTGCAAGTGTTGAAGTGGATACCTCTGAACCCAAGCAAAAGCACATTAATACCACACTGAAGGCAGTAGCACATGTTTACTCCTCCAGCATCACTACATCAAATTACTCTCAACAGTCCTTTTCTACATGTTTATTACTTTATTTATTTGTTTTACACATTTATAAACTAATTTACAGGCTGAGGCCATCAAAGTGATGCACAAAAAGATAAAATGAGATTTATTTTTTTAAATGCAAACTCTTAAAAAACCCCACAACTCACTATTTCTACAGATGTACAATTAATATTCCATACAATGGCTGGATCACACTTGAGGGAATGCCTGTTTAAACTAAAAATGTCTTCAGTGGATGTTAAAACAACATCCTACACGGGGACTCTGCTGGGACTAATTTGCCAGGCATTTTAGAATAAAGTCACTTCTATTCACCCTGACCTTGATGCCAGTTTTGGTACAGTTCCTCAAGAGCAGGAGTGAGGGATCTTTTTCAACCCGAAGGCCACATTCAATTCTGTACAACTTTCCAGGGGCCACCACAAGCCAGCGGCAGGCAGAGCAAGATATAAAACTGAACAGAGCAATGAGTGCCAATTCTGGTTTTTGCAGGCATCAAAAACAGTAAAACAAAGAGACCTTTTTGATACTGATAGACAGGCAGCTCCAAAGCACAGGCAATGCCATACTAAAATATCGATTCCTCCCAAGTACAGAATGAACAGCATATGGCACTTATAAAACGGCCTTTTCTACAGACTGAAGTAATTGAGTGAGCATAGAGGGGGTGTCCGTATAGGGTAAGGTGATCCTTCAAAACAGTGGCCCTAAGTGGATAATAGCAACATATTGAATAGAATGTGGGCTGGTGACAAATTGGCAGCCATTGTTGATCTTTTGGAAGTGTATAATACACTGACAAGGTTTCACTCCCGTCAGCGATCATGCTGCATCATTCTGCACTAGCTGCAGTTTCCAGACCAAGTACAAGAGAATCCCTAACTAGGGAGCAATAATAGTATTGAAGTTGCCAGTACCTAGACTACTGTGGCCAAGCTATCCCTGTCCAGGAACACTGGCAGCTTTAATACCAGCCAAAGCTGACAGAAGGCACTCCTTCTATCAGGCCATCTAGGCCTCCAATGACAAAGTTGAATTCAGAAGGCCATCAGCATTGTGGGGATTTGCACATCCCCCATGTTCCTTTATATTTATGCCTCTGCAAGGACAGGTCGGCAAGCATCTACAATTTAAGTGCCACCAATGAAGCTAATCCTGGTAAAATAATTAGCAATCAACTGTGGCTTCAAGCCTACCTGATCTCATGAGCTGCTGCACCTACAATATAATCAGCTGTACCTACAAAGCAGTTCATAGGATCATGCAGTTTTGTTTACAATCTAGTAATCAGTAAACCCACTGAAACAAATACAACTTCAGTGTATATAGCTATGGGCTGAATTGTAGCGCAAATGATAACTTGTATGAGCTAGGAAAAATTACTTCATATTACTTCTTTTGAAAGTAAATAACTAAGGCTCCAATCCTAACCCCACTTATCTGGGAATAAGCTACATTAAATTTAAGGGGATTGCAGTTTAGTTCATTAGATTTAATTATACATTTTTCATTGTAACCTTCACATAAGTGTGAAAAAACATGTATAAAAGTAAAATCAGGTCTGTTGTGTAGAGACATAAAAGCTGCTAATTCCCCCCGCCTCCATGGTGCCACTTAGTTCAATAATCCTTTCCTTTATCAGAACATGCTGGTTTCACTTCAATTTCTCGTTTAAGTCTGACCAGAAGCTGGGGCAATTTCTTCACTGTTGTTGGCTTTATATGCATTTGCTCAATGCGTCATTTGGATGCTTTTTAAACAGATGTTCTTCTGATCAAATAATATAATGGCAAAGTTTTAAAACACCCAAGAAAAAAGTCATAGCAAAACTGAGTTACCAATGGAATCTACTTTTCCTGTTACGAACTAGCCCATTATGGTTTTTATTTTCTCCATTTCTTTTTTTAGCGCTAACTCTTGACCTTTGTAATATAGAAACTGGTAAATATCCATCTGTTCCTCCTGAGAGCAAAGTAAATGATCACAGGCTCAAAAAACTCATACTTTTAAGAGGCCGGCAATCAAATTATTATGCAGGCAGCAGGATCCAAGTAATATCACTTTTCAGCACTCACCCTTAACTCATATTGCAGATAAGGTCAGGGAAATGAAATGTTATACCCTGTATTTGACAGCTGCATTGTGATTAGGAACATGGAATCATGCAAAATAGGACAGGACTAAAATTGTCAAATAGTGGTGCGCTTCTGCCTTTGATTATCTAATTCAAGGAATTTGCCACAATGAAAGAGGATGGGAAAAGAGACAGGGAAGACATTCAGTTCTGCCTTAAAGACTTGGCATGATTCCATTTCTCAGCGGAGTATGATCCTCTGCCCTTGCAGCTGAGGTGTGTTTGATGCAGAAACTGGGTCAAATGCTGAAGAGTTCAATCAAGGCATCAGTTCAAGGGGCTAATCTGTATTCACAGTCAGCGGGTGCTGAGAGGTCCTAAATCCTAAAGAGGTTGCATTCATTAATGGCAACAGGCAGGGGAGTATTTCACAACTTTGAACACAAGGAAAGAGTGGGAGCTTTCAAGGTTACTCAGCAGAGAGAACAGAATGGACCCTACAGAGGACATGTTGGCAACTCAAGGCTTGTGGGCCACATGAGCAGCTGCTCTCAGTGTGGCCAACAAAACCGTGTCCACTTTCCCCCACTGTCCAGCTAATCAGCCATCAGATGGGCACTGGGGAAAATACAGTGGTGCCCTGCAAGACGAATGCCTCGCAAGACGGAAAACTCGCTAGACGAAAGAGTTTTCTGTTTTAGAGGTGCTTCGCAAAACGAATTTCCTATGGGCTTGCTTCGCAAGATGAAAATGTCTTGCGAGTTCCTGCGGGTTTTTTTCCCCTTCCCCCCTTTTTTTAAGCCGCTTATCCGCTAAGCCGCTAAACCGCTAATAGCGCTAATCCGCTAAGCCGTCAATGGGCTTGCTTCGCAAGACGAAAAAACTGCTAGACGAAGAGACTCGCGGAACGGATTCTTTTCGTCTTGCGAGGCACCACTGTACAAGCTTTTCCTGCACTGCTAATCAGCGTGTGACCAGCAAGCTTAGCTGCTTCAGGATTTCTGATAAGTGCAGGTTTAACCTGCCCTCCTACGCACCTGATATAACAAATATTGCAATCTCTGTGCTAACAGCAGTGCAGGAATAACAATTTTAGCTTTCAGGAGTAAGAATGTTAGAGAATTGTAAAAGAAAAGGAAAAAGAAAAAAAGTGGCAATGGAAACAGAAAATGTCAGTGTCCACTTCTTCATCCCATGTCTGGAATGAAAATCAACCCAGCAAAGACAACCAGTATTTGCTGTTGTTCCTTTCAGTTCGCAAAGATACATTAGTCAATACTTCTTCCCCCATTTGTGTTGAGTTTCCTTTGCACTGAAATGAAGTGGGATAATGTAAAAACAGTGTAATTAATTACATAAATTACCTAAGTAATCACGTAAGTTATGTAATTTTGCCATTGTGCACAATGAGATGAATAACATTTTTGGTGGAAGACAAACTATAGTGGAACAGAAATAGCGATGCATACAACAAACATAGGGCAGAATGGAAAGCAAATACTTTTCACGTCCCTAATTAGAAGTGCAGGAAAGCATGCAGCAAATTTATCCTCATGCAGCTGGGAAGCGGGGATAGGTCATAGTATGTGTCTGGGGTAGAGAGAGGGAGAAGTTTGTGTCTGCGTTTGAGAATGAAAGAAAGAAACTGGAAGACTGTGTGTCTATGCACATACCTATGAGTGGGTGTACATCTGTGGGTGTGAGAGAAAGGATGTGTGATTGTGTGAGGGGGGAGTATTCTATCCCCACCCCGCCCCATCAGCATGCACACACCACCCATTCACTGGTACATCTAGTTTCTAAACCTGCTGTAGAGATTGTGAGAGCCAAATGCATCTGAGTTCACCTCAAGCCCTTGAAAGGGCAAGATGCAAGAGCACCCACTGAACTGGATCAGCACGCATTACTCACAGCCAGATGGCCCAGGAGAGCAGTAGCCAGAATGAGCCCTATGCCAACACCACCCTAAAATCTTGGAGAGAAAACACCCCTGGCAAAAGCAGCGTAGTATTATGGAAGCTGCTGCAAACTGTAAATCAGATTAAGGATTCTGACAGCTCTGATTTTTTAGTTTGGTTGATCTGGATGCCAACAAAATAAACAATTTACAGAAGCATAAAGATGATGAAATAGCACATCTGCATATCCACCAAAAAGTAACTACCATTCATTCTTGATCTGCTTAACATAATGTTTTGTGCTGGTTTTATTATTCCTTTTTTAAAAAAAATGGATATGGCTTGGATTTCAGTCATTGTTGCTTTAAAAGTGTTTTGGCTTTCCACCTATGTGGTCACAATTACGATTAGTGATGCCACCAAATCTAGTTGGTTCAGAGTATGAACTTGGCTAGGTCATAATCACATTATCAAACAATAACATGTCTCCTGAGTGTTCTTCTCTTGTTCATATTGAAATATGAAGAAGTATACCTCTAGAAAATGTAGTTTTCCCAAGATCCCTGGATACTTATTTTATTTATGTCTTTGTTGTATTTTTATCCCACCCTTTCTCCAAGGAGTTCAGAGTTGTGTACTTTCCTCCCATTTTATCCTCACATCAATCTGTGAGGTGGATTAGACTGAGAGCAAGCAACCCAGTGAGTTGGCTGAATTGGGATTTCAACTCTATTCTCCCTGGTCCTAAGCCTGATCCTGGAACCTCTATGCCAAACTGGCTTTCAGACTGAATCCTCAGCTTGTTTTCCACATTTTGAACAGAAGGAGCTTTGGGACATGCTGTTTCCAGGACACCTCATGTCCACACTAAGGATTCAGGTGCCCTGGGAAAATTACTTCGTCAAGTTCCTTTGTGCCTTGTGGGAATATGACATTACAGTGTTCCAGAAGCCAGGGAGGGAGCTGCTCTTTCCCTGGCTCTCCTCACCTTCTCCAGCACCTAAGTGTACTGCAGCTACAACCAACATCACTGCATTCCCTCCCCACTGTATTTCCCAAGTCCAAATGCTGGACTACATTGCAAGGTTGTCATTCATTCCCTTCTCCCTCCCTTCAACAAAATGGGTATAGCAACACTGTGCTGCTTTGCAGGGCTGGTCTAACCCACACTCAGTCAGTCTGGAATATTGGATAATAATAATAATAATGGACTATGTGCACTGGCATTAACAAAGTAATCTTCAAAATTATTTACAAACTCAGATTATCTTTTTTTAATGTATGAAATAAGACCAGAGTTAGAAATATGATGAGCTGCTACCTTTTGATTCTGAGCTGACACACTAATCACACACAGTCTTCCTCTTCTATTTTTTTTATCATAGCAAGATAGATGTATGAGGGCTGAATAACTGACCCAAAGTCACTCAGTGAGTTTCAGGGGTGAACAGCAATTTGAAACTGGGTCTTTTCAATCCAAGACCAATACCCTATTACATTATAGTGACTTCTGCTAAATATTTAAAAAGAATGTAAAAATTCACCCTATTGCTGAAAATGTCAAAGTGTTTGTTGTGAAACCAAAACAGGCATATAATAAAACCAATCTATAATTGTCTATGAACTATGTATACTGTCATCAGATTCTGCATTTTGCAGAATTTTGTATAACTTTTATTTGGAAAATTAAAAAAAATCATTTAAAAAGAACAGGAAATGTCTCTTAAGAATCTGTTTCCCGAGCAAAATAATAATGCCCCATGTTTGCTGCAGTTTTCTTTGAAAAATACTGTTGGTGCGTCTTAGTTAATGCTTTTCTGTGTGTCTCTGTTCTAATGCTGGGTTGCTATGCACCCCACCGCCTTCCCCCAAGCAGTAAGTTCAGAAAGAATTCCAGTTTATCCCAGAGAGGCATGGGTTACTAAAGATAGGTTGAAGCTTTGTTTTAGAATGTCTTTCTTGATTCTCCCCCCCCCCCCCCAATGCTGGATACAGCCAGGATCTTGTGGCAAAGGCCAAAGGCCTGTCAGTCACCAGAAAAATATTGCTGTCAAAGGGCATTCCTAGGAGAGGGTGGCTGGGATTAGATGAAGTTGGAAACAAAGTAATGAAGTCTGAGCAGAGGGCTCAGATGAGTCAAAAGGCAGGACAGTATACTTGGAAAAGATATGAATCAGGCCAAGGCCAACATCAAGTCAATAGTGCTGCATCAAATGTTCACGAGGTCTGATTTTTGCTGTCAATGGATTTTCAAGGAGTATAAAAAAGCCCCTTGAAAATCCTCTGCTGTCCTGACCCTGACTTGACTCATGAACTCAGTACTTGGACTCTCAACTCAGTTATTATTATTGAAGGCTTTATTCCAAAATTCACTACAGCACCCAAACACAGATCAAGTTACAGTCTACGTGGTTGAGAAGTCACAGCAGAGCTCTACATGGCTAGGCATAAGTTAAGGCCTTGTCCCAACACCTGACATGCCCCCAGGCTCTTCTTCTGAAGAGCAGGGTAGGAATAGTAATTTGCACTGTTGTTTTCCTGATCCTGAGGACTGAACAAGCCAGAAGGCACTCCTACGAGTAGGACGAGTCTGCTCGTGCCGGCATAGTTGGTGCCATGTCCTTGGCAATGGAGGCAGAGTTGACATGGCCAGCTCACTGTCTGTTCTAGCCTCACTTCATTGACCGGAGGCGGCACCTTAGGCAAGTCAGGTGGTTCTATTGTGGCGGCTGGGGTATCCAATGTCAATGCTCCTCCTCTGACAACCCACGTGGCTCCTCCCCAGCATCTAATCAGTGCTTCCCAAAGAACTGGACCCCTCCTTAGGATCCAATTCTGCATTTTTGTCCCATTTCTCCTCCCTCTCTTATCAGTGCTGCCAAGCTGTCTCCATTAGGCCCAGGACACTGATGCCTAGCTGAGGGTACCGGCCCTAACCGAGGAGGCAGTGGGTCAAGTTTCACATCCTTTAGTAGCAAAGTAGTATGGGGAAAATGAAAAGGAGGAGCCACACCTCTCTCCGGATGCATTTTGTCTTGGCAATACAAGACAACAGTAATACACATTCACAGAAAAAGTATAGCTTTTTCAGTCCAGCTTTAAATTGTGTATGTTGCACACACACATTGCTTAACACACATCAGTTGTCAAGTTACTGTAGAAGGCAATACCCTCTGTTATTAAAGGGCTATGCATCTGTTGTTGTTAAAGCTGTATCTCTCTTGTTTAAAAGGACAGACAAACCCTCATTGCATTCCTCCATTTCAAAACAGTCTTGCTCCACAGAGTACAATAAGACCTCTCATTTATATCTACCTAAGCATTTTGAAATTTTGACTTGACAACCTCCTTGTCCAGCACCACAAAGACCAGAAATTCAAATTTTGTTTCATGTCTTGTTTATATGTATATGTTCTCTATGAAGGGAGAGATGTAAAGTAATGGTTTTATTTTCTATATATAAAAACATATTTTTCTCATTTTATTTTAGTAACTTAAATACCATTGGCTTTTGAAATTAGTATCAGATATATCATTTGTTTCTAAAATTAATTTCAGGCCATGCATTTTTTGAGACATTAGCTCATATTTTTATTCTTGTGTTTGCAATTGCTAATGAAGCTGACATTTTTAAAATGAGACTGAGTGCCAGCCTATACCACACAGATGGCACAAACTTTTCAAATTTGATAGAAACTGCACTGCTGTGCCCATGGAAACTCACATTTCCTCAATTAACTTTTAAAAAACTTATCCATAATAATGAGCTAAAATGGCATTTGTGGCACAGTTTTATTTCAATTTTGAATCATTGTCTGAGGTGGAACAAAGTAATGCTACAAATCCAGACCCTAACTCTTTTCCCATATCTACTCAGACAATGATATTATATGACACAATAGGCTCCTCTGACATGATATATGCCATTACCTGCCAACTATGTCTAGCTTCTGTCTACATAGAACAGACAATGTCAGTCTCTACTCTCTACAGAATGGAATAACTGGACATTCAGAAACTAAAGGGAGAACATTTCAGTCTCTTATGACATACTGCTGCTGACCAAAGTGTCATCATTCTTCAGCCAAAGAATTTCAAATGAGGAGAGAAATTCCAGCATCAAAGTGCCAAACTAGAGTTTAGCTATGTGTAATTGTATTTATTTAAAACTTAATTGGAACCAAGGTTTTTTCATGTCCCCACTACAGGTGTTAAATTAGCATAAAAAGCTAGGATGATTGTATTATCACTAATTATGGTTGCTGTGAATGCTCACTGTTCTTATCTTGTATACATTTTAACTTTGCACAGAAATGTCATGGCCTTTTAGTTCTACTGATTATAATCCTCCCTCCCACACTGGGATGTTTGTGTTTGTATGTGTGCATATTAAAACTAGTAACTCAGGACAGCATTTCATGCATCTAATGAAGTGTGCTCTAAATATTCATTGGCTTAAGCTTTTTCTGAATTACTTTCCTGAATTAAAATAGTTCAACTTTTTAAAAGCATACATCTTATGGGCAATTATACCAAAATGGTTTGATCAGATTTTCATATGTAATTTGAAATCAGTTTTGAGCTGGAAATACTTGAATGAATAGTCATAAAAATGCATTTCCTGTGTCTCAAAGCAAAGGAACACAACCAGCTTTCATAAGCCCATGGAAACTGGCTGTGCACTGGAATTTGTTGCACTAGATTACCATTTGCATAGAATAGTTCCCAATCATTAGGCAGGAAGGAAAACAGACAGCCAAGAAACTTATGCTAGAATGCTTTTGGCTGCCACACAGACATCATAGCTAACATGGAACTAGCAAAAATGTAGGGTGCATTCAGAAAAGCAGTTTTCTTGCAGCAAAAGTTAGTTCACAGAGCATGACAGTGGTGAGAATCAAATGGAGAAAAACTGTCTGTTCTAGTTCTGTGAATGATGGATGAACCACTGTTTGTTCAAAAACCAGTTTTTGGAATCTTGTCTTAATGAGTGGCATTCATAGTTAAACAGCCCACAGTATACATATATTTTATTTTATTTCTTGAAGAAAACTCAGATTCACTTTGTTTTACAATGATTGTGAGGTGATACCTGAAGGTCTGAACCATAAATAGAATTTCTACACTTATAATAATAATCTCTTCTGAAGCTTCTAAAACAGTGTTGAGGTGCACACAGAGACAATTAGCACAGTTGTATAATTTTTTCCTCAGATTACAAAGTGGGTTTGATTTTTTTTGCTTACAATGTGGCCTTTACTTGAGCACCAGTAATCTTCCAAAGATAGAATCAACTTTAGGTCTTCATCCTCTCTATTAATTCAAAATAGATCAACTACCAACAGTTCTTTAAAAGACACACTTCAGTAAAAAGGCAATGTACAGTCTAAAAATATGATCATAACAAAGCAACACGGAGAAATAATTAACAGTGACATGGAACAAAGCAGCAGCCATCTTGGCAACAGCTCTGTAATTGCAGCTCATGCTGCATCAGTAATCAGAACAACAATCAGAAAGATAACCATAGGACGGAATTCAGTTTTGGAACTCTTGACCACTGGTTCTTATTGTAATTGTGATTAAATATCTAGCTCCTTTTTCAAAATACTGATAGAGCAGTCTAAATATACCACTGAAAAGATTCCTTATCACTTCCCTATTTGCATACAATTGGAACAGGTTTGTTCCTTTTGCGGTCTTTTAGTATTTATGGAGTCTGTCACCATCAGGAGAAGATGCTCTGTTCCTATTATCCTAAATTATTCACTTAATGTAGCTATTTATTTGTGCTGCACATTGACAGACATGCTTAACGTGTACGTACTCCCATTCAGAGAGAATACTGCCTATGTGACCCCATGTTTTCGCTGCAAAAATAAAGCAAGGTGGGAGAAGCGATCAGCTCCTGCAGATGGGGTCAGAGGGGAAGGGGGGGTTGCTTAAAAGGAGCAGCTCCTGTGGCAATTTCTACGTATATCCTCTTAACATTTTCTTGTAACAATACTGTTTTATAGATGAAACTGCCACAGAGAAAATGACAAATATAACACATAAAAGAACAAAAAGGGGCCATAAATCACAAGTGACACTGGAGCCTATTAAAATGCATTCAGCTGGTGTTGCAGAAAGGAGAGCATTTTCCATTCACTTTACATTCTGCTCCGTAGAATGGGGAGAAACAGAATCTTTGAACTATCAGTGTAACAAATGCTGGAGCTCTAATCAAAGCCGATATACTGGCAATAAGGTTGGTGACAAAGAGAGGCCTTGCAACTGATGAGGGCTGTCAGTCAGAAGTCTTTATCTAACTTGGCTGAGATGCTACAATTGAGAAGAGCTCTGCGCTTTACATAGCAGATACTCTTAGAAAACACAACCGCTAAGTGTGAACAACAGACACACATCATTAAACACCAGTGTGTATGCTCTTAAGAACTCTGATTAGGCTGTGGCTGCCCCACATATGAACATATAAAAGAGTAGACAATTGTCACTCTGACTTTATGTGTTTACTATTGTCAGAAGTATTAGTATACAGAAGGCCAACATGATCAATGTGAGATATGGAGGTGCTCTGAGAGACAAGTGCCCAGAAGAATTTAAATTGTTGGATCCATATATAAATAAGAAAAACAAGAACATGATGAAAAAATAGCCACAACTGGAACATAGACTCTGATTATTATACATCAGTGACGGCCAAACTTGGCCCTCCAGCTGTTTTGGGACTACAATTCCCATCATCCCTGACCACTGGTCCTGTTAGCTAGGGATGATGGGAGTTGTAGTCCCAAAACAGCTGGAGGGCCAAGTTTGGTCATCACTGTTATACATGGAATGAATATACAAGAAATAAAATCATCATTTATCACCATGTAGGGTAGATCATCCCCAAACTATCTTGAGTAACAATGACAAAAGTGATTCTCATGATACAACAGATGAGTAGATTCTACAGATGTCAATAGTACTATATACTTCAGCTCTTTGGTTTAGCTGGATAATGGGTGATGTTGCCTAACTAAAGCATACATTATTAACACAAGGAAAGTCCAGGCAAATATTATACATCACTTGTGAGTTAGTGGTTTCAAGTCTGCTGTCACTTACAAGAAAAATGTAAAGCTGTTACTGCAAAAACATGTGGATTTTGGATTCATTCTCAGAGATATTATATATGCATTTGTTAATCAATTCTGCTAGTTTCAGCTAACCATTCATCTGTTTAGCTGACAGAGCTGGAGAGCTGCCTCAGCAACAAACCGTGTGGTACTAATTTAGATCATGTTTCACTAAAGGTGCTTAGCAACTACTGTCTGCCTCTTCAAGCAGAAAATTCACTATTTTAAAATACAAGAGGGGAAAAGATTTGCTGAAAGGAAGAGTAGCCTCGCATGCTACTTGCAGACAGAGCATTTTATGGGGAATGCACAGGGTTTGCAGAAGCACTGTGGTAGGGCAGGTTAGACTTTCCACCTGGCAATGGAACACCCCAAGGATAGTACCATTTTATTTTTTGCTTTAAATCAGGGGGATACCATGTTTTATTTGATCCAAAATATGTGATGCGTAAAGGGTGTAAGAATCAACTGGCGTCTTATCCAAACCAGCATTTTATTACTTCTTTAGCACAAAAATACCACAACGAAAACCACGTTTTACAAACCAACAAGTGAATATCTCCACATACCAAGCAAATGAATACATTTCTCTGCTGTTCTTAATATAAATATTGAGATTCACTTTATGTAATACTGACAATTTTGGAGGTGTTAAGTATAATGAAGGGACAGGTCTAGCGCCTGTCTTGCAGTGCAGCATATTTTATATTCCAAAGAACTGGAGATATTGTGGTTCAACTAGAAATGTTGTGGTAATCTACCATGTTTTATTTCTGTTGTGAATAATGTAGTTCTGCAGGTGAGGATATGTATCCCATTGGCCTTACATATCTTCAATCACCCCCACGCTCAATTCCATCAAGGAGGGAAATATTGACAACTGGATACATAAACTCTTGTTAAAGCTTCTCAGAGGGGGGGGGGATTAGATGTAGTTGGACATGCATTACCTAGCAAAGATTTTGTACAAAGGCTGCAACAAGCAGTGCTGAAAACGACAAGCTTCTTCCCAAGCCTGGCAGCAAGTCTAGAGAAACATTTTAACCATAGATGCAATACTGACATGGGGTTTTAAACCCATTATCTGTTTCACTGCTGTAGTGAATAGGCTTTGCAGCTTTTGCACAACTTTTCAAATCTAAGCAAAGATATGCCCTATCTAGTCCCTGCTGCAAAAGGGCTTGTTAAACTGGAAAAGCCTGTTCACAGTAGATGTAAACTGACAAGGGGCCCTAAATTCCTTACGAACTTCACTTCTTCAATGAATGGACTCACTGGGACTTGTTGCAGAGATGGGGAGAACATGTTGTCAGTTTGAAAATTCTTTGCAACATTTCTGTAGGAACTAGATGATTTTAATTATCATCAAACTTTCCAAGACTGGCAGTTGGTTGTGCAATTTGTTTCCCAAGAAAGCACTAAGAAGCACCATCAGATTTTTCAGAAAGAAGAATGTATGGATGTTCATGCACAAGTTATTTGGAAACTGTGGATACATGGATTCCATGAATATCGGTCACCATGGGGTAGAACACTCCATATAAATAAGGGAATAGGAACATTACATCCCCATTGAACAAACTTTTTATCCCTGAGAATGCAGCACCTTGCAATTCTCACAAACATCTGTGAATTTTTGTTGAATACAATAGGGGTAGGAATATGTGGCGCAATGGATGTTGAAATCAAACTCCCATCAACCCTTGCCAGTGCAATGTTAACTATAGTCAAACAAAACTTGGAAAGCCACAGGTTATCCATCTCTAGTCCGTTAGAGACAAGTTTTAAATTTATTTTATATTATTTCTTTTGTTAAATTCTCAACAAGAGAAACTTCCAGTAAAATTAATTTATGTAAGTTTAAAATATGTAGATTGAAATTTCAGTCTACCATTTTCTTTTTAGAATATGGATGTAAATGTTTTTTTATTTAATTCTATGTATGTTTAATAGTACATTAACTCTACATTCAGGCTGTTAGTGGAATTAAAAAAAAACTTTTCATGTGAGAAAATGTTGCCCGATCCTAGAATTCATAACGTAGATGTTTGTTTACTATTCATGTGCCTTGTTACAAAAATTCAGAAAAAAAATTATACATCTGAATACTTTGTGTATATAATTGAATCCTGAACAATATGTTAGCTGCTGGAATGTTAGGACAGACAAAGTATTTGTGACATTAGGCTCAAAAGGGATGATCCCATTGCTCAAACACACAAATGAAACATGCAGCGAATTTGTTTGGCACTCTTGGATATAGGTGCCAAACATTTGGTATCCAGCAAATTGCTAAACAAATGTAGAGCTGAACCTCAAAAAGGTCTACATTGTGGTAAACCAGCTACAAGCAAAGAATGATGAGAATGTGGAGGAAAACAAGCCCAAAAAGCGAGATGGAAATGGGTAAGATGACTTGTCTATACTTGAGTGTCTGACCTGTTAGTTGGTCGTCGCCTGCAGCAGGGGCGATGCGAATGTATGGTGTTGTAAGCTGAGTCACGATTATCGCAGCTAAGGCAAAGGAAGATTTCCAGGTCAGCATGCATGAGGGAAAAAAAAGCCAGACTGAAGCTAAGCTAGCAAGAAACAACTTGTTCAGATGTTATTGTTTCAATTCCTTAGAAATTTAAAGAAAGAAAGGGAGGGAAAAAATTGTTAGGAGTGACTTACATTGATAAATTCCTTCATGTGATTGTTTACACATCTGAATAAAAGTTAACGTGAACTTAACTGTGTGCAGGTGAGCTGGCAGCCATTTATATTATGATGGCTGCTGGAAAAAACAGAACCACCAGGAATGGCTACAGGCTAACCACCAGCAATGTTTGGTCTTGACTAAAATTTCTGCATTCAGTTCTACATTCACCAGAGTATGTCAGACTTCAGGATCAGACTCTACTTTGTGCTTTACTCTTGAACCCCAAGATCTATCAACTGGAAGGAGGTGCAAAAGACATAGAATTACAGAACTCGGAGCACCTGCTGAATACAGGAATTTGTTTTAAGCACCAGAACTGACTTCGAGTTCACAGTTCTTCCACATGAAATTTGATTTTTGTTACCCCCCAACCTTTCTTTAGGTTAGCAGCCTTATATATAGGGAGGGGGCACTTTATTGTTATTGTTGAACAATCAGAAATCAAATGCTTGCTAATATATTACAAATCACACAGAGACCTACAAGGGGATCACAGTCCACCCTGATATTCACAACTACATGGAGGAATTTAGCAATGTGAACCAGTCCTTAAATATTCTGTGATGCTTCCTGATGAGTTTTGCACAACATTTTGTTCAAATAAACAAATGAACAAACAAACAAAAAACCACTAGAGTGAATGCACCAGCTTCGACTTATCTTGTCTTTAACCCATGTTCACTGATCTCAGTCTTACTTATCCCACAAATAAATTTCTGAAAAATCTGTTGATTTGGGGTGATATGCAGCATTAGTCACTCAATACAGAGCTAAGTTCATTCATTACAATGGACCTGCTCTAAGTATACCCTAGCTGGATATCACAACACTGGGATGTGTAGCCAACATATACACCAGCCTCTGGGGTGGGGCTAGCTGACTAGTGCATTAGGGGCCCCTTCACACATTCATACTGAAAGCCTGATGGGGGAAAATAACATGCCTTTACTGCCTGGATGGATGGAGATAGATAAACAGTGGAAATCCCTGCTTTTTCTAGGGTGTCATCTTGGTTAGAAGAAATTAACCTTTCCAATTAGATTACAAAAGAGTTAACAAACCCTGATGGCTTCTGTGCAAACTTGGGTCCATTTACTGAACATATTAAAATAAAATGGGTGTTTTACAGTCAGCAATGAAATACTTGAATTTCCCCGCCATTTCCTTAAATTTGCATTGTATATTGTGAGCATTTTAGCTTTTAATCTCTTAATCTCTTAATTGTGTTTTTTCTGTTTAAATCACAATGTGTATGATTTTTACTGAAGTTTCATTTATGGCTGTTTGTAATTTATATACATGAAAAAAATCAATAAAAATAAAGGTTTAAAAAGACGCTAAATGTTTTGTTTTAAGGGTCATCTGCACATTATTCATGCTAATAAGATACTTCTTATTAGCATCTTCAGATACAGGAGTGACTCATAAGAGTCATGGTTAGAACCATCCCAAAATATGAAGCTCCAATTGAATCTTGTTACGACTTCTCCCACAGATTACATGTGCTCCTTAAATTTGACTGCATATTGATTAATGTTTATTACATGAGATCATAGTAAGCATGTATTCTTTCATGAACATAAGAATGGAGAAAATATTTTAAAATTATTATTATTAACACAGTCTTATTTGTTTAACATTTCTCCCCTCCCCATTCTACAAATAACTGTCACTAAATTATTAACCTTGTTATATACGTTACGCTAAGGTGGGGAAATAAAACAACTTTTAAAAGGTCAGTTCCAGCATATAACATCTGGGAAGTGGAGAAAAGAAAAAACCCACAGAAAATTGTGTGAAAGAATCATATGAAAGCTTGTAAATTACACAGAACAGCCTGGGTGCAGTTAGATATGTGGCAATGAGTGAGGAAAGGAGATTATCCACCATCTGCAGACAATTAAGCTCAAAACTGCTGCTGCATAATATTTTGAAATATCTCCATGCAACTCTGAAGCACTATGTTGTTAGTAACTGTTACAGTACTGTTGCTACAAGATATAAATAGAATAATAACCCTTTTCTTCTACAACTGATACTTTCCAAGATTAAAACAATAGTCACCTGTGAGCTGAAAAAGAGAATTGTAGAAAATGTAGACATAGACTGAACAAGTATAATTTGTGGGAGCTGGATAGAAAAATATCTCATAATTTTAGAAATTGAACATTTGGACATTTCCGACAGGTTTCCCCACCACTATCCCCAAAAAGAAACCTGACTACCATTTCCATGAATATTTTATTTGCTCTTTAAATAGCATTATATTGGTTCAGAATGATGGTGTCTATGATGGAGATACAGACCAAAGAGTCAAGATCAGTAGCAGTTTGCAAAGTTTGGTTGTTGCTGTTGGCATCCATCTGCCTCCTGCTTGACCACAATCCTATAATGTCTGAGAGGGCAGTAACCGGACATCCATATGGACAAGGGAATTAGGATCTGGTAGAACTCGGCTTAGTTATCGAGTTCCCAGCACAGCCAGACTACACCAGCATAAGCCCAACATCCGGAAAGAGAATCACTGTTCAGCTGACACTGTTCAGCTCAGAAAGAGACACACTGTTCAGCTGACAGAATCACGATCTTATGGTGGAATACAGCAGGAGTGGCAGGGATGGGGCCAGGAAGGGAGGCTTATGCTAGATCCAAATTCAGCTCAGCTTGGTCATGTGATATGACAACCCAGTGGAGCTTACAATAGTAAAAAGGATGGTGTACGCCCAACTCTTATTTTAAATGCTTGCTTTCCCTCTGCCAAGATCAAGCTAGCTTTGCCAGGAGTAGCCCTTGTTCCCAGACAGAGTTTGGAATGAGGCAATTTATGCCAGTTAAAGTTAAAGCACTTTAAGGTCTGCTAGCTTCTTATACTTAGGATTGTTCTTATTATACAGTATGGATTATGCACACCAAAAGGAAAAAGGAAAAAAAATGCTGACCTAAGGCCACACATGGCTCTAATCTGTCAGTTATATGTCTAATCAGGGGCGTAGCTAGCTGCTCCAGCACCCGGAGTGGTGGGGGCAGGGCGATCTGCCCATGGAGGCGGGGCAATCCGTGCACGGGGGCACTGCAGCGATCCGCCCAAGGGGGCGGCGCGGCAAGCGGCCCACAGAGTCCGCTTGGCGGACACAAGCCCCAGGCTGCCCGAAACGGCAGAGATGTGTGGTTTGGGCGTGCTGCAGGCCAGGCCCCGCGGTAAGTGCCACCCCCATGGTGTGCCATTCTGACATCCCCACAGGGATGACACCCGGGGCGGGCCACACCCCCCTTCCTACGTCCCTGTGTCTAGTTATATTGTGATACAGCATGTTCTCAGAAAGTACAACTTCTATACAAAATAGGACAGGGCTGAAGAATATGTTAGCTTCATACTCAACAGCACACTGCCATTTCTTTTTATTTTTTTGTGCATGCCTCATAGTATATGAAATGTGGGTCTGAAGTATGAAATTTTAGTTTTTGCTGTAGGAAACCATTGCACACCCACAGGGAGAGAGAGAGAGAGAAGAGAGAGAGAGAGAGAGAGAGAGAGAGAGAGAGAGAGAGAGATAACTAAGTAGTTTATTTTATGAAAAGGGTATAAAATCTGCAGTGGGGAAGAAAAGTAATATTCCAAGCAATTCCAGTCAGGAAGTCTTTCCTGTCAAAATGCATTTCACCATTCACTTTCTGCAGGGAGGACCCAATGACATGGATGGAAAACTAATCCCCTCCCTCTTCCCTATAACAATTTATTCTTTCTGTGTGTGTGTGTGTGTGTGTTTCTTGTCAAATGCACCTTCACCTTTATCTTCCCTATCCACAAACACTCCCATGGGAAGATGCATGGCACAATAGGTTAGACACCACCTTTCTGTTTGAACACTGATAAGTACGTATGAAAACTACTGATTGGCAAACACAAATGCCCCTCAGCTGTGATCAGCAAATGAAGCTAATTTCCAATAAAATAAAATAAAATTGGAAAACAGGTTGGTTTCTTTGGAGCCCAATTCCACACACCTTTGACACTATTGTATTCCTGGCAATATCACTTTGTAACACACCTTTCCAAACTCCTACAAGCTCTCAAACCTGCTTGCTGCCTCACTGCATTTCTCTCACAGCAAGGCTGGAAAGGTCTCATTGGATGCCTTTCAATAAGTGCCCTTTCTTCTTTGGCAATCACTCGTAGCGGAGTAAGATTGTCTTCCATGAACACAGTCTTAACAGTGAGTCCGTAAGTGACTGTGGAGGCCAATTCTGGATCCATACGCCCTTCCACAGTGGGGATATAAGGTTTCCATGTGGGAGTTGATCACGGTGAGGGTTTGCAGCTTGTTTCTCCTTTACACCCATGACACCTTTGGTAAAGGCTGGTCTCCAGTTGGAGTGCTCGGAGGCCAGTGTTTCCCAGTTATCAGTGCTTTTGTTACAATTTTTTAGATTTGCCTTGAGAGAGTCTTTAAACCTCTTTTGTTGTCCACCAGTACTTTGCTTTCCATTCTTGAGTTGGGAATAGAGTAGGTACTTTGGAAGATGATAATCAAGACATCCGAACAACATGACCAGTCCAACAAAGTTAATGTTGAAGAATCATTGCTTCAACACTGGTGATCTTTGCTTCTTCCAGTATACTGGCATTAGTTCGCCTGCCTTCCCAAGTGATGTGTAAAATTTTTCGGAGACACCACTGATGGAATCTTTCAAGGAATTGGAGATGGCGTTTATAAGTAGTCAATGTTTCACAAGCGTATAGTACAGTTGGTAGTACAATAGCATTTTGGTTTCCCTGCAAATGTCCCTATCCTCAAACACTCTGAGCTTCAATTGAGAGAAAGCTGTACTTGCAGAGCTCATGTGATGCTGGATTTCGTCATTGATGTTGGCTTTTATGGAAATATAACTGCCCAGGTAGGAAAGGTGATCGACACTTTCCAGGTGCCCTTTAGACCTTCCTGATCAACATGGGAAGAGGAGAGGGCAGACGGCATGTCTGACGTTTCCACCTGCTCATCTCCAGTTTAAGCCTACACACTTCCTTTTGATGCTTGGAAAAATCTTGTATGTCCCGAGTGCTGCTTGTGCCTGAGATGCTGCTCAGCATACTCATAACAATTTAGGGGTCAGGTTGTTCAGACTATGCAAGTTACAAAGCAGAGGTTTACAGAGGTGTACGTAAACCACACAGCAACTGTATTTCTGGTGGTTGCAAAGGTATCTATCCTTCATAATATATTTAATGCGTAGGATTTTTTCCTGTCCATTTGTCTACTCTTTTGTTGCATGATTGACTGCCTCAGTAGGAAACTATGAGGAGATACAGAAATGGGCACTGGCACTGAAATTAGTGGTTATAAACATTAAATTATTTGCACATTCAAATAAACACTTTCCAGTTGTTGGCTCACTTTAATTATCATCATTGTCCTTGTGCTGCTCTACATAATAAACACCTCTCTCAACTTGGGAGTCAGCTGCTAACCAGAAAGCAAAGAAAGCTAATACCAGATTTTGTGTATAGAAAGCTCAACTGGTGAATTGTCTCTTGATTCCAATACTTTTATTTCTGACTTTCTCAAATTTAACCTGTGAGATAACAATACATCTCACTAATTAAGATTGACAAATGCTCACTTTCAACAAGAGATGGAGATGCTTTCATTATACAAAATGAGATTCGTCTGGGCTGCTTAGTAGGCACAACCATCAATTACAACACTATAACTGGGAGGTGTGGAGAACGCAGTACCACTTATAACTGCCTCCTTAGGAACACCTGAAAGGTGGGTTCTGCTATATTCCATCCGTCTGTCAGAGCAGCTTCCAGACAAGCTGCTGTTTTCACATTTGGCATCACTTGCTACCTGCCTTACTACACACTGAATCCCTATTTACTAATCTAGAAACCTCCACTTGTCTCTTTGTCGATATGAGAGCCACTAGACTTGGGTTTTGTTTTTGTTTTTTGGGTTTTGTTTTACAAATATGCAAATATTTGATAATCTGAGCTACAACTTGTATTTCAATACTTCTTACCATTGGGGCACCCAAAGCAGGTCTCTGACACCATTTTAAGTCTGTGCGTCTCCCTGGGGTATTTAGTTGCTGCCCACATATTGCTCTTCCACTGTAAGCTATGTAACGTCCCATGCTTTAACGTGTACATTCCACTACTTGTCATGACTTGTCGTGTCAATGTTGCTGTCTCTTTTTTTGATAGGCAGAAATATTGTGAAAGTTTAGCTTAACCTAATACGCCAATCTAAGCTAACGGTAAGTGGTGGTTGTGGCCTGCCGTGGCACCTCCATTGCCCCTAGAGCCTCGCCACGTGGCCCCAGCCATTGGGATTTCATCCCTGGCCACTGTGGAGCATTGTGGGCACTGTCAACCCCATTTGAATTAAGCCTATCCATGGTGACCTGGGCTTTGCAGGCTCCACTCAGGTCCGCACCCCAGGCATATAACAGGGCTGACAGGGCTGTTGGCAGCCCAGTCGGCCTCTGAGTGTCACCCAGAGGAGTAGTGACCCCCCCCACACACCAGTAGCGGTGTTTACAGGGTACCCTGTTAAAGGAGTCTTAAGGGGAAGTCTCTGTCCATACAGTCAGAAGCAGTTGGTAAGCGGGCCGCAGAGCTTCCCCTAGCACTTGGGTTGGCCCATT
This sequence comes from Podarcis erhardii, assembly GCF_964252035.2. Classification (NCBI taxonomy): domain Eukaryota; kingdom Metazoa; phylum Chordata; class Lepidosauria; order Squamata; family Lacertidae; genus Podarcis; species Podarcis erhardii. The sequence continues at coordinate 49,688,422 of NC_138499.1, read as the reverse complement.
TGTGTAAACATGCGTTTTGCGATGGACCCTTCCACCCAGCCAGGCCCTGTCATCCCTCAGTTTACCGTCAGGGGAATGAGAGGGATACATGCCTGATGCCTATGCCAAGGTTTGCCTACATCTGAAAATCAATAAAGTTGTGGCCTTTTTAATCCAATTAACCAGTGGTCAGGGATGATGGGAACTGTAGTCCCAAAACATCTGGAGGGCCGAGTTTGCCTATGCATGATCTAGATATTTAGCAGTTAGTTAAATTGATATACTGGTATCTACTAGATATCTTCATAAAGGTAACAGTGTTAAAATTAATCATTTGCAGAAGATTCCCTAGAAAGTTTTGCAGCTTTTTAATCCTGACATGCAGCTTAGAGCACTTATTTCCAGTAACTCACAGGGTGTGTGTCTCTGATAATACTATGGTTTTCCCAGAGATTTTATGAAGTGTGGGCAAATATGCTTTCACAACATAAAATGAACTTGCATATTTAAATAAAAGCTGAATTTCCTTCTTTCCTTTCTCCTAAGAGGCTAGTTTGATGTCATCTGTTGCTATGGTAGCTACCTCATTGCAGAAAATATGATCTCTTTTTCCAAATGTAATAAGTAAAAAAGTTAATCCAATCAAATAGTGAAATAAATGGCAAAATAATCTTTAAATATTTAAACCACAGATTGCCATGTGATGTTATTAAACCAGTGTAGCATTATATAATAAATTGGACCAGATTCTTCCTCTTTATTTTATTTTAATTTTTAAAGTGCCAGAACAATAGTTAGACAAAATTCTGCTTGGCCAGAAATGATATACTGATTGAAGAAACATAATTGGTAAAATGTAGAGGTGATGTAACCCTTTATAGTAAACAACTAGCAGTATGTAGGCTATTGGATGTTTATTCATCATGCAGAACATCCAATAATAAATAGTTACCTATATTATTATTTTTAAAAATGAGGTGAAGCAATATAATCATGCTGATAAGAGCATACTCCTTGCATGAAGAGGTTGATAAGACTATAGTATCTTTGAACATAAGACTTCATTTACAAAGTTTGCTTAATTGGTTGCAACAATTTGCACAGAATGGAACTCTCATGGACACTCCTATGCGCAGAACACAAGTAGACAGGTTTTGCCTCTTTGTTCTCTGTAGACCCCTATGTTTGGAGCTTGCTGGGTGCTGTAGGTGGTGGTGGGGACTGTCTCCTTCCACCAGTGGGAGCATCCAGTTGGTAAAGCAGGAATCTCTGTGGATGCAACTCACTTCTGAAAATGGAAGGAAAGCTTCCATTTAAGGAATGGTAGGTCTAGATCCAACTTTATGTTTCTTATTGATGTGGTAATCAAGCTTTGTGTCAAATATTTCCAGCTTCTTTTAAGAAACTAATCCACACTAGTGGTGGGTAGTTCTTCTTCACTTAAGAAATTATTTTTTAAAAACAGTATTTCATTTCACAATTCAGCCCCACAAAATCAGGGGATGAAGACTTGGATTAGCTTCCTGAATCATGAAACTCCTGAATGTGATCAGGTTTGACCTCTGTTGAAACTCAAGATTAATGGAATTTCAAAACAAGGTGCAATGACAAATAATGTCTCTCTGTGCCTGTACACTTCTTAGTCATACTGGGAATGCAGATGATAGAAACTGATCTTGGAAACTGCATTGGAGGACATGAAAGGAAGTAATTTCTTAGGTACCTAAGGCTCAAGCCATGAAAGGCTTCGAAAGTTAGATTTCCCCTTTTAAACAATTCACCTTGAATCATACTTGGAAAAATACAGGAAGTCACTGCAGGGGAGCACTAGTGTAATGTGTTCCCAACACCCCACCCATGTAAGCAGATGGACTATCACATTTCGCATATGAAACTTCCGAACAATCCTAATATACAATTCATTACAACAGCCCAACAGTTATATCACAGTCACAAATGGAGGTCATCAGACCATCATAAATTTTGTGCTCCAACCACTGGTTGCCTTATTGAGAAAGGAAGCTGAAGCAAACCTCTTGCAATCCTAGAGTGAGCAATAGGAATGACAAATAATTATTGTTTACTCAACCTAGTATATTGATGTTTAGGAGCACCAATAGGCATAGCTACTCTGCACCAAAAATGTGAAAACTCTCCTAATTATTTTTAAACTTTTGGTGGACAATTGAAATATGAGTGGAAATTAGGCTTTCACCACCTTTTTAAATTAAACAAACTCAGCCATTCATTCTCTTACTCTTATACTTAAATAAATAATACTTAAAAATATCGTTAAAATGGTATAATTGGATATGTGTATTTAACCATGTATATTATGATACACAATTTGACAGATTTAAGGCTAAGAAGACACAATGGAAGCATACCTTTTGTGGCCACTCTGACGCAGTCAATTTTTGTTTCCTATGCCAGATAAAGAAAGAAAAGGTCATTTTCTAGTTTACATCCACAGCAAGAATATAATACATTGCTTCTGCTTAAAATACTGCTAAGATCTAAAATCAGTACCAACTTTTACATGTTTGGTTTCAAGCTTAATAGCTTCCTACACTAGTCAATGTATTTCCCTGCTATGGACAACCAAAGGAAAATGCACTTGGGCATGTAACATCGATACTTCACTTAATATAAACCTAGAAGATGAATGAGATGTTATTAGACATGATATGTGTACTTTCCACCCCCCTCCTTTTACAACACATTGACCTTGGGATATTTTCTTTTCTTTACAGTCAGCTACACAGTTCCAAGCAACATGCTAGACAATGTAAGAAAGCAAACAAAAATCAATGGTGTTTCACATTTCTGCACTGTCAGTGCACTGTAAAAGAGGGGCCATTATGTTATTTGGCAGAAAACATTTCCCTGCTGTCAGGGGAGACAGCCAAAGCTTATCAAGAGTTGAAGGGCTCGGGGTAGGTCTGTCCTGAAATAGAAAACAATTCTAGAATGTAGAAGCTGGATTAAAAGCGACCTGCAAAGGATGGACCTTTTATGCACTTTTCACTTTGGCTCCATCAACTTATTTCTTTTAAACTCTTTAAGAGAGAGAGAGAGAGAGAGAGAGAGAGAGAGAGAGAAAAGGCTTGTGTCTTAAGTCAGGGCAATCAAGACTGAAAATGGGCGCACAAGCCAATGCAAGCTAATATAATGCAGCAGAATAAGCCAAGTATAAAAGCGAAAATCATTTAATAGGAGCAGCATGATCGAAAAGAGGACAGAATGACAGTAATTTTGTAAGGAATGATTGCCTAGGCTCTTAACCATTGACAGAAATATGTGCTTCCTCCCACTGGCTCCATTTCCCTCCCAAGAATGACTGGCCTGGCCAATACATAACTATGCAAAGAAAAACATTCAATTTCTTTTTTCCATTGTCTATTTGGCACCAAAATTAGACAACCTGTGGTCTATTCACACATGAATATCGCTTCAAACCAACATCCTAAAACTTACCCCATTGGCTCTGCTGGCAGCTTGAAAATAAATACTATAGCTTTTATGAGGGAGAAGAGGAGTGTTCCAGAAGCCACTGTAGGTTTTGTTGTCACCAATTGTAAAAGTCTGAGAAGACTGAATACTGTTGGCCGGGAACTCGGCTGCAAAATAATACTGAGAGTTCAAAAGTGAAGCATTCTGGAAGTGGATTGGTACTGGATAGCATTTCAGGATTTCAGTTGTTTTCTTGGTTCTGCGGGGACGCTCTTCCTCAACCACTATTTGGTAGACACTAAAAAAATGAAAAATGAAAAACAGGAGAGGGTGGAGGAGAAAGAAAAGACAAAAATAAAATAAAATGCTGGGTTAATTCAGAGTATGCAAAATGTAATTTTGAATCATATAACCCAGTATTTACGATAAAATATGTTATGTTTGAAAGCAAGGAACAGAGTGAAATAAAGTTATCATTCAAGAACTGCATCTATAAAGTACATGCCTCTTCCTTTTTAAATACACAGAAGGAAATGGTATACACCATAAAGTTGTTAAAGCATTTCATAGATAAACTGGTTAGAAATATGTCCTTTGAGTACTCACAGGTAAGAAATATATGTTTCATTGGTAATAAAAGGTGCTACACATATTTTTGTGAACAGAGAGTAGGTACGAGGCTATAAATATTCTACTTTACGCCATTTGCCTTGTTTGAATGAAATGGTATGACGGTCAAATTCACAGGAAAATAATAAATAAGAGGAATACCGCAGTAGTGACCTGGTCTAAGAGACTTACTTGTAGGTAACTGTTTTAAAATGTGCATGTTGTGAACTGCCAGGGAATTGTGTTCCCGTTCTTTATGGGGTCAAGTTTGCCCTACCCTCTCCTAGGGGAAAGAGACTTGGGATGACCATTGAGAGGGATCAGATTAGCCTGGTATTTAAGGCTGTTCCGCCTCCTCTATTCCCTCCCATTTGCCTTTGCAGCACCCTCCCTTTTTAGTATGGGCTTTAGCTAGCTGCCTTTTATGGCACTGAATAATAATTTGGGTGGATCCATGATTGACACTTGGGACTCCCTATTTTCCCCTACTTCACAGTTTAACACAGTTTTTGTTGATTTGTATTATGCAGGTAAGTAAGGAAAATATAATAATTTAATTCTCAGTCATCCTGAGGATTTATGGGAGTAAGGGTACTCGAGTCATCACCCATAGCATGAGGTCTGGTGGCATTGTGGGTGCCCTTAGGACAGTGGGTCTACGTTGCAGGTTGGACTTCAATTATAAATGTTCACGTAGCAAAGAGGGAGACATTTTCCTCAGTTCTTGGGCTGGGAACAAATATATAATCATTTATTCACCCTGTCCACACATAATTATTTGTCTAATTCTTTCTTGGTGTGGCAGCAAAGTGGAAATTTTATGTTTAAGCTGTATATTTGGGTTTCAGTTATTTTTTCTAAATTGATATTATGTTAAACTTTGGTTTTGTGATGGTTTGATGACTAGATAAAAATAAGCGGACCTGATCTGATCAATTAATAACTAAGCTTATGATTGTTTATGGACCCTTTAATGTTTTAATCAACATGGTCCTTTTTATAAAGTTTGACTGCAACTTGTTAGTTATCTAGAAACACAGCATACTTTCTGGAAGCCAAAATAAATAGCTCAAGGTTATCAATTGGTAACCTGAAAAGGAATTCCTGCACTGTAGCTTGTAAGCACTTTGTTCAACTGTTAACAATATACCAGATGTTAAAACTGGAATGAGAAAAAACAACTCTCGCATGTTCTGCTCACAGTGCATTTGAAGAACTGAAATCATGAACATTTCAGCAATAAATGAAAACCAATCTGCTTTCCTGCTGCAAATCGATTTCTGCAATCACGGGAGAGCACTGAAGATCTGAAATAGTGCTCACATTTGCTAAATGTTCACATATTTGTGCAGAGGTCTATTTTTATGCAGCCTAAAACTGAATACTTTGTTTCTAGATCCTTGATCATCTCAGTCAACCTCCTATTCACACATGCCAGCTTGTCAATACTCTTCTTAAACTGTGGTATCCAGAACTGGACAGAGTACTCCAGATGTGGTATGACCAAGGCAGAATAGAACGGGACTATGACTTCCCTTTATTGGGACACTATACTTCTGTTGATCCACCTTAGAATAGCATTAGCTTTTTTTTTTGCTGCTGCTGCTTGTGGTCTACCAAGCCCCCCTAGTTGTCCAGTTATATTCTTGGAGCTGGTTCTTCCTGGCCAAGGGTATAACCTTGTATTTGTCCCTATTGAAATTCATTTTGTTAGTTTGGGTCCAAACTAACAAAGGTTAGTTAAGGCCATACTGAATTCCGATTCTGTCTTCTGCAGCATTGGCTACCCATTCCAGTTTGGCATTATCTGCAAATTTGATGATCACTCCTCAATTCAAGCCGTTTATAAAGATGTTAAACAACATAACTTGTTTGTTAGAAGTTAGGGTTATATGTTATGCTGTATATGTATATGTTATACGTATATGTTATGCTGTTAAGTACCTCTGGATACGAACGGGAGCCGTTCTGGAACCCCGTTCGCATCCTGAAGCGAACGCAACCCGCGTCTGCACGTGCTGCGATTTGCTGCTTCTGTGCATGACGTCATTTTGAGCGTCTGCGCATGCGCGAGTGGCAAAACCCATAAGTAACGCGTTCCGTTACTTCCAGGTTACAGTAGAGCACAACCAGAAAATGCTCAACCTGAAGCAACTTCAACCTAAGGTATTTCTATCAGCATCGTGACAATGTAAGGGTTCACCAGTGTAAATGGGAGTATAGAATTGTCCTGTTAATCTCTGCCTATACACTTTTCCAAATTTAGCCCAGAGTAAAATAGCTTTGCTCCGATATAGTTGCTATTTGTTTCCATTGCAAAATATAGGCAACTGTACTGACCTCCAACAAATTACTTGCTACTAACTGCTTTTGGATAAAATCCACAGTTGCCGATCTAGCAACTAAGAGAATAAAATAAAATGCACAATTCTTACTCCAACAAGCTCTAATAACAAGTCCAGTTATTTTATTAACCTGACTGAAAGCTGATCTTAATCACACAGGTAGAATCCATTCATAATGCGTCTTTCAAATTATTGAAATACAATTGGCTTTCAGGGCGTTTTATCCTGAACAGCTCATACTAGTTATTCTACACACAATACCCCATATACACCTCATTCTAAATGCTTGAATTCTTCCTTTGACACATTAAAGAAAGAACCTAGTTGACTAGAGCAATTTCAAACCCCAAATATCTTTTCATCTTTACTCTAAAAGACAAATTAGATTTGTGAGCAACCAGACCTCAAACCTATTTTGTCTTTAATAATTTAAGCACCAAAAGGTCACAAAGCTCTTTTCTGTTCCCCTTTATCAAAGTCCAAGTGGTAATGAAAAATGGCTAAATGCTGTCTACTGCCCCATTTCCACACAGGACTCTCTTCTTGATGTAAATTAACACGTTGTAAGTACCTGGGTCAACTATAACCTGACAGCATTTTATGAGTTACATGTTTTAAATGTGTATAAATGAGATCATCTTGCTAATGACATTTATAAGATCCTTTGAATTACAGTCATAATCTAAAACCCTTCTGTAAATCTCACTGCTGGAAATGCTTCCTGGTAATATATAATAATATAGCACCAGCCAGAAAGAAATCTTTAGGTTTAAGCTTGATAAAACCCATCACCGATCCAGATCTCAATATTCAAGCAGTGTGTTAACCATATCTTCTCATTGTCTAAAGTTACATTGTGCCTATTAGCCTAACCTTTTGCATTTTAACTAAAATGTGAAATAAAGCCCACACTAAGGTAGAATGTGCCCAAATAACAGATCACGAAACAAATGCTTTTGCAAAATCACATTTGCTTTGCAACAAATACAAATCACCCTGCCATGTCTCATGCAACATAAATAACGAAGTCTTGCTTGCATTTGTGATGTCCTTAGGTCTCATTGCGTTCCTTTGCTTTTAAAAAAAACCTTCCTTCTAGTTCACAAATCTAATGAAGTAGGCTTTTATTTATAAAAGCTCTTGCCACAATAGACTGATCAGACATTTAAGGTACTATAGGATTCTTTGGGCACAATCCAGTGGGGCATTCTCCTGCAAAAGTCCAGGTGACCTTAATGGGAAGACTGCAACGTAAGGTCTTGCACTGCTATGACTTCAGTGAGACTTGAGAAGGACAATTTCCTGATGGATTGTGCTCTTTATCTTTTTAGAGTCAACTTTTTTCTAGTTAAGTCCGGTAATGCAGCTGTTCATCCCAGCAGTCTCTTGATTCCCCCCGACCCCCGGTAAGTATGGCAACCTTAAAAGGCAGAGAAAGGCTGCCTATGGCAAGTTTCTCTCTGTCTTCCCTTGTGAGACTTCTGCTTATTCAAGCCTGGCCTTGTTAATCCATTTTATCAACTCACTTGGACTAGAAGTAGCAATTTGTCGGTTTGGAAAAGATGTGGCAGAGTGTGTGCTTTTCTCCACCTGTCTGCCTGTCTCACTTTTCTCCCTCTCCAGGTTTCTCTGGGAGTCATTATGTGGGACCAGGAGCAGGCATAGCATCACAGCAGAACCACCTTCCAGGCAGTAATGGTGTGAATACCTGTTGTGTGGCTATTCCCTCCCCCCCACAGGTGGAATAAATGAAGACAACGGACACAGAGTTTTAGGTTAATGGGCGAAAATGGCCACAACTTTATTGATTACAGGAAAGAAGGGTATTGGCTTTAGGCATTGGCCCTAACCGACTATCCGGTCTGACCGGGAAGGGTTAAACACCAACAGGGGGAGCCACCCGAGATGCATATCCCTAGGCGCTCCCCGAGGGGTTACCGCTCGGGGGCGCGCTTTAGGCCCTAGCCTCCGTAGGTTTCGGACGAGGCGTCGCCCCTCGGAGTCCTTTAACGAACTACCCTTCAAACATTGGGGGAGGTGATGGCGTTCCTCCCCCCCAACCTCAAACCGAGGGAGTTGTGACGATTTGCTACGAGGTAGGCGAAAAAACCAAGTGGCTCACAAAACCAGCCAATTAGCCAAATGGAAAAACTCCTACCAGGCCCCTTGCGGCGACCAGCCGAAGCCCATAGCAAGGTCAGTGGCAAAACCTAAAGGGCGGGTGGGTGGGAAACCACGTCGTCTCCAGGGAAGAAAGGGGGCGAGCCAGGGGCTGCCCTGACCTTAAGTGGCCCTACGAAGGCCCGCCCCTGCCGCCAGCCGATTGGCTGGCGCCACAGGGTATGCTAATTGGGGGAATCCCTGTCTCCCGCGAGGCTGACGCCAGCCTCGCGAGAGCGAGTGTGGGCGGGGTCGTGATCCCACAACCCCCCCTCCTCCTGAAGATCGGAAGGGGCATTGCAACCAGGAACAATGACAGGTAATAGGGTTGGGGGAGAGAAAACACTCCAATGCAGGATTCCAAGCACTCCTTTCCAACACATGTGGGGTTGGGAGTGGGAATTGGAACAGGACAAGGTGAAAAGTCCCCAGAAACTCTAAATAAGACCTCTTTTTACTAGAGGAGTAAGTGTGTGATTCTGTGTTCCTTTTGAATGCTCTGCAAATTGCGGCTCAATCTTGCTGAATACAAGGCAGGGCGATGTGGCACCATGACTCAATCTAAAGACCATGAGTGGTGGTATGCCATCATAGCACAACTAACGTCCCCTGATTAAAAAATAAAATCAGATGAAGAGGAAGGCAAACAAAGGATAGGGCAGAGTCAAAGGAGGACAGTGCATAGTCAATAATGTGGCAGAACAGAACATTTCTGAAGCAGGAAGAGGAGCAGAACATAACTGTTAAAAACGTACATTGAAAGCGTCTGTGGTTGTTGCTGAATACACACACTGTCAAAAACCTGTGTAGAGGGGGCCAGAGTTGTTTCGACTGCTGTTGTGACTTGAAGACATTTTGTCTTTGTTCATCCTGAAGACATTTATTGGAATACTTACATTCCAAAAACTAGGTATTACATTTTAGTTGTAGAGAATTGGGAAGACTCCATAATAATCATTACCTGAGGGCTTCAAAACACAGATTTTTTTAACTACAAGTTGCCAGCAATAAGTATATCTGCAAACTAGGATTTGCACTCTTCAAAAGCTTATATGCTGCAAGTACTATCCGTGGCAGCTCTTTTTCTTAGCTGCATTGTAATATATTCAGCAGCAACTGGAATTAAGCTGATGCTCTTTATTCAAACTCTGGGCACTATAAATCTCTGAAACAGGGCAAGCAGAGACGAGGAGGCCAAAATATTTTCCCCTCTAGTTTACTACAGAAAGACCGACTCCACAAATAAAGCTAAGGAGAAATGCCCATGTAGCCTTTCAGGAGGAGGAAATAAAAGATGGCTTAATTTCAGCCTCTAGAGATAAATGCCCAATACAAACTCTCAAGTAGCTAGGATAAGATTTATTTTCAGAGTCCTAGTCCAGAGGGAGGGAGAGTGCAGGGATGGCATCTAGCTTTTACATGCAACCCTTAAGCTTCTTTGTGACTGCCCAACTGTTTCACATGAATATTTTCAAAGATTTAAAAGTCACTATTTACAAAGGGGATTTTCTGCCAAAAAGAGATCCAAGCAAAGCCTTTCCTTAGCATTCCTATGCATACAGACAGGAAATCCCTATGGTTCTCCTATAAAGGAGAGTGTATCATCACTGGAAGGTGGAGGTATTTTTCCCTGCATGCTGCCAGAAGGGCGTTTACAATGAGAGTGAGACCAATTATTCACTTCTTCAGGGAGGGAAAATGCTTGTTTATTTATATGATATCTTGATTACAGAAGAGCCTGGGGAGCTTCAAAAGCTGCATATATTTGCCACTTAACATCTCTTCTGAATGCTAGGTTTTAGCAAAATACAAGAAAAAATGATTTTCAGTGGCACAATCCAGTACCTACATTATAATGTCAAATAATGTGGCAATAATTCATTTGCCCAGCCTAGGAAAATATCACAGTTCTGCCTTTCAAAGCGTGCTGCAGCACCCTTCTGAACATATTGTGGGCCAAGGGAATGGGGACTGTCCTAGCACAGAAACCCTCGGCTTCCGTTAACTAGTCAAAATCTGCCAAGGCATGCTGCAATAGACCTGACAGTTGTGATTTGTGTCATGCTACTCAGGATTGCTGTGGAAATTATAAATATTAGTACTTTAAAACTTTTTGTCTATTTAAAGGGAAACAGAAACGGTAACATTTTCATTTCTGTATCAATCACTTATTCAGTGTAGGGTGAAGAAAAGGAATTAGTTCCTCTTCTCTGTCTTTTGAACCTGTCAGTTATGTCTGAACTGAGTTACAATGGGTTGATTATTAAGGAAATCAATTGTCACTAAATTTAGGCCAGTGGGTGAGATCTTATATACTGCAAGTGGGCATCTGCTCATACACTGGTGCTTCTCTTATCTCTCCTTTCTCCTGCAGCCCTCTAGGCATGTTCACATCCTAAATCTGCTTTGGAAGATGCAGGGGACCCCCTGGAGCAGAATTTGGGGACCCATAGGGAGGGCTGGGAGGGGGCAGAAGAGAAACTGCATGTATGTTAAACAAGCAGATTTCCAATGCACAAGCAAGCAGACACCACTGGATGTTGCCCAATGAAATCTGTACTTTCCGCCTGTGTCAATATTCTTTAAAAATTATATTCTAGATTATTTTACGTCATGAAAACTAGACTATAGACGAACAGAACCAACAAGCATTTTAGTGAAACAAAGGCATTAAGATAAAGCCTGAATGTACGCCAAGCAGTAATTGCTTGTTTTAAAATTTGTCATACTAGATAGGTGTTCACGGTTCATGTCACTTTGAAAAGCTTGGATACCCTATTACAGAAAAGTCACCTGACCTAACCAGACTTTGTTCATAAAAAGCAATAATGAAAAAACAGCATTTTTTTTTGTAATGTGCCACATATGCTAGATTTCATAGCTAGATTTTCAGTGATGAATATTCAGTTTCTGTAACATTAATTTCTCTTGCTCTGGCTGTGATCTAGATAAGATCAGTCATAAATTGCTTTGGAATATTAGCTGGGTACCATAAATGTGCTTTGTGTTCTCTCAACCATAAGTCATTACAAAAAGTGGCTTGGCATCAGCAAGTCACTAGTGCCTTAAAAAAACTCCTCCGTGTGGCACAATATCTTGCTGCTAGCCTATTTAGTGATAAAATCTGATATAATAAAATATTAATTACAGCTGAAAGGTTGGGTGAAAAATATGAACTCAATTACAGCCCCGTATTGCGCATAAAGGGCAGTGGGGAAAAAATCTGTTCATTATGGACATAACAACTGGAACATTAGAATGAATCTGAAAGTTTCCTAAAAGGACACCTGCTATTAATCTTTACATCAGCCACGGAATTCAAAGTTATTTTCTGCACACCTCACCTTTTAACCAAAATAAATATATTCAGCATGGATAAAAATCAATGAATTAAAAACACAAGGATTTAATTAAGTTTCTCTTGAAAAATAACTATGTTAATACTAAACAACATGAGTATAAGTATGTCAGCCCTACAGTTAAGCCTCTAAACTGAATCAGTGCCTCTACCAGATAGTTTGAGTTAAAGGCAGATTTTTCATATAAATGAAGAACCAATCTGATCATTTCTCCAATATGAATAAGTATAGCTACCAAACACAGGCATTTCATTGTCACCTGATAAAATAATCTGCTCTAATCTGCCCAATAACTATTAGTTCTTATTTCTGCCTATCAGGCATGGGCATTTACCATAATTTCTGTTTGCTACTTTGTTTTTGTGAGAGTAGTGCTGGGTGAAGGCAGAGGAAAACAGCAAAGCAAGAAAGAAGAAAGGACAAAATTGTCCACTGCAGAGTCCCCATGTTTCTGTATTTCTGTATCAGATAGGTGTTGGCTGCAAGATGTGCCTATAAGAGAATATTTTTTAAAACCCCTATAGGCGAAAAATGGAAATGTGCAAAATGAATACAGTGCAACAAGGAGCTGCAAGACCTGGCTGCAGAAATAAACTGGAAAACGGTATTTTATTTAATTGCAGATCAACATGCTTAGTGGTCAGATAATACTGTATAGGAAGTATCTGGAACAAAAATATGTGGTAACCAAAGTATAAACCTTTCAAATTGCCTTGATTTAAATCAAAGTAGGAAATTGACCCCTGTAGGTCAACTTTGACACGTGGGTGTGGCTACACATGATGTGTATTTTCCTTTGCCCATGATGGTTTGCAAGCACCAACACTCAGGTGATTGCCAGTGCCTGCAAACACCTTTCAAGAGAGAGTTACTTATTTTTCTGATGTCAGGTGTGGGGTTGGTGGGCATGGCTTGGTCCAAACAGTCTTGTGAGCCTAATTAGTCCCACAGATCAGAGGTTCCTGGCCTCTGATCTGGCCTCTGACATTTAATACACTATATGTGAACTCCATTTTTCATTCAGTGCAATTATTAAAACCACAGCACAAGAATGTACCAAAATTATGAGGTCAGCTGACAATGCACTTTCCCAAATATCAGATATGTTTTGTTTAGGAGATGTGAAACTAGCAATGACTGGGTTCTTCAGTCATTCACAAAAATTATTGACCTCAGAAACTGTTGACCAGCAGTTCTGAAATACTTTCACTTCCAATTTTCCCTTCTTTCTACATTATATGGTATCTGAAGTTATCATTGCACTTTCAGTGCTTCCAACGCAACCCAAGAAGTACAATTTTGCACATCATGTCCTTGGTGAGATGCATGTGTACATGGGCAAATCTATGGCTATCTCAAGTGGTTTGGCAGTCCATATCTTCCTCCCCATGACAGCACTGGGCTGGAAGGAAAATTATGCCAAAGTTTACTATGTCTTACTGTTTTATTGGTTGTTTGCATTGTGAATTATCTATTTCTGTGTTGTATTTTCTTTGTAACAATGAAGTGTGAGTAAGAATTAATTTAGAAATAAATAAATGTAAGCGTGAGCTATGTGCATTCATGTGTGTCTGTCAGTGTGGGTTTTTGTGTGCTATACTTGTGGTGTGTATCTTTGTGTACCAGTGGGCGTGCACGAATGCACACAACCAGTTTGGTCACAACCAGTTGCATAGGCATACTGGCATATGGTCTTGGAATGGTTGGCCAACCTAAATGTGGCCCCTGAGTAGGAAAAGGGTTAGCCACCCCTGCTACAGTGAGTACCCCCAGAAGCTCATTAGATAAGTAAAACTGATATTTGTATGTTAGAAACTTGAAGAGTCAACACTTACTTCTGCTACTGAACAGCAGGACTCATATTGCCAACTTGCAATCTATGCTCACTCAACTCCCCATAGGGGAGTTTCACAGCTTTCACAGCCTGGCTAAGAACACAAGGTACCCTTCAAATTGAAGAAAGGCCTTAACACAAATAATTTTTCCACGTTTGTTGCCTTCCCTGGCAACCCTATGATAATTTACTCCAGAGGTTTAGGGTGGAATAGCATGTGAAATGCACAGTGGTTTGGAGAGGAAGTCGCAAAAATACACAGGAGCCTCTGCTAAATCAAAAGCATTTGTGAGGATTACCAGGTAAGATCCACCCTCTATTGTGTGGGCAGGTAATCCCTCCCCCTACCTGGCCTGGTTTCCCTGGCAACGCTTCCCCCAGGTGGGATTGGACAACTCACTGGGGTAGGCGGGGACCTCCAGGTATCCCACCTGAGGGAAGGCAAAAGCCTATGCTGATGGGACCACTCCAGATCCAGGGCTGCACGCGTCCACGCAAAGGGCGCCCCCCGTTTTAAGTGGGGAGCAGTCATTGTGTACACAGAACTCCTGTGAACAGCATTAACGTGGCGTGAAATAAAGAATTGTCAAAAAGAATCTCTGCAGATCAGCACACAACAAATTAATAAACCAAAAAGCTAAGACTATTAACTGATTTTTGATCAGAACAAGCACACAGTGCAGAAGCGTAGTCAACTGAATAAACATAAGCTAAAAATATTGGTTCTAACGTTGAATTATGAAGCTTAAGAGGATCCAGAGCAAAAGGCAATAGCTGAGCCCCAAATGACAAGGTTATCTCTGCTCTCCTAGCAGAAGACGTAGCATGGAATCAAGGGGATCCTACCTTTTTAATCAAAACTCCAGATCCTAGTCACAATACTTGGTTGTATATGGTTTAGTACTTTCTGAGAAATTCAGTTAACTTGTTTTAGGATGTTGAGTATTGGTGAAACAAGGCCAAGTAATCATAGTCATATGTACTTTTGCCCCTTAGCCAAGTAAATAGGCTGGGTGTCTTGCTGAAACAAAGGTCAGATATAAGCTTACAAATTACATAGGATTTCTACAATGTATGCTTGCTTCACCCTATATCTTCATTTTAAAGGTGCTCATGCATCTCCCGTAAGACAGAAGTGCAAGTTCCTAACTTGAATGTTACACAGCAAGCAGGCACAGCTATTACAGCGGTTATTTGAAAAGGTCACATGTTCAATTTCACACATGAATACAGATGTGTAGCTGTTTCCCAACATTTGAAAAGCCTTGCTCAATGTCCTATCTGTCTGAATCAAAACTTAATGAACTTCGATGGAATTACTGTGGCTTACGAGCTATTTTGCTCTGAACAAACCACTGATTTCAAACAAAACAGTTGTCTCATACACTCTCTGTTAAAGTTAAAGAGCTATTATCTTGTCCATGGCTGCAATCTGTAATGTGTAACTATGTTGAAAAAGATGGGTGTTGTTGTTTTTTTAGTTCCAGGAAATTTGAATTCTTGAAGCTTAAGAGTTCTTTCAAATAACGATGCAGGTTTCATTAAAAGTTATAACACACCAGCAATTTATTTGGAACATATAAATAAAACATATTTTGCACAAATTTACATTTCTGACACTTGCAACAGTGCAACGATAATTTCAAAGTTTTAAAATCTACTTTATGTCTTGGGTTAATTCTCCCTTTTAAAAGAACACAGAAAATTGCTTAAGGTATAAATAGAAACAGAACAAAGAACTATGCTTATTGTTGAAATCTCAAATGTTCTGGTTGCCAAGAGCATTTGTTTGTGGGGTAACCCTGAACTCTGGAGAAACAACACTCTTTTAACAAAACAAAAAAAAAAGAAGAAGAAATAACCCAACAATATAGTGGAGACGCTGAGACAGAATAATTTTCACAAGTGACATAAAATCTGGTTTTGCATTTCTGCATCTAGATGTCCTTCCCAAAGGCATTCAATGGGTTTGATGGGAGGAATTCAGACCTTGAAATGGCAAGCTGGCATCCTGCTTGGCAAGTACATCCACTGGCAGGGATGACTCTCTGAAATGGTAGTTTGGTATGGGCAAAGTAACTCTTTTAACCAAATTCACTAACCCATTTCCCCCCACAGACCACTTGGATATTGCTGGGGGTCTTGGTGAACCATTGAATGATTTTTCTGTCTGTTGCAGATGATTTTTTAATGTATTTTTATCACTTCTTTTATTTCTTATATTGTATTGTATTTTATTTTATTGTGTTACAATCTGAATTCCATAGTCACGGACACTCTGCTGGCCACCTAAATGAAGCTAGTGGACCGCTGGTGGACCAGACTCTGGGAATCCCTGTCCTAATTTATTGTTTCAGGTATCTAGGTTTCTGGGGGCAGTGAGTGGTATCCAACCAAGCTGACCAGTTTGTGCAATGACTTCCCTCTCCCCTCAGGGGTGAATGGGAGAGAAGAGGGTAACATTCTGTTGTACGAATGAGACAACTTTGTTGGACACAACCCAATATTTCTAGTATGATATCTGTCTAGACCACCCTTCCCCAGTCTGGTGCCATTCAATTGCTTTGGTCTACAACTCCCATTGTCCCTGAATAGGGTCAATCTATCAATTTTGATTTCCCTCGGTTTCCCATCTTTCCAATCTTAAGTTAATATAGCCACATTTCCACATCAGTTTGTGGTTCATTTTTGTTTTTAAAAAGTTCTCACCAAAAAATCTGCATTTTAGTAAAATTTTGTCTTAATGTATACATTTCTGTATCCAGTATAGCAAAACAGTTCTATTATAATGCACGTTTGTGTGTTCCTTTCACAAATATAAGCATGTTTATGCACACTTTACTGTAACATGCAATTTTGTACACATCTCTTGTCTGAAGAACTGTTTCAGTTTGCTTACTGAATCGGAAGGTATGAATTTGTAGGCTTTAAATGTGAACTTAATCAAATTTATTCTTAATCCCTATTCCTGACTGTTAGCCATGTTGGTTGTGAGTAATGTGAGTTTTAGTCCAAAAGAGCTGGCTGTTCCAGAAATTGCAAATGACATTGCAGGACTGGAAAGTTTCTTTATAGCAAGGAAACTACTCCCCACCAACAAAACCCAGAAGTGGAGTCCTAACTGTAAAACCTTTTCTGGGATGAATTGTGGACTATACCAAATCTTAAGAGGATGCAGTCCAACAGAAACAGCTGATATCTCATCACTGGCTGAAGTAACAGATAATATTGGAGGGAGTTGCTTGCTAAGCCATGAGAATCTATACTTCCTTCTGTTTCTAAGATCTTTGCTTTACAGATGTTTTCTGCTACAGATTTGCCACTTACAGCATAGGAAATGACTGAAATATTTCCTCATACATAATCTTGTTGAGAAGATTAGCTTTCGCTTAGCAATATTTTACAATTACAAACCTCATTGGAAATATCAGTGATTTATTTTCCAGATGAAGTGAAGGGCATTACAGAGAGGATGGTTTTAATGGCAAATATTCCAGAGGATTACTTGTTTGAGGCTGCTGCTATAAAAAAATAGAGTCTTGAGGCAGCCTTAAGAAGTAAGCTTCTGCAAACAGAAACTCATTAAATTAGTCTTTAGAATGCCATAAGACACCATGTCTTTTTTCATGGTAAATGCCATTAAATTGAAGACTTTCCCAGTGTTCTATGTGGGAAAACACTGTTCCTTCTTTTTTCAGTGATTCAATGACATGTATGTAAGAAAATTTAATCTTGAGGACAAAAGGTTGTATCCAATTTGTGTCCCTCCATTAAAGCTTTTTGATATAGCAGAGGCTTCGGTCAGTGCAACGTGGATCAAGGTGACTTTCAGCAATTCTCCCTCACCTTGTTCTGAAGGGTCTACCAACCCATGTAGCACAGTGGTGCAGTGTAAGCAGAAGGTTCCAGATTTAATCCCTGGCCTCTGCAGGCAGAACTGGGAGAGACTCCCTGTCTAAAGCCATGGAGAGCTGCTGCTGGTCAATGCAAGCACTACTGAGCTAGGTGGACCCAATGGCTTGATTCAGTGTAAGGCAAATTATTATAATTCTAAATTACCTCGGTCCCTCTTCCACAGGCGGGACGCGGGTGGCGCTGTGGTCTAAACCACTGAGCCCAGGGCTTGCCGATCGGAAGATCAGCAGTTCAAATCCCCCCAAAAGGGGTGAGCTCCTGTTGCTCGGTTCCACCTCCTGCCAACCTAGCAGTTCAAAAGCACGTCAAAGTAGATAAATAGGTACCGCTCCGGCGGGAAGGTAAAAGGTGTTTCTGTGCGCTGCTCTGGTTTCACCAGAAAAACTGTCTGCGGACAAACGCCGGCTCCCTTGGCCAGTAAAGCGAGATGAGCACTGCAACCTGTAACTGGACTTAAACTGTCAGGGGTCCTTTACCTTTACCTCTTCCACAGGATCAAAGAGCTTTCTGCCAGTGCTGGGACACTAAATGAATACAATACATTGGAAGCTGAATCATACCACTGCTCCATCCAGTTGTCTAACTCAGAATGGATAATCATTCTTTCTAAGCCCCCGCTCATGCCAGAGATTCAACCTAGGACTTTCTGATGTTCTGTACCACTGATATAAGATTCATCTCCACTTTTATGGGTGTATTCGTTTCATGGATATCAGTGTTATACAACGTACAACTGTGCTCTGAAACACAATTCCTTCATGTTTCCTGTGCATCAAGTGAAGCTTGGTATCAGTGAAATTTCCAAGGTTTAGATCCTCAAAATCTACCTACAGAATCACCAGTACATTCATTGTACATACTCATTTACTGAATTATATCATATTCAGATGAGCAAAACACCTTATGAACTTCTAACCTTCTTCACACAAGTAAGAAAAGGGTTGGGGGTACAGGTGCGGAAGGAATCATACCTTTATGTGCAGGAGTAAAAGGCATACACATTTGTGGTGATAAATCTTATTAAAATTCTAAGCTAATCATGAAAATGATATTTGCCAGATTTTTGTTCTTGAATCTAGCATGTCCATAGCACAAATGGACAAATGTGCCACAAATGAACAAAAGATGATGGCACCCACTGGCTGGGGGGGGGGGAGTTTATCATATTTTTATCCAATTGCCAATCCTTTTGAAGCCAAGACAGTATCATTAGGGAAGGAAAACTGGGCTTACCCTAAGGTTTGCTGACTTACAAAAACAAAGAAATAAATGCTGCTTAGAAAAACATTCCTGCTCAAACAAGTGGGAATCTTCATCTAAGCTTAAGTGTTTCATGGTCAATGTTTCCCTCTGCAGTTGCCTGCATGAAAATTGCCTCCTGGGAGGCAATGTGGGTCCAGGAGGAAAGCTTCTGTTTGAACAAATTATTTGTGTTACCGCCGCATGAGTTGGCTTTTTTCTTGAGGTGAGCTGAGGAAAGGAGACCAGGAGCTGGATCCAGCCATTGGTCAACAGTTCCCCATCCCTGCTCTAAAGTCTGTTTGGGGGCGTTTTCCCCCTAGCACCAATTCAGATACAGTCGTACCTCGGGTTACAAATGCTTCAGGTTACAAACACTTCGGGTTACAAACTCTGCTAACCCAGAAGTAGTACCTCAGGTTAATAACTTTACCTCAGGGTGAGAACAGAAATTGCACGCCAGCGGCGTGGCAGCAGCAGAAGGCCCCATTAGCTAAAGTGGTACCTCAGGTTAAGAACAGTTTCAGGTTAAGAACAAACCTCCGGAATGAATTAAGTACGTAACCAGAGGTACCACTGTATTCTAATTACCACTTATTTTAATAAGTCTCTTGCTATAGGATTTGAGAGCAAGCTACCAAAAATTTTTCATGTTGTTTTCCATGAATAGTGTGAGAAAATGTGCACAGGAATAGTCATGTAACTTTCCCAACAAGTCATTGTGACACACATATCATACTTAATCTGCATTCCCCCCCTAAAAAAAAGTTAATTCCAGTCACTTTGAAATTCAAGGACAAGTTCTATTACATAACAAAAATGAATTACAATATTTTACAATGCAAGCAATTACTGCACTGTTCCTTCAGTGTAACTGGAATTGACTGTTTGGCCATAAATAAGAATTCTTGTTTGCCATAAAAGCGTGAAAATTATGGACATCAATAAAGCTCCATCACTTCTATATCACATACTTGCCTAACCATGGTTTGGGTTATTGTATACGTTGTAAAGCTATAATTCAGAAACAGTTTGCTGACAGTAATAGCAGATGACCCTGTAGTTTACCTTGCAAGGCGATAACTTTACAGAACCCTAAATAATGTCTGTCAAAAATAATGACAAACATGCAAATGTAAAAAAAAAAAATTTTTTGCCATAACTCCAGCCTTGTGGTGCTATGATGTTTTTAAAAATATACAAATATTTCCAAATAAGGTAACAATTATTACCATGCATAGGCACAAACAGGTCATGGGTTTAATTCAAAAGTATATGGATAACTTTAGTGCTATTCTGTGACCACAACAACAAAAGTATTAAGAAAACTCTACAATTTTTAAAAAAATATATATTGTATGTTTACTGCAGTCTCATATAAGAATATTCCAAGTTAATGTTTAAAGATTTAGGCATAGCCCGCTTGCTACTCTCCAGATGTTGTGGACTAAAGTTCCCACCATCCTTGACCATTGGTCATGCTGGCTGGGGCTGATAGGAATTTTAGTTCAAAACATCTGGAAGGCACCATGTTGGCTACCCCTGCTTTAGAACACTATCAGTATGTGGGATTCAACACTGTGCTATTACAATTGTTCTGTCTGCACAAGCATTTCTGCTGGCTAGATGGAAGCATCACTCTTCTCCTACCCAACATGCTGTTCTGATGGTTCTCCCAACCTCCCAGAGCTTATGTGAGGGGCAAATGAGGAAAAGAGGGAGGGAAGCCCCATTATGCTAGCAGAACTCATGCTAGTCCAACTATGTAGTTGAATCCAGCCCAGTGCTTCCACTTTGGAATGAAATGCTGATGAACATCCAGAGGCTCACCCTGTGTTGTGTTATATTAAGTTATGTTATGTTAATAATAATTATTACTGCTATACAAACAGCTCAACATATAGTATCACTGTCTAACAGGACTGCGTCACTTCTCACTGTAGTTGGTGGGAATCTCCCAGCTAAATGCTCCTCACTTTTAAAACACTCATTGTATATAGTAAATATGATGTCAGGAAGAAAGGTCCTACATGCCTTCCCTCACTTTCTATGTATATGGATTTGGTGATTTGGGCAAGGGGCATTCAGTAATATACAGCCTACATACAGTATTACTACCCAGGAACAGTTTTACCACATGGATAGGCACTGCCTGAAACTGTTTATCGGGGAAGTCGTAGATATGTGTTAGAAACTGGAAGTTGCCCACCTCCTTCACTACACAGTGCCTGCTATAATCTAGATCTCACTACTATTATTTACATCTACGTGTGACAGTTATCACTCAGTAAGTCTTTCCCCTCACGCCTGAGCAGTGAGCCTGCACAAACTGGCAATTACTCAGTATTGAGCAATAGCACTGAAGTTGACAGATATGCCTGCACTGTCTAAAAGTGCAATCCTGGCATGGAAAGAGATAGGAACACTAAACTACAACTTTTGTCTCTTAAATCAAGAAGGCTATGGAACAGGATAATTTGATAAGGACGTGACAGTTTCCAAAATCATGCAAATGCCTACAGAACTGCCATATCAATCTGAGGAGGATATCCTGCTGTTCAGTTAAGCTTCATATTAAAGTCTACAGAAGAGAGCCAACTGTACAAGTCCACTGTGCATTAGTTACAGCTGAGTAAAGCTGCAGTGGGTGCCGATCATATGAGTCACGTGCACTGCCAATGTAAGGATATCTACAAAACAACAGGCACAGTGTAATGCTCAGTTGCTGAAATGAATCTGGTGAAGGCAGGGAGAAAGGGAGGTACTAGAAACAGACACATACCCTTGAACCCAGATCTATGGAACAATACAGGAGGCACTTTCTTAAGGAAAAGAAAAGGTAAGGAGTAAACCCCACACAAATCTGGAGTGGAGTGCCTATGAAGGCTGAATGACATCTTGTATGCCACTTTCCACCAACTCCTATAGCCCAGTTGGTGCCAAATGCATTGTTCCATTTTCCCTTGGACCACATCAGTGAGGCTGAGATGGGGGGGGGGGTCTTGTCCTCTGGGCAGCCCAGGAGCTCCATACACACAGCCCAGACTTGTGCCCCAGAAAGGTCACTTCAGTGCTGCATGTGCAGCAACAAGAGGAGGCACTACAAGTGCAGAGCACAACCTGGTTCTTGGCTGCTCTAAAAAAATTCAATTATGCTACAGTTTTATGGAATTGTTGATCTGAAGGGCTACCTAAAAACTAGATATCTGACCGAAATTCAAGTACCAGTACCCAACAACAGAGTACGGGTCAAATATTATGGTTCTAGCATTATACTACTAAAAATTTTTCCTTTCTGGAATAATTATTTCCAAAGAAACCCTTCAACCTTTGTTTTAAGATGCATTTGCATTTTGTATGAGTTGGATAAGTATTGTCAAATGACCGTAACAATGAATTGACAGTAATAATTTAGGATAAAATATATACTCCTGAAAAGAACAAAGGGTCCAGATAAGTTTAGATGTTTAAAAAAGGGAGGAAAGCCTATATTTTGAAATTATTCTAAAAACAAAACCGAACTGTAATTTAATAGTATGTATGAATGCATTATCAAATTAAAGGAGTCTAATTTCATTCACTTTCTAAAACTAATTACCCAAAATTATAGATTTTACAGTCACATAACTTCATGCTATTTGGCTATATTGTATCTCTGTTAATAAATATTGCAATAATCAATGAAGCTATGCTTCCAAAATCTAATGGACAGTTTGGTTTTCTGGATTTATGTTCACTTTTCATTAACTGATAACAAATGATTCCAGAAGATTTATATAAATTTGACTTCATTTAAACAAGTCATGCTTCCTAGCAATAATTTATTGAATAAGTTGCAAGTCTAATTGTAATGGACTGGATCCAAACAAGGTTAAAATAGAAAGCCAGATTCTTATTCTATATTTGCCCCAAGTGTAAAGAGGAAAGGTGGCAAAGCTGTAAAACAAGCAATCCTTGGCAGTAATGTGCTAGAATTTGTGCTTACTCTCTCTCTCCCTTTCTCCCTCTATCCATCAGAAGAATTAAAGATTTTTATGTGACAGAGCTGATGTGTTGATCAATAAAACGACAACAATCATTTACACTGAAAAGTTTAGCGCAGTTCCAAGAATCTGCATTAACCATGCTGGGTGGTTACAGCATAATCAATAGACTGCTATTGCACTTAGTGAAGTGCATAAATAAAGTACAGCTACATTTTTCTACCCTACGATGAATACAGATTAAGAAAAACATCTATTGGGTACTTCTCTTACTTTGAACAAACACAAATATGGTGTTCTTCTCTCCTTTCTGTCCATTTCAAAGAGACTTGTGCTGAGCATGAAGTGTGTTGCAAACATTTCAGAACAATATACAGTATAACAAAAAAAGTTTTTACTTTTGATCCTGAGGATAAGAAATCATGTCTTAGAATCATAAAATTGTAGAGTTGGAAGGGACCCTGACAGTCATCCTGTCCAACCCCCTGCAATGTAGGAATCTCAACTAAAGCATCCACGACAGATTGCCTCTGCTTAAAAACCTCCAATGAAGGAGAGTCCATAATCTCCTGAGGGAGTCCATTCCATCATCAAACAGTTCTTACTGTGAGAAAGTTCTTCCTAATGTTTAGTCAGAATCTCCTTTCTTGTAACTTGAATCCATTGGTCTTGCCTAAGTGCCAGTCTTTCACCTAATTTACATGCAACCGCGTGTCACAAAAAAACTGGACAGCTATTTCTTTATAGAAAAAAAAAATTCATTTTGAGGAGAACCTGTGTAGGCCTTCCGC
This sequence comes from Podarcis erhardii, assembly GCF_964252035.2. Lineage (NCBI taxonomy): Eukaryota > Metazoa > Chordata > Lepidosauria > Squamata > Lacertidae > Podarcis > Podarcis erhardii. The sequence continues at coordinate 49,664,755 of NC_138499.1, read as the reverse complement.
TTTAGTTTGCAGCCCTAGGAAACATTTAACATAGTGCTAAGGAGATTGCTCCATCAGCACAAGCTGTTTGCTTGCCTGATGGAACCACCTCCACTCTCCTCCCCCTAGGCACTTTTCTGGGGTTCTTCCAACCCAGCCATAGGCAAACTCGGCCCACCAGATGTTTTGGGACTACGACTCCCATCATCCCTGACCTCTGGTCCTGTTAGCTAGGGATGATGTGAGTTTGGGCAAGGGCAAGTTGGGAGAGGACAATGGGGAAAGCCCTGTCGTGCAGGACCTGTTAAATGAATCTTGGACCTCTGAAGCTGCATTTTGTCAAAATAAATGCAGGACAAACCATATGCAAATAAACACCATATTTCACAAGTCCATGATGAGTATGAGAATTAAAACCACATACTTACATAGTACCTAATTGGGAACAAAATGTTTCTCAGAACTATTTAGTCTCCATGACTCTTCACCTGCAACTGAACCCACAGCTTCTTATTTCATTTTCAACACCCTGAACGTGGGAAGGAGGGCAGCTGAAGCAAGTTAGCCCACAGCTCCAAGCATAAACTGCTAATTAGCAAAGAAGAAACACAATACAGCTGGGCAGTGATTTTGGATTGATGTTTCCTTCTCCTTACTATGGCAATGTGAACTTTAGCTGTGTGGCATCCTGAATTCCATCTGGTAATTTTACTTGACGTCAAAAAGACAAATGAGCATATATAGAGCTTGAGTACACATAATTGGCACATGTATTGGCTCTGGCAAATGACAACTATTTTATTTCCTTTTCTGTAAGTATTTACATGGATCTTCTACTTGATAATGAAAAGCAAGTTGGAAACTGCTTAATTACTACTAGTAATAATAATAATAATATATAATAAATAGTAATATTCTGCTCACTACAACCTCCCCTTTGGATTGAGGGCACACTGGGAGTGTGTGAGTGGAAGGACAAGAGGAACACTTGTTGTGCAAATGAAATTCTGTTCTGCTTGTATATAGACACTGTTATAGAGAAACTTAATCATTATTTTGACTTTGCAAAATGCTTGATGTATTTATTTTGCTGTAACCCTTACACAAAGCCTATAATACAAGTTGATATTATTATCCCCATTTTGATGAGAGGCTGGCTTGCCCAAGACCATAGTGAATTTGTCATAAAGGTGAGAACAAGAATATACTGATTCATAGCTCAGCCTCTTAGTCACCATGCTACATTAGTTCCCAAGTGAAGTAGCTGTAAATTCTGGACTAGCAAGATTTTTGTTTTGTTTTGTTTTGTTACAAGTATATATATTTTTTCTTTTTGTCTTGATGATGACAGATTTTAGTTTTTAAATCTCCTAAATTGTCTCAGCTGATTACCTGAAATAATGATGATTAAGCCCACAGGAGTTCTTATTGAAAACACAGTAGTAGAGGATAAAAATAATGATGTACCCTTGAACTCATAACACTGCAGTAAGCAATTACCTTATAGAAGAAGCCACCCACACAACAACATTGCAGCTTTGTTCCTTATTTTCAAAGACTAAGCTTTGAAATCCTCTACACAATTCCTAAACACTCCATATCAAAGGACTTTCTTTCTTGTTTCTTATTTAATTGAATTAGAGATAACATAAATATGGATTTAAACACAGATTGCTAAGTTAGAAAAAAAGTCACTAGGAAACACTGCCAATAAATTAATAGATTTAATTTTAATTTTGTAAAGCTTCCCCAATACCATCATACCTGACTGGAGCTCCTCTGCTCTGTGCAGGTTTCAGTGTAACAGTTACAGTACTGTCTGTCTGATTTAAAGGTGTTTCCAGTTCATAAGGTGGCATAGACGGTGCTAGAAGAACAAGAACAGAGGAAGCAGACTTCTTTAATGTGCAGCTTTTCTATGATCTTTAAAATCTTGTTTAAAAAAACCTTCTCAAGGGCAGATACTATTTTAGAGCAGTCCTTGTGTGCACAAACTATGATAAAATAATTGCTATGCTTTTAGTTAATAGGGTAGCCCATCAATAACAAGTTAAGCTATAAACTGGTACATATTGTACCTTTATTAGGGCATTTTTCTGCTGACTGAACACTCAAAACGTATGTTCGTGTGTAATATTAGTCTCATGAACTGCAGCAAGTTTTATATCATGTGTTGGTCTGCTATGCAACAAAAGAAACTAAATATGGTATTCAATTATTACCATTGTCATATTAACAGCCTTCACCACCAGATTTTTATCATCCTTACTGTATCACCATAACTAGATAATGAATGAAGACATAAGTAACCAAGACCACCCAGTTAGCTTGTGGCTAAATTGCAATTTGAACCTGGATCTGACATGCCATAACCAACTAGTACAGGGTCTCCCAAACTTGGATCTCCAACTGCCCTTGGACTACAACTCCCATCATCCCTAGCTAGCAGGGAGGACCAGCGGTCAGCTAGCTGGAGACCCATGTTTGGGAAACCTTGAACTAGTATATCTGCTGCACTACACTAGGCCATCATGTAAAAGCAACCACATTTGAATTTACTAATCAGTAGTACATGAGACTTCTAGATGCTAATGAGTGTTTGGTTTGGCCTGTAAGGAGGTCAAAGACAAAGAAGACGTGACTATTGTTTGGTAAATCTGAAAGATATGAAAGATGGGAATCTGAACTGACCCATCTCTGACTTGCAGCTACTATCCCTTTCAGCAGCAGGGATAGAAGAGTGAACTAAACCAAACAGTGGTACATGCTACACTCAGGCCAACTTGCAATTGGGTAGAAAAGCAATGGATTACATTGCAGGGTTGCTATACAAATGTCCCAAGTTTAACCTTCTTAAGGTGCATAAAAGCAAGTAGTAATCATATACATCCCCAAATAGGTTTGCGGATTGAGGGATATATATATATATATATATCTCCATTTAAACATTTTCTGTTAAAAAGCCTATATATATATATATATATATATATATATATATATATATATATAGGCTTTTTAACAGAAAATGTTTAAATGCCATTTTTTTAACAGAGGTTTTTATGAATTTTCAAGAAATTATAAACACAACATTTAAATTGTTCAGAAAAGATAGGTATTTTACACTGCACCCATACTATATAACTGCTGCAAAATTATATGTAAATTAAAGTAATGGTTATCTAGTTCAAATCGGAAATGTTGGGAGACTTCCGGGTCGGCGCCATCGCCGAATGGCGGACTCCCTCCGAGCTCCGGAGGGAGCCTGCACGGCAGGGGCTGGGTCCTACCGCACCGGCGATGCGGGGACCCTTAAAAACCACGGCCACGGGGGCCGTGGACATGGAGACTCGGCTGACACCGTTAGCGCCCTCCCAACTCGTGAAGGAGCCTTTTTAAAGGCTACGGATCGGGTGCCGGGGAGAAGCGTGGTGTTTTGAGTCCTCTGCTATCCCTGCCGTGCGAAGCCGCATGCCATTCGGCGGAGAGCGCTGGCTCCTTCCTTTGAAAATTCGGACCTAAAAGAACAACCTGTAAGTAATTGGAACTTGGATTAAAAAGAGGGACAAAAATTTTAAAAATTTCGGAGCGAGCGGGGGAGGCGCAAAAAAGGAAGTCAGCCACCCCCTCCATTGTAGAAGGGTCAAAGCAAAGGATCTGATAACTAAGATCGGAGTAACATCATTTTGGCAAGTTTTTAACCTCACGAGTGAAGAATATGAGATTGAGCTGGAGGAGGAAAGTAGAATTCGGACTTAAAAACAACCCCCCCTGGAACCCCGGGAGCGATCGATGACGGAATTTGGAGAGGAGAAAGGCAAGCTTTGACAGCTGTCAAAGAGCTGTCAAAGCGGAAAATAAGATAGAGACTATGTTACAAGGACTTTGCTGGTTATATTTGTTATAAATTGGATACAAATTGCTTTAAATAAGGATTACAAAGTTACTAGGGCTAATGGATGCGATCTGGAAGAGAACTCAGTTTTTGCAATCCACCTAGAGGAGCCGAGGGATATTACAAGTTTTAGCTGGAAATTGGAACTGAACTGTTTATCTCCTGGGAAACTGCAGAAATGGAACATTATTATGACTACAGAGGCCACTACACCGAAGAAGACAATGGAATCATCTGTTGTGGAATGAAAGGAACTTGACGTAATGTTTTGTTTCTGAATAACAAGCCTCGGTAAAGGAACTAACTTTTGGAATTAGGACATTTGTGCAGGAAAACAGGGACAGAAAGAAATAGAAAGAGGAGTGTGATCAATAAGAACAACAAAATAACAAGAATTGGACCAAGTCAAAAGTGGGGACATTTGGGACATCCAGATTTGACAAGCTTAAGGATTATAATTTGGAGTTTTTCACTCCTGGATATAAAAATCTGGATGGAAAAAATGGGCCTCTCTTTGAGACAGAATCCTTCCATGATTGGACATTCGAAACTAAAGAGGACTGGCAAAGGACTATGATTTAGAGAGACGTGGAAATATCGGACATTGAGGAACATTGGGAACGCAACCGGGAAAAGGGGGGGTGGGAAATGTGGAATCCTTAAAGGCGTAAACTATGTTTTATTTAGGCTATATACATCTACATGGTATTCTAAAGTGGGGAACTCGTGGTGGGAATAAGCCGATTTTAGGGGAATGGAAAATAATGGTTTTTTTTTAAAAAAAAATTTTGGGTTAAGGATAACAAGTTTGAATTGAGGAGAAGAACTTGTTGAGATCATTTGAGAGATTTGGAATACAAGGGGGGGAGGGAAGGGGAAGTCCTGAAAGGATGTAATTGGAAAAAGATTTGAAATTGGATGTTTTATTAATTTGTAATTAATTGGAAAACTTTAATAAATATTATTAAAAAAAAAAAAAACAAATCGGAAATGTTGTTTGGCTTTAACTAATACCTGAGATCTTTGTGGTGAACTGACTTGTAACAGGAAGCCCAAAGCCTTTGGCTGTACTGGCTCTTAGAGTGAACGAGTAAGTAGTCCCAGGATACAACCCAAAAAATAAGTAGTGTGTTTCATTCCCATGCTTTAAAACACGTCCACTTTGGTTGGATAAATCTATTTCTGGGTCAAAGGAGCTGACAGCCTTGTAGGTGATCTACAAAAGAAAAACAAAGTTATAAAATATCTTCAGCAGTTGTACAAAGATTGCATTTTTATCCAATAAACCCTTCTGATGTGTGCACTGTCAGACATTTTATGATAAGTTATCTTACTCCCTTATATGCTTCAAATCCGGAATCCAATGAAGGAACACAGGCTCAGACAAAACTGTTATGAGTTATCACTTTTATAGATACAGGGACTTAGAGGCACCTAGATGACAACTATAACGGCTATGATTCAGACTTAAGCTAATACCTTTAATTCATTGGTTTTCATGTTGTAATTCTTTTAGGAGGAAGTGCATTAATGTTGGTCTTGCACAAAAAATACAAATAAACATTGACTTAAAACGACAAGAGTTATAGCCATGTTTTTTAGTAGCCTGCCCCAAATTTCTGCTTCCACTGAAAAGTATTCTCTGCTTGTGAAATAAGGTGAAATTCAAGCAAATTCTCCATAAAGGACACAATGTTGCTATTATGATAACGGTGACAATAATTATTATAACAGAAACAACATGGAAAGAGCTTTACTTGGAACTCTGAGGAGTAGGACAATTCTAGGTCGTTCTTCTAAAACCGTAGAGTACTAATGACCACATTTTCTCCCCATTTGAAGAAATCTAATTTCTTATTCAACATTTATTTTAAAAAAATGATTACAACGCAATATCTGGATGGTGTTCTTAGTCGTATGTGGCTTGCTTTTGCTCTCTTCTGTGACACTTTTAGGCTGCAATCCAAACCACACTTTACCTATGACTAAGTCCCATTAAATTGGAACTAAGTATCCCAGAGTATTTAGTATCCCAAGTGCTTTGAGGTAAATATCATCCTCACAACACAGCATGGTAGGTCTTTAATACTGCAGTTTTAAAGATCAGAACACATGGTATTGCAACTTGAATCACACAAGCACTACTGAAACCAATTCTGCATAGGTCAATTACAGGTTAAATTAACTTCAACTCAGCACTGACCCTGTGTAAGCTCTTAATTTACAGAAGCTCTCAGTTTTGACCTCTGAGATTATTAAAGGTTACTAGCAAAATGGAAATTTAATTCAGAATAGAGTATAGGTTTTAAAAGACAATACACAATGTTTTTGGATGCCACACAAATGAGTTTCATGCTTGAAACAATGTGGATTCCTGTGGACTGAGCAATAGTGGCACTTATCTATAGGATTTTTAACCCACAGTTGCTGTGTTACAGTTAGCTTCCTGAATTGTTGCCACCACTTCAGAGCCACTAAATCAATAAATGTGGCCCTAGTTCACCTATGTTTCTGTTTCTCTCCTCCTTATCTCCCTTCTATGGTGGAAACCTCCACATGTTTACGGGGCCGGTTCACTGCTGCCTTGGTGGGACAACTATATGCCAGGAACATGCAACGTAAGTCATTGTGCTTCTCTGAGCCATCATGCACAAGGGCTTTTATATGCGAAGGGCCAACATGGTCTTATGGTGAAATATTTTACTTCAGAACATACACCTGTTGTGTTAAGTACAGTAATCAACATGTTTTTAGTACCAACACTCAGGTATTCAGATGGATGTGATTACAGTGGTACCTCGGGTTAAGGACATAATTTGTTCTGGAGGTCCGTTCTTAACCTGAAACTGTTCTTAACCTGAAGCACCACTTTAGCTAATGGGGCCTCCCACGGCTGCACAATTTCTGTTCTCATCCTGAAGCAAAGTTCTTAACCCGAGGTACTATGTCTGGGTTAGCGGAGTCTGTAACCTGAAGCATCTGTAACCTGAAGCGTCTGTAACACGAGGTACCACTGTAATCCATTTGACAAATGCAGCCATTGTTGCTTATTATAACCTGACATAAATGTCAGACTTTCTCTTTATTCCAGAAGCTGACAGCAGGATGAGGCTGCACTGGTCACCTGATGCATACCAGGAAGGAGTGAGTGAGGGTGAGGCCATAGTGAGATTGATGCCGTGTGCTGGTGAAGCCAGTCCAGCACCCTTGCTTGCGTGTTTCCACTATGCCGACCTCACTGCTTCCAGTATGTAGCAGTTAGAAAATCCAGAGGGAGATGGTTTAAGTGCAGAAGCCCCACCACACTATCTGCTGCTTTGGTCCCGCCTTCCTGTATATTTGGCCTAAGTATGCAAACAAGCCTCAGCAACAGCAGCTTTTTGTATTTATAAAGATGAGAAATCAGCCATTCCTTTCCAAGAAGCTTCTTTACAACCTGAAACCCATATAGCACCTGAAATAGGGTGACCTGAATGTACACTACCTCCTCCTGCACTCCACTATTTCACAGGATCACAGGCTTGCAGAGTTAGAAGGGGCCACGAGGATAATCTAGCCTCACCCCTTGCAATGCATAAGTCTTTCACCCAGCGTGGGGCTCGAATCCACGACTCTGAGATTAAGAGTCTCATGCTCTACCGAAAATTCTTACCAAACGCAAGCACAAGTGGCTTTAACGCCACCTTTTTTTGTCTTCCCCCACTGTTTACAATCTACCTTGATAAAGAGTTCTGGAGAACATAAAAGCTACAACCCTATCGGAAGAATATAAACCAAGCCTCTGAAAAAGAAAATACAGAGTAGTTTTGAGACTATGATGAGACGTGCGGGGAAAAGATGGCACAGATAATCATTGTCTGAAGCTTGGGCTGGTTTGTAGCCCAGGTCCAAACACATTCATCATTTTGTATCAGACTACACATAAACACCAAAAACAGAAGCAAGCACCACAAAGAAGGGGATGATGGGAGAGGAAGACACCCCCTTTCAGTTCTTTGAAAGGCCTTACGTGGCCAAATATAAAAAACAAATGACAAGACCAATCATCTTCTGATTACTTATGAAACTGCAATTAGTTAAACTAGTTAGTTTTCATAATACATATCTTTTCATAATAAATTATCCTTTCACAACTATTTCAACAGCAAGACAGCACTAAAAGCTTAATAATACCAAATTAGATATTTTCTTTTATGTCTTGGGGCCAAGCATTCCAACAATGCTTTCTGAAAATGAAAGGAAAGAATAAATATAAGGGTAGTTTAGTCAGGTGAGATGTTTGACAGTGATTATGGTCCAACAGCATAATAAATGCATTCCTTTGTTAATATTTTTGAAAGATATTTAGGGCCAGGTTCCCTATAGCATGGAATGCTGGGATTTGTATGTAAAACTAACAACATATAATTTTGTTGAAAATGCATTCTTAAAAGCTAGTGTGTTTCATTTAATGGGACCTGCTTTTTCTTATTACAAAAGGTTTGCAGAAATTCAGCAGTATTCAGTATTACATTCTCACTCCTGTTTTTACTCCTGAGTTATAGCCTAGTAGATACTTTTAGTAGCATTCAAATACTGAACTACATAACTAGACTGGATAATATTACAGGCTTTAAAAATGCAACGATTTCCTAATAACAGAGTGTTGTCTTGTACTAGCCAAAATTTATTACATGAGGGAATTGTGGGGGGTGGTGACACTGGGGGTGGGAAGGAAGGAAAGACATGTGATACATAAGCAGTATAACACTGCAACTTTATTTAGACCTTCAGTTATGAAAGGTACTGATCCCCTCCTTCTCTTACAAGACTAGAACTCGTGGACATCTTATGAAGTTGAATGATGGAAGATTTAGGACAGATAAAAGGAACTACTTCACGCAACACTTGGAGAACCACTATGGAAGATGTTCCCACAGGAGGCAGCAATGGCTACCAAATTGGATAGCTTTGAAAAAGAATTAGACAAATTCATGGAGGTGTGGGCTATCACTGGCTATTAGCCACAATGGCTATGCTCTGCCCCACAGCTGGAGGCAGCAATGCTTCTGTATTCCAGTTGCTGGAAATCATGGGGTGGGGTGGGGGGTGGGGAGAGTGCTCTTGTGCTCAAATCCTGCTTGCTGGTTTGCCACAGGCAACTGTTCAGCCACTGTGAGAACACGATGCTGAACTAGATTACACCAAGAATGCAGGACAAGTGGTTTTACATACCTCATATAGGGTGATCACACCATATGTTTGCACTGGCTCCCTCCACTGAAGGAAGATTTTCTCCTCAAACATACTTCCCTGGATAGATTCAAGTGGTACAGGACTTGGAACTAATGCATTAAAAAAAAAGGATGTTTAGGAATATGTATTGTGAAATAAAATGTTGTATTTAGATTCTATCGCTATAAGAACATGAGCTCCACACTGTAAATGCTGCATTCAGGTTTTTAAATAGTAATGGCTTATGCACTGGCCATGCTAGATCCAACCCATAAAATATGTGTTTGCGTGTAATGCTGCAAACTACATTTCACTCATTTGTCCCTGACAATCATGTCAGTCCTCAGTATCCTTCATCTTTATGCTTCCTTTATCCAACAAATCCTCAACACACTTATATGCAGTTATGCATATGTCTTATATGGTTTTTGCTGGACTGCATAAGCACCCCTAAAATCATGTCTATGCATATTAATGCATTCAGCAAACCATTAAAAACTCACCGTCTTCATCCGTTTGTACCACAATTTCTTGGCTTTCTTTTCGTCCTTCAGGATTCATAAGAACCAGCTTGACACTGACATTAGTATATGGGGACAGATTAGTAATGGTATGCTGAGGGTGAGAATTGTCTGTGTCCCAGCTCACTTCTTCTCTGACTTGTTCTTGTCCACTAGCTTGGTAGCGGTAATGGACGGTGATATTGTACCTATGGCAACGAGTGACATTGTAGCCAAACGGCTCCCAGGTGATGGTGATTTGCCGGGATTTGATATCGACAACTTCTAGTTTTCTTGGACCACGCATAGGATCTGTAAAAATTAAGACATGCATTTTCATACAAGTGCTTGTATCTGATGTATGGTAGTGAAAGCAAACACTGTTAAGATATTTTTAAGAAGTATAGGGAAGGAGAAAAGAACATAGGTTCTGATCTACAGAGTCTGTGCTTGAATACTAGCTTGAACCTGTATATGAATAGTGGCTGGGCAGATGACTGACCCTGTCAGTGTTAATGATACTGGCAGTTTATTGGAAGAAGGAGTTTAGTCCCAGTCCTCCATCAACATGTGTTACAAAATGTATTAACAGACTAGAAACAGCTCCTTTTATCAATGCAAAGCAAACGGTGTACCAATCATGGAATACTAGAATTGTAGCATTGGAAAGGAGCCCAAGGCCAACCTCATGCAATGCAGGAATCTCAGCTAAAGCAGCTATGACAGGTGGCCATCCAGCCTCTGCTTTGAAAAAATCCCAAGGAAGGAGACTCAGCCATCTTCCAGAGTCCCTTCCACTGTCAAGCAGCTCTTACTGTCAGAAAGTTCTTCCTGGTGTTTAGTCAGAATCTCCTTTCTTGTAACATGAAGCAACTGGTTCAGTTGCTACCCTCAATGGCAGGAGAAAACTAGTTTGCTGCATCTTCCATGTGATAGGCCTTTAGATATTTGAAAATGGCTATCATATATCTCCTCTTTTCCAGGCTATGACGCCATAATGTGGAAACATCCCCAACTCCCTCAACCATATCTCATGAGGCTTGGTTTCTAGACCCTTGATAATTTTGGTTGCCCTACTCTGCACACCCTCCAGCTTGTCAATATCCTTACACTGCAGTGTCCAGAACTAGACACAGTACTCCAGGTGTAGTCTGACCAAGGTAGAACAGAGCAGAACGATGACTTCCTTTGATTGGGACACATACTTCTGTTGATCCACCTTAAAATAGAATTAGTTTTTTTTTGCTGCTGCATCCCACTGTTGACTTATATAAAGCTTGTGGTCTACCAAGCCCCCCTAGATCCTTTTCATATGTACTTCTGGCAAGCCAGATGTCCCACAAAACACCTTAACATTTTTCTGCGGGCTCAAATCCAACAGCAGACAGACAGCAACAAAGCTGTTTAGCTTTACTATAACAAAGTCATAGTTTGGGGTGAGAACAGTTGTATGACTAGGGATGCAAAAGAAATTTAATACAGTTCACATTTAAAGGTGAATCATTCACACTCCCACTTTCCTAAACAATATGAGAACCAAATCAACATCCTTTGAAAATCACTCATTGGAATTTTGTGATGCAGCTCTGCAACCAAACAATGTTAACAAAAATGCATACGTAACAGGGAAGTGTACATAAAAAAAATCAATATATTTGTGAAAATAACATGAAAAAATAATAACATGTATATTAGAGTCAACTGCTTGCAAAAGCATGCACATTAGTCAAAGCTGCACACAAAGATGTAGTTATTGGGAGAAATTCACAGTAAAATACTGATGAATTTTCAGGGAGATTTTTTTTAAAAAAAACTTTTTTACAAATTGCTGCAGAAATGTTATGAGTGGAATTTGAGATTGGAAAAATGAGAACCAGAACAAAACAAAACTGATGGATCCTTCCATTCCCCGTTATGTGCCTAGAGACCTGACCCCAAACTACTGCCATGAAATGCAAAAGATTGTTTCTATCTATACTGTCCAAAGCAATAAGGGATCACAATTGGAAACTCGAGAAAAAACTTCCATCATATCATATTATGGGTTTCTTACATATCTGGTAAAAGAAGTCTGTCATCAGTATAGCTATTATACAAATTTAGCTGTAATCTGATTTTTATTTCATATGAGAGTCCTCAACAAGATAAAAGACAATGAGTAGTTTTATCTACTGCTTCGCTTGTTGAAATGCCAAGAAGAGTTTTAATGAGCTAGAAATCTCTTATACATAAACAGATTAATATGCATCTGCCGGCTCATGTTTATTAATCAACATGTCTTAACCAAGAATGTTCTAAACACTTGCCACAAGATTCCATCACTTCTGGCTTCTAATAATTCCCTGCAAGCTTGCAACATTGTTCAAAGATATTTTGCATTTTATCTTAAGTTTGCAGGAAAAGGCACTAAAATCACAAACTATATAGCCTTCAAACCCATGGTTCATGCTTTCATTAAGAGTCTCACTGTTCTAATTACATCAAACTTTTTGACCACAGGCCCTTTTAAACTTCTGCTGTCCATTCTGGCTCTCACTTATCCATTGCAAGCAAGTTTTGCAGATGTTTACAGAAATCCTAGCACTTAGTACTTGATGGCAGAAAATCCATGGAAGAGCAGACTCATACATGAGAGTACCCCCATCTTCGTCTTATCCCTATCACCTCTATTCTTCTGCCCGACTCTGATCCCCTTTACTCAGCTACCAAGCCTAAAAACAAGATTTCATTAAAATACTGGTTCTGAGCACTAGTTCTGATCCATTCTAAGTGCAGAAGAATTTCTACAGCAGCTCATGCCCTATGACAGAATGGTAGTGTCCCTGTGGTGTTTGAAGCATGTTTGAAGACAGTCGTGCTGTGTAAGCCGTGAGCGAAGAGATGGGCAAGGGCCATGGGTCAGACTCACAGTGAAATGTGGAGAAGGGGATCTTCCTTGGATGCTCGTTCTCTGTGGTTAGCAGCAGACCGAGGAAGAGAATGATGTTGCATGGGCTGGCATTAGATGCTAGAGAAATGAGATTAGCACTGCCAACCTGCCTGTGGTGTCTAATGGAGATGTATGTGAAGGAGTTGTTTATTGAAGTAGATGCAGGCTCTTTGTTCTGGGAGGTTGGAAAAGGGTGAGGAATTGTAAGGACTTGCCTTGCTGCTCTAAGCACTAAGCCAAAGGAACTGAACTGCTTTCCCCTCTTATTGTTACCTAAACATCCCCATAGTCCCATTACCTCCCCCAAAATAACCTAGCATATAAATTTGCACCAATCCAGATATCCATGCACACTCAGAGATACACTAGCAAATCTTTTGTACATGGCTTACCCCATTATTTTCAATAGATTTATGTGTTCAAAAGAATTCTGTTTCTTCCATTGAAATGAATAAAATCCATATAGGTAAGAATAATCTGCATGCATATTAAACATCTTGAGCTCACATGGGCTTGCAGTACCAAGCCAAACACCTCCCACTTTCATTTGTACTTCATATTTTTATTCACTGCCATAGAACTGCTTAGTTTTGTTCAGCTAAAAAAGAGTAAGTTTCCATTGGTTAACTAATGAACCCTAGCAATATCCTTAATCCACAGAAGGTGACATTTTCTAAAAAGATGGAATTCACTAAAGGCATATTCTTCCATTTTGTAACTGAAATATGTGGTTCAAATCCTTAGTTTGTCACTTATTTATATGGGGTTGCATAAATAGTCTTTAGTCCAGATGAATGATTCCTGCCCCGCAGACAGTCTACTATTCAAGTACTTTCCAGATTCAGACTTGCTTAGTTTTAGCAAGGTTTCTGTATCGTGAGCCTTCCAACCATATCATTGGAATCAAAGTAATATGGATAATACTTAACATCTGTGGTGTGCTTTCACGTGCTCAAAGCACTTTCAATGCATTATTGTTATCCCATATTGCAGGAATGTAGGGACTGGGATAAAGTAGTTTGCCAAAGACAGACTAGTGAATTACCTAAAATCACCTAGCGAGACAGAGGTGATGTCAGAACTAGGGATTACCTGATTTGAAGATAAGTCTCTGAACCACAATACTACACCAAGCTCTTAATAAAAAAATGTCCCAATGAGACAATGAAATTTTCAAGAAACACAAAAAAGTCATTTATGAGCAATTTCTAATTTTAAAAGAAGTGTGTGTCTGTGTGGCGGGGAATAAGCTAGAGATCTGAGAAATAAGCTGTTTCCACAGTATGGCATCATAGTTAAGCCCAACTGTTCGATGTTTCTGATAGAACCACAAAGACTACAGCAAAACTTTGCAAAGGAGAAACCCTACTGCAATATTTGTTTGCATCAGGTAATGCTAATTATTCTCTGCATGCAGTGGGCCAATGCCTCAAAATAATCAAGCTTTAATGATTTATCAGCTTAGTAACAAGGAAAGTGCAATTTAGCAGTGCTAATCACAATGCAGACCACATTCATTAGGCTTGGGGGGGGGGGGAACCAGTCCTGCCAAAAGCAGTTTACATGCCACAGCAACCATTTTGTATGCTACACATAAATCTCACAGGCTTTGGTAATAGGGTAATTAATTATGTTTTCAGAAACACCACATTTATTTTCTCCTCACTTGGTATAATTCGGGGGGTTGGGGGGTTGGGATTATAAAGATAAGACCCTTACCATTTTGCAACTGCTTGACAGTCACTGGACTGCAGCACGCCGAGTTACTATAATTGGCCCTGAACGGCATGAATCATATGGCCAATCTGTGCCCAGTGGTTCATGGTAAGAGGGCAGGATTACTTTTCTAAAGAGAGCAATGTCTCTCATGCCTCAAGCTTAGTGTGATACTTCTTTGCGATTCCCCTGATAGTACCTGCAGCATTTTTCACACTGCTCTCTTTCTGCCAGTTCACGCTAGGTATTAAGCAGTGAAGTGAAGTCTGACAGTTGCGGCTCACGACCTTAGGGGCACCCAGTTCCAGCCCCTGGCACTTGAGCATCCCATTTAATCAGTAATCCCAGTGTCTTCGACATTCACCAGTGTTTTTCAGAGAATATAGAGCAAAAACTGACTGATAGGATCAATTTCCATTGCAGGTTCAATTCACAGCTAATTTCTCTGGAACTTTATACTTTACCTCCTATTACAGCTACCTTGCTTTTTCAGAAACTCAATTTCAGAACCTGTGAGAGACGTTTAGGTGTAATTTTAGGATCCTGTCACTGATAATAAAAAAACTTGAGATGGGAGCAATGCTCATGCTGCAAGGGATTCTCCCCCACTTCCAGCTGCCTTGTTCATCAAAGGTTGCAGATGCATTTTGAAACAGAATTATTATTATTATTATTATTATTATTATTATTATTATTATTATTATTTTATACCTCGCCCATCTGGCTGGGTTTCCCCAGCCACTCTGGGAGGCTCACAGCATATATTGAAACATAATAAAACATCAAACATTAAAAACTTCCCAATACAGGGCTGCCTTCAGGTGTCTTCTAAAAGTTATGTAGTTCTTTATCTCCTT
Organism: Podarcis erhardii; assembly: GCF_964252035.2. Taxonomy (NCBI): domain Eukaryota; kingdom Metazoa; phylum Chordata; class Lepidosauria; order Squamata; family Lacertidae; genus Podarcis; species Podarcis erhardii. The sequence continues at coordinate 49,649,668 of NC_138499.1, read as the reverse complement.
GACATCTGAAGGGTTGTTTTATTTATTTTATTATACAGTTCTTATGCAGTTGGATACAGAGCATTGCAAGGGAATGTTGCCTTGGGCAATATGTGCTCAGGGGACCTCATCTTCCTGTTAGTCCCTACTCTTCATCAGCACTGTTGCTGCTGGAGATACACAAACGTGGCTGTTTGATTCAGAAAGCAGCCATCCTTATGAACAGCAGGGTTATATACACATAGAACAAAAATCAGTTCCACTTAAAGTTTGCTCTCTCAGTTAATCCTCCACATTTTTTCCAATATTCAGAAAGTTAAGAATTGCTTTGCTAAAGTTAGGGTAAAAATAAAAAATAAAAAATCAGGAGCTACAAACAAATTATAAGGTATCTGATAAACAGATTACATGCTCCACAATTGCATTTCCATACCAGAAAAGGTTTACCATGTTTAATTTCTGTCTGCCATGCAGCTATTAAAGGGGCAAGGCATCATTCACTCTATTCCTATATCTGTACTTTATTCCTATACCTTGCTACAAGCTGTTTCTCTTGGAAGAGAGCAAATCTGTTCGGCAGGGAAGATAAAAGGAATACCTTCCTTCTTATTTTTTAGCAATAGTTATTAAGTAAGAACACATCCTTAGCAACAAAGCATATCTGCATCTGACTTAGAAGGTTGCTGCCGCTTTTTGCTTTCTAACTTTCTTTACAAATGCATGATTGACTTTTTTAAAAAAATAAAGCTAAGAGTCTAGCCTTCTGCTGTGGTGGTAGGGAAGGAATGTGAAAATGAACTAGAAATCATTTTAAGTTCTACAGCAAAATTAACTTAATACATCTTCAGATCACCTGAAAATTAGTTCAGAGATTTTTCAACTAGTTCAGTGAACTTTTCCCAACCAAACTAGTTAATTCCAGCACTAAACAACATAAAGAACTAAGGATTTAAAGCTCAGCTACAAGCAAAATTTCTACCAAATGGTGAGAATGTGTATGGAATGGCCTTTCTCAATGGGCAGTCATTACTGATTATTTGCTTCCAGGTTTGTTCAGCATGGCAGTCTTTATGCTTTTACTTAGTGTTGGCTGCTAGACACACAAACAGAACTAAAATGAGGGTCTATATTGGTGAGTTGGCAGCTGCTGTCACAAAGGCACTAATCACTAAAGGAAGACAAAGTAATGATCTTCCCAATGCAGTGCCTATTGGAAAAAGGCTTTTGTAGGGCTTTGCAGATTCTTCAACTATATTAAATTACTTTCTTTTTCCTCTTAGGTAATAGTGCCTCTCCTGCAAACTGAGGAATAGTAGGCTGAAACTTTGGATATGGACATTATGATTTAATCTAAAGAAGAGTCAATCAAAAGCTGAAACAGAACTGTAGAGCTGGAAGGGATCCCAAGGATCATCTAGTCCAACCTCCTGCAATGCAGGAATCTCAGCTAAAGCATCCATGAAAGATGACCATCCAACCTCTGCTTAAAAACCTCCAATGAAGGAGAGTCCACCACCCACCTTCCGAGGGAGTTTGTCCCACTGTCCAACAACTATTACTATCAGAAAGTTCTTCCCTATACTTAGTCAGAATCTCCTTTCTTGTAGCTTGAGGCCACTGGTTCCAGTCCTACCCTCTGGAGCAGAAGAAGGCAGGATAATTCATTCCCTCCAATTTCTGTTCTCCCATTTCCAGGATCAGGAGAGAGATAACACCCCTATTCTAACATATGGATAGCAATTAAAGCTTTGAACCTACATTTTTGATCTGGATCTTTATCCTGGTATCCTTGGATTGTCCTGTGGCACATAAAAGATCGCTGAATTGTGTGTCTCAAGTTTGATCAACTTGGCATACAAAACAAGGCTTTAAAGTTCACAATCCATTTCCACCCCTAACTGGGTCTTTAATGGCGGGAGAGTTGTAGATAGTGGATAACTAGCAGATGCAATTCATATCATGCAGAGATGTTAAAGATTAACATAGTGGACATTCTGCAGGCATTGCGGAATTAAATGCACTTGTATTTTTAACTGTTACCTGTTCAGAATTCATATGAATTCATACTGCTTTACATTAAAACAGTAAAACATTATTTAAACATGTATTTGGAACTTTTTTGTTGTTAAAGGGTGTTATATAAAAATTGGAGGGAATTAAACAAACAAGAGAGGGTCATTCATTTGGATAACCTAACACAACCTACATTTCATCCCATTTTAAAACAAATTGACCCTTGTGTGGCTCCTGATACGCATTAGTAGCTTGATAAAAGTTTAGACTATGCTTTACATCTGCAGCATGACAACTCCTTTGAGATTCTGATATAAGATACGGGATGCAATGCAAAATATTCTAACAAGACTGAGCCTCTATGGTGCATTAAACAAAAATGTTTTTGCAGTACAAGTAGCAATTTTTATTTGTGTTCTTTCACTGTACATTACAAAGGAACCTTTAGCTTCACCGTTCAAGTAAAAGTCAGATGTCAGCAGGACACATCTGCCCGACATAACATATCACTACACTTCACTAAGCAGATAGGAGGTGGGCTGTTGCATATTCTTGTCATGCCAACATGCTTCCCTAACAGCACAAATGTAAGCAGAACTTAGCCTAAAGAGACAAGATTTCCATTTTCTTTCTTTTACATTCCTGTAAAGGGCTGCTCCAGTATTCTCGGCCACACCGTTTTCCCTTTCTTCAGAGCACCTCCCCAATGCTCCCAGGAACAGGTTAGTTGCTTGGCTTTTGAAAAATGTTTGGTTTCAACATTCTGACAGCTTTCAGAAGCAAAGTAGGTGCATGCAAGACATACGAAACAGCAAAACTGAAGAGGCTATTTGTGGAGATGTGCACTCAGATTGACATAAAATCTGATCATGTCTGAGAAAGCATTATTTGGAGTTCAGATTCAGACGTTGAATATTGCCATTTTTTCAGAGCAAGAGATTTAAATCTTAGCATGCTTCCACACAGAGGCAACAATCTAACACAACCATTAAGCATGTGTAAGCCCTTTGAAATCGATATGCTGAAGCACGCTTAACATTGCATTGGATTGTAGCCAGAGGGTTTTTCGGAGCTTGAGTATATTCATTCAGTGCACTCAAAAGCACCGGCTGCATTCATACAGCTTGCGCAATAACCCATTTGGCCAAATGGCAAAGCTAGCACTTTTGCTAGGCTACCTGGTCTCCCTTTAAACAAATAAATGGAAGCCGTGCTCTCCAAAAGTGGAATGTATGGGAGCAAATAAGCTTTAAAGAAAGGAGGTAGGACTGTCATCTGAGCAAAATAATAATAATAATAATAATAATAATAATAATAATAATAATAATAATAATTCCTGATCAGTTAATCATGTTACAAGATCCTGGAGAGCACCTTGTTACTGGGTTTTTTTAAAAAATAAAAAATATATAAATACCGTATTTTTCGCCCCATAGGGCGCACCGCCCCATAGGACACACCTAGTTTTTAGGGGGGAAAGAAAGGGGGGGAAATTATATATCTCAATGGGGAGTCATTACTGATTATTTGCTTCCAGGTTTGTTCAGCATGGCAGTCTTTATGCTTTTACTTAGTGTTGGCTGCTAGACACACAAACAGAACTAAAATGAGGGTCTATATTGGTGAGTTGGCAGCTGCTGTCACAAAGGCACTAATCACTAAAGGAAGTTTTTAGGGGGGAAATAAAGGGGGGGAATTATTTTTCCCCCAGGCATGGGCTGGCGCGGGGAAGCCCGAGCTTCCCCCGTACCCAGCCCCCAGAACAGCCTGCTATCCGCAAGCCTAGGGAGCCACGCTGGTCTCCCCAGGCTTGTGGAGAGCTGCGCGAAGCCGGGCGCACTCTTCAGCGCGCACCAGGCTTCGGAATGCAGGCAGCTCTGCGCAACCTTTGGGAGACCGGTGCGGCTTCGCGCCGGGCTCCCTAGAGTTGCGCAGAGCTGTGCGAAGCCCGGGAGTGCCGGCAGCTCTGTGCAACCCTCGGGAGCCCGGCGCGAAGTTGCGCCGGTCTCCCAAGGGTTGCGCAGAGCTTCCTGAAGCCTGGAGAGAGAGAGGTGTCGGTGCGCACCAACCCCTCTCGCTCTCCAGGCTTCAGCGAAAGCCTGCATTCGCCCCATAGGATGCACACACATTTCCCCTTCATTTTTGGAGGGGAAAAAGTGCATCCTATAGGGTGAAAAATACGGTACCTAATCAGTGTTTCAGAAGGCCAGTACAGTGGCACCTCGGGTTAAGTATTTAATTCGTTCTGGAGGTCTGTTCTTAACCTGAAACTGTTCTTAACACTTTAGCTAATGGGGCCTTCTGCTGCTGCCGCGCCGCTGGAGCACGATTTCTGTTCTCATCCTGAAGCAAAGTTCTTAACCCAAGGTACTATTTCTGGGTTAGCGGAGTCTGTAACCTGAAGTGTCTGTAACCTGAAGCCTATGTAACCCACGGTACCACTGTACTGATGTGATAACTTGCACATTCACAATACACCAAAGTTCACCAATACTGTACTTCACCAGTAAACTTTTATAGTAGTAGAAATGTTGCGAAATGGTTCCTTCAATTAATTGCTACAATCACAAGGGTCAAACAAGAGGATGGAATTCATCAATTTTTTTGGGGGGGGGAGGGGGGATCGGGCACAAATTGGTAGAATAGAGGGTAGGCTGTGCTCTCTCTACCTTTTTCATGTATCGTGGTGAGCAACAACTTCCATTTCATTTGCCCCTTCCTAGTCTGTGGTGATGGGGAGAGGGGCAGGAAGCAATATTATTTAGCTGGCCACATCTGCACAAAGTAATAAAGTTTCATGAATATTGATTCCTGCATGGGAAAATAGGTCAGAGCATTACAATATGATATTTGTTCCACGACAGTAGTCCTCTTCAGGCATTTTGTACTACATGCAAAGTAAATGCATAAAAGAGGGTAGTTAGGGTACTGTTTCATAATGCCTGAGTTGAAGGGGAATTATCTCCATCAAGGAGGCTCCTGTACCCATGGAGACTCCCTGCACATTTGAGAGCCACAAAAACGAATGCCATAATTGTTTGTTATTAGAGTGCCACAACTCTTTCTTGATTTTCCTAGAAATCTATAACCAAGTTTGAAACATCAGCTTGATGAGCATCTCTATTACTTTTGAGCAAACGTAAAGCTTTTGCGTGAGCATTCAAGACCAACACCAAAAAGCATAGCCTCATAAATTGTATATTTAAACCACATTTTTCAAAAACTACAACGTGGCACCATCTTCTTATATTTTTCTGTGCACAAGCCTGTTGCATGTATTCACATAGGCCCAATCCTAACCCCACTTACTTGGAAATAAATACCATTGACTGCACTAGCACTTAATTCTATGTTAGGATGGTTATGAGACATGGTTAGGATTGTGCTGTTGACACTGTTTACTGAATCTGTCAATAATTCCCTTCATAAACCTAAACACTTTTCCTTCTTTTGTTTTCCATCAATCAAAATTATCCGGACAACAATATAGATTAAATTTGAACCATATACACTGACATTTTATAGCTGTATTTTAGAGGGTGACATATTGTATTTAAATTTTAAAATATTTCTAATAGGAATGAATTTATTATTCAGTGTTGCTCTCAAACTACTTAGATTGCTTGCCTATTTCTCCATATATATTTTTAAAATAAACTTATGAATATAAACAAAATTATATTCCAAATTTGTGAGACCTTTTTTTTGCTTGTTTAACATGACATACCTAGCTATTCAGAACTCACTTTATAATAACCCCTTTTCATTCCCAAATCTACTTAGCCACCAGCCAGTAGCAAGGAAAATGCTGGTGATAGTTTTTACAACCACACATTAGTTTTACATTACTTGACAGGCTAATTCTAGAGAGTTCCAAAGACAGACAAGCATGTGTTCTTACTATTTTCTTCCTTGGGCTTGAAAGGAGCATGAATCGAACTGGTAAATGGGGGGAAAATATGGGAGTGCAGGCATGTATTTTTCATTTCACACTTATGTCAGTGTCAGTTCACCCCAAGTGCATTCCAGGTGCAGTGATGAAAATGCAAATCTATAAGAAACACAAGCTTCTAGTAATTATCCTTCTGCACAGATTAGGAATAGCACAATTAGAGAGTTTACCCAGCTAGATATTCTCTTATGTCTTCACAGTGCACAGGAGCTGTAGTAGTTAAGTTCCCTGCAGAACATAGCTAGAAGTGTGCTGGTCTAAGGCATGCAACTACAGCAGAGGCATCGTTCTAACCAAGGAGAGCACAAAGGTGGAGAGCAGACAAAAGGAAAAGAGACAAAGCAGCATTAGGATTGCAGCAATACTCCCCCCCCAAAAAAAAACTAGAAGGGATTGTCACTACATTGATTTGTTTGAATTCAAGAGAGAAGACTGCATGGTAGCATGAATCTATGTCGGAAGAAGAAATGTCACCAATTAATGCTACTCAACAACGAAGAATATGATACTTAAAATTCCTCTTAATCCAACATGTGCAATCAACCTTAAAGAGCTATAGTGTGGAATTAATCTAGAGAACATAACCCCAAAATGCCAAAAAATGATAATAAATGGATAGGATTCCCTGGATTAGCTTGATAAAAGAAACCTTGAATGTTAAGATGTGTGGGTATTACAAGGTAGCAGGATATGCTGCTTTTCTTTCTGAGCAGTTATCATTTTATTGCCTTTAAATATCTATTTTTTAAAAAAAATTGAATGAGGAAGAACAAATCTGAAAATCTCTTCTAGGCCAACGATTTCCCATTTTGCCACCATGCATGCAGTTCCCAGGACCCCTTAAAATACTACAGTTCCATGTATTCTTGGGGAGGGTGTATGTGTTGCATGCAGTGTGTATGCAGCCTTTATCTCCAAAGCCCTAATTTCAGTACCAGTTATGGACTTGGTCTCAGCCTCTGTTTCCTTTTAAAGATGAAAGCAGAAGAGCTGATGAACCAATATTAAAAGCCAGTGCCTGGTAACACTGTAGGGCCACTGTCATTACCTTATTTAATGATACAGTTTAGCTAATGAGTACTGATATATAACGCTAAACTCTTTCAACTGGTTGAGGTTGAATTACACAATTACACAATACCAAAAGATTACACAATTTAATTGTTCTGAAAGGTTAGCTCACTACAGCAGTCTAAGAAGGTAAACAGAAACTAGAGTGGATTTTCCTTCCTTATCTGGTGAGCTGTATGGTAGGCCATCACACCAATATCTCACAAATGTGAATATGGAAAATCTGAATCGTGTTTGCTATTTCATTTTACCCTGGCCCACACCCTTACAGATCCCCCCATACGAAAGTCCTTTCAGAACACAGCTAGGGAAGGTCATAAAAGGTAAAGGTAAAGGTACCCCTGCCAGTATGAGCCAGTCGTGTCCGACTCTAGGGTTGCGCGCTCATCTCGCTTAAGAGGCCGGGAGCCGGCACCCTCCGAAGACACTTGTCACGTGGCCAGCGTGACGAAGCTGCAGCTGGCGAGCCAGCACCAGCGCCGCACACGGAAACGCCGTTTAACTTCCCGCTAGAAAGCGGTACCTATTTATCTACTTGCACTTAGGGGTGCTTTCGAACTGTTAGGTGGGCAGGAGCTGGGACCGAACGACGGGAGCTCACCCCGCTGCGGGGATTCGAACCGCCGACCTTACGATCAGCAAGTCCTAGGCACTGAGGTTTTACCCACAGTGCCACCCGCGTCCCTGTAGGGAAGGTCATACCTCTTCATAAAACCTTCCCACACTATAACGTTAGGAGACGACTGGGCACCTATATTCTCCCTGACATGCTTCCTTTCTACAAGCAATGATTTTTTGTGACATGGGAGAACATTCAACCTGTGGTACCCCATGTATCATGTACTTTCCCCTCAACATGTCCATCAAGAGTGAATGTGATTGGATGCATGTACTCAAGAGGGAGACACAGTACCACAGATTCAGAGCACTAAAGGGACAAACAAGTTATTGTCAACCTCCTACCCTAATACAGATGCCTCTGAAAATAAATTGCCTAATTAAGCTGCAGTAAAGATCCTGTATGTTTTTTGGGTGCCTCATCAATCTGGACTACATGTGATCTGTAAATCCAGTAATTTCACATTTATATCTCACTTTAAAAAAAGCACTATAGTTTAGAATAAAGTTCATTCCAGACTGATGTTATTCTCCCCCCGCCCCCCCCGTTTTGAACATATATAAAGAAAACTAAAATTACTTCTATAAAGTATATGATCATTTCATTGTGATACAATTTATGTAGTTTCACGGACAGTATTTTAGTAGGAAACTAGAGAAGGTACTCCTTTTGCATTTGTAACATTCTTTTATAGGAAGCTTTTATGGTCTTATATTAAGAAGAGTGCTTATTTTTCTCCCAGGCAATTAAAATGAATATAGTAATAGTACACTGAATGTGTACTAAACCCAGTGCAATATTACTATATGATTCTAAATTCTGCTTATTAGTATAATATTTATACAACCAAGACTCAATGTTTATGGACAACCAAATCCTGCTTTATGATTATATAGGTTTTAAAACTTGGCTGCTAGCGAAACATAATTTTTAAACAAATTATGCTTACCAGAGGCAAAAACCATTTCATTCAGCTGCACTTAATCAGAAATGTGCTTATGATATTCATAATCATGTTTCATTAATAGCAGGCTATGAAACTTAAACAAAATATTTATAGGATATTTTTATCAACATTAATTGCTCTTGTCATAATTCTTAACATTTTTGGAACCAACATTATAAGGTGTTTAAACCAAGTAAATTTGTTTACGTTAATCAATTAGAAATTTCTTTGTTGTACATCTACGTACTTGGATCTGTCATGCAACATGTACAGTATTCGGGTGTTCCCATCTAACCCACAAATCTGCCACACAACACTACACAGCATTCATTTATTTACTACATATGCATCCTGCTTTTCTTCCAACTAAAGGTGCATTCTGACAAAGAGATTATTGTGGTAGCTTTCTTGGTTATAATGCTAGCCTTTCTCTCCCAGTTTCTAAGATTCCTTTTTCACTGCATTGCCTGCTGTGTTGTGGAACTGAGGCTTTTTGATTGATGTACTGTCTTGCCTTGCCAGATTTCATTCATACCATTGGGTGTGGTGTGACACAACAGCAGATGTCATTGGACACATTACCACATTTTATACACATGTAAAGAACCTTTCCTGTGGATCTATGGAAAAGAATGTTCCCTGGGTTTGAATACAATGCACAATTATCTCCCCACACAAGATGCTATTGTCAGGAGCTCATCCTACGCTCGAGTAGGACCCTGGTAGAGACACATGCCCGACTGGCATGTTCTCTCCCTCCTGGTCGTTCATTTGGGAACTTCAAAGGCTTTCTTCAGCCCGAACATCACAGCAACCTATGCCAACAGACATCGGCACACTTAGGGATCCACAGAATGTTCACAGTTTGTGTAACAAACCGCAGCAGCTCAGCATTTTGGCTAATCTACTTTATTTACTTATAAACACACATGGAGCACTGCAACATGGCTCCCTCTCCCTCTAGCATCAGACAGCAAAGAGAAAGAACAAATGACAATAGTCCCATTTCACGGAACACAGTAACACAAACACCCTGCCTCCGTCACTTCCTACTCTGTGGAGTCAAAACATACACCATCATGTGGTAGACAACAATCCTATGACTGCAATCACAGAGCAGGAATTCTAACAGTTATTACTCTCAAAGGGGACATGGGTGCCACTGTGGTCTAAACCGTTGCTCTGTCCCAGTTTCTGCCAGCATAGCAGTTCGAAAGCATGCCAGTGCAAGTAGATAAATAGGTACCGCTATGGTAGGAAGGTAAACGGTGTTTCTGTGTGCTCTGGCTTCCATCATGGTGTTCTGTTGCACCAGAAGCGGTTTAGTCATGCTGGCCACATTACCTGGAAAGCTGTCTGTGGACAAATGCCAGCTCCCTTGGCTTGAAAGTGAGATGAGCGCCGTACCCCATAGTCGCCTTTGACTGGACCTAACCATCCAGGGTCATTTACTTTTACCTTACTCTCACAGTAAAATGTAGTAGAGATTAGAAGTGGGGTGGGCACACATACAGGTACACTAGGCTGTTTTTCATCAAAATCAGAAAAAGCACCTCCCCAAAAAGAAACCCTCCCCAAATGGGATTAGGAGCCTGGTTTCTGACACAGTGACAAACTATGGTTTACTGTATCCATAAATTCTTTGAAAAATCATGGCATGAAAGGGAAAGAAGAAGAAAAGACGGGAATGAGGAACAAGTGCACAAGCTTGAGTCTTGCTGTAGCTGATGCATGTAGTCTGCTTCTTTGGTGATCACTTGTAGCCAAGGAAGGTTGTCTTTCATAAACACAGTTTTAAAAGTGAGTCCATAAGTTACTGTGGAGGCCAATTTTGGACCCACACGTCCTTCCACAGTGGGGATATAGGTTTCCGGGCAGGAGTTGCTCATGGAGAGGCTTTGCCAAGCATGCCTTTCTCTTAGCATGTTTCTCCCTTTCGTCCTGAGTTTGAGTGTCTTCAAAGTTCATGACACCTTTGGTAAAGGCTGTTCTCCAATTGGAGCACTTGCAGGTCAGTGTTTCCCAGTTGTCAGTGTTTATAATACATTTTTTTAGATTTGCCCTGAGAGAATCTTTGAACCTCTTTTGTTGACCACCAGCATTACGCTTACCATTTTTAGGTTCGGAATAGAGTAGTTGCTTTGGAAGACGATAATGCACGTAGTACCAAACCATGGCTTAGTATTACATCTGAATGGGCTAATGAGATGAACTGCACTTGTGCTGTTTATTATTGTCCAAGAGCTATCTCTTGTAGAATTCAACTCCTAGAAGAACATCTACCAGGAAACAAATGACTGCACGTTCCTTGATAAAATGTGTAGGACTTGGCTTTTAATCCATTTACTCTGAAATGCAGTTCTTTATAACATTTTCAGGCGAGCTACATTACCTGTGTAACTGTGATGGTGAGTATTAATCTGATGGTCAGAAGCCTCAGGCAGCTAACTTACCAGTCTCCTTGATTTGTGATGTGACATGGGCAGAGGAAATATAACAGGAGCCTTTGTCACTTTCAGCAAGGCATCCTTACTGCCATGGCACTTTGCCAGCCGTGCATAAGAAGGGGCAAATCTGCCTCCAAGGAAGCCAATGGAAGGCTTTGGCTGGCTCTCTGGGAGGTGGGTCCTGGCAGCAGAGCTGACCAGACACGTCAAACTCTTTGATCTGCTTTGCTCCTATGGCTAAGAAGGAATTTTACACATAGACTAAATGACTAAAGGCTCTGTGGGGTTTTCTGCCTTTCTCACAGCAATACTTTTACATCTCAGTTTTGCATTACATGTTTGTCAAAACTACTGTTAGGCATACAGCAGAACTCACAGTGGGATCAAGTTGAGTTTGGGGCATTTTGCATAAAGGGGAATCCCTTTATGGGATCTTGGTGGGCTGCTAGCTGCCAAAGCCTAGTTCGGCAGCTGTCAGGCATCAACAGCTCTCATTCTTTCATTAGTTCACAACATGGTGGGACCATCAAACTTCAGGCCAAACCTCACTTTCAGGTGGGCCCAGAAACTCTGGTGGGCCCAGGACATCAGCCAGCATGTGGGTTGCTCAGTGGAAGCATCCTGCCCTATGCCTTGTGAAACATATTGCTCTGTAACCAAATAAAGTTGTGGTCTGGGTTAAAACCAATATCAGTCTCTCATTCATTACTCCAGGGCCTAATGCCTTCTCTGTGGGTAGGCTGACAAGAAAAGTTCCCTAGCAGACTATGAACTTGAAGTAGTGAATTACACTGACATAGTTTACACCTGATATTCAATGCAAAAGTAGCAAGTGGCTAATTGGCTCTGTATATGCATTTAGAAGGTGTGAACGGTAAGAAGTGTTAAAATTTCATACAGGCTTCAACAAAGAGTGTACTAGTAGACATACATAAAATATTTTATTCTACCCTAAGGCAGCCTACCACAACCCCCATTCTGGAAAAGTATTCCTAACATCTCATTTGAGCTTTCTCTATTCACCCAGTTAACAAAGAATCAAGAAAGAACATCTGAAAATACTCTCAAGGCTCTCTATCAATAGAAGCAGCATGCAGACTGAAAATATTCTGTATTTTTCTCTAAGATACACAGCCAGGAGGGAGGGGAACAAAACGCACTGCTCAGCCACAGTAATTGGTTAGTTACAATACCACTCCATGCAATACTGAATCACTCATGTGCACTTGTTCACTGTTTCTTCTAGTTATACATCTGTAATTTTGGTATACTAGGATTCATTTCTCCATAAGAATCCACATTTTCTTATACATCAGGTCAACAAATACCCTTTCTTCCATGCTTCTTCAGCATTTCACAACTGACCTTCCATACCATAACATCCCTCACCTCAGACAGCTACCATAATTCCCTCCATTTCACCTTTCTTTCCACTTCTTCTTTTTTACTGCCTCTTTGAGCCCCCTAAGTTTCCCTACAAACTCCTCTCATCCCTCTCTTCTTTTATTTTAAAGGTGGCTTTTGCCTGAAGTTTGTAGTCCCCCCCCCCTTGATGTTGTTTGTTTTATCTATATTGTTATTGTAAATTAGTTTGGGCAGCCAGATAAGATGTGTGTTGAATATATGAAGCAGCACACACCTAATTAAGTCTCATTATTACTTAGCATGCAGGGCTACAACCTAAGGATATAAAAGAGGAATTATATTAACAAATATAGGATCAACCCTTTAGAAAACAGAATGGATGTCAGAAGATGTATGGGCAAAAGCATTGTGTTATGCCTCATAGTGCCTGCTTATAGTGTGTGAAAGAATTAATGTGTCACTTCTTAAGGTACAAAAGAAGCTGCTGAATAAACAATGGGAAGCTTACTAACTTCACCAAACCAAAGCAGAAACACTAATTAATCCATTGTTCCTGATGTTAAAGATGAGTAGTTGGACCACTTGTATTACAACCAATTCACCAGGTTATAACCTAAAGACAGCTATAATCTTAATATGAACGCTATTCTGAAGATCTGGATGCAACATTTCAAACTAATTGTTATGATGAGAAGAGTTCTAACTGGAAGTGTTGCTCCCAGCCTCTAGAGGAGAAGTGTTAGCTGTTTTTTGTTAAATAGATGTATTTGGGGGTATGGAAAAATAAGCACACCCGAGTTCAAAAATTTACAATGCTCAAGAGACAGAAAAAATTGCCATCTATTAAAATGCTTTTAAATCAACAAATAATTGTTATCTTCGTTCAAGCTGCTTTCAAGACATCACAAGACATCGGCTACAAATTCAATCTGAAATGAATCTATTTCAAATGAAATAAACTCACAGAAACAAACAAGGAAATTGTAAGTGATGTGATATAAATCTGTGGCACAAACCTTGCAATTTTAGAATCTGAGGCACCCTCCTGTCACATCCATAAATCTAGGAACAGAAATTAGCTATAGAAATGCAAAATCATAGAACTGTACAATTGCAGAGCTGGAAAGTAACCCAAGGGTCATCTAGTCCAACCCCCTGCAATGCAGGAATCTCAACTAAAGCATCCATGAGATGGCCATCCAGCCTCTCCTTAAAAACCTCCAATGAAGGAGAGTCCACCACCTTCCAAGGGAGTTCTTTCTTTCTTTTTTACTTTACAAAGTTATTATTGTACTTCACCACATCTTAATCTATTGCACCATTTGTCTCTTAAGACAGAATATGTATACAATTCATCCTCGCTTACCAGCTGGTCTAACGTTAATATACCCAAATTCACCCAGCTCCATACGACGATTTCTTTTCAGATTTTTAAAGATCAGTTTCCCCGCAAAGTCATTTTGTTGTGGGAGAAAAGGTCAAATTTATATTTTTTTGAGTATTAATGTAGTTAGATCCAAATGCCGCCTATCTTTCTAAATGTGCTACAAAGGAATATTCCAAAGTAGCCCAATTTGGACAGTTGTTTTCAGTTGTGTCTCCCCAGAATTGTGTACCTGACATTAACTATGCTTGGTGATACAATTCTGGGATCCCAAATCCTCCCTCATTGGTATAATATAATAATAATAATAATAATAATAATAATAATAATAATAATAATACCCATCGCATCTAGCTGGTCTTCCCCAGCGACTCTGGGCGGCTTCCAACAAAATATTAAAATACAATAATGCACCAAACATCTGGTCCTTCAGGTGCACAGTTACCCCATTCAGGACCAGGGAGACCTCCATACCTGCCCGCCTCCTGTCCCCCCAAAACAGTACTTCTGTCTCGTCAGGATTCAACCTCAATCTGTTAGCCGCCATCCATCCTCCAACCGCCTCCAGACACTCACACAGGACCTTCACTGCCTTCACTGGTTCTGATGTGAAAGAGAGGTAGAGCTGGGTATCATCCGCATATTGATGGACACCCAGCCCAAACCCCCTGATGATCTCTCCCAGCAGTTGCATGTAGATGTTGAAAAGCACGGGGGAGAGGAAAGAATCCTGAGGCACCGCACATTTTTTGCATAGATATTCTTGAAACTGAAGAGCCCCAAAGGCATTTTCTAAACAAAGATTTAATTTTGTGAAATTATTTGCTCGGTATGTGAATTATATCTCTTAAGATATAAACTAGTCTAGGTATTATGTTCATTTTAAGAGAATTGACTTTTCCCCACAGGGTCAGGTTCAATGACTCATATCTGTCGATATCCATTGATACCTCATGATGTATTTTGTTGATGTTTAATAACGCAAATTTAGATAAGTCTTGTGGTATTAATATGCCTAGATATTTAATGTTTTCTATGCAAATACGAAATTGGTATTGTTCAAACGGTTGAACCAAAAAGTTATTTCCTATTAACATCAACTCCGATTTGGGCCAGTTTATAGTATATCCAGAGATATTGCCAAAAACATCTATATTTTGCATTAATATTGGAACAGTACTGTTCCAAACAGAAGAATATCATCTGCAAACATTACCAATTTGTATTCAAGTGAGTTATGAATTACAGCAAATATTTCCTTATGCTGTCTAATAGTACACGCCAGAGGTTCCAAAAAGATATTAAAAAGGAAAGGCGAAAGTAGACCTCTGGATAATATGAAAGGTACAGACATTATGCCGTTTGTCTTAACTCTAGATGTAGGGGAGCAATATAATATGTTTATCCATTTTATAAAGTCTAATGGAAAAACCAAATTTTTGTAGTACTTTTTCCATGCATTGTTTGTGGACCTTATCAAAAGCTTTTTCCGCATCTAGAGATAGTATAGCTAAATCTTCACTGTTCCTGTTTAATCTCAGCTAAAGCATCCATGACAGATGGCCATCCAGCCTCTGCTTAAAAAGCTGCAATGAAGGAGTTCATGTCATTTTACTAAATTTTCTAAAGCACCTTTGGCAGCATTTTAATTACAGTGGTACCTCGGGTTAAGTACTTAATTTGAAACTGTTCTTAACCTGAAGCACCACTTTAGCTAATGGAGCGTCCTGCTGCCGCCACGCCACCAGAGCACGATTTCTGTTCTCATCCTGAAGCAAAGTTCTTAACCTGAAGCACTATTTCTGGGTTAGCGGAGTCTGTAACCTGAAGCGTATGTAACCCGAGGTACCACTGTACATTATGTTGATATTAAGAAAAGGAGGTGGGAATTGAAGTGGCTAAGTAGCACAAGCACTAATTGAATTTGTATCCCACTTGCAATATCCTCCACTCCAAATTTAAGGAACAATTGTGCCTCAGTGGTTCAGATTTGCAAGCAGAAGGTCCCAGGGCTCTACCCCTGGAATTTCCAGGTAGGGTCGGGAATATCCCCTAACTGAAACCCTAGAGACAATATTGAGCTAGATGGACCAACAGACCAACTTAGTATAAAGGAGCTTCCTATTTTCCTAAGTGACTTCACACATTTATAATATACAACTCCATTTGAAACCTTACAAAGGAAACAATAAAAACCACAAAGGAAAAAGAGCCATTGGGGAGATGTCAGCGAGTGTGGAAGACGACAAGAATGAACAGGTTGAAAACACAGAGACTGAACTCAGAAAATTCACAACACAAAGCTTTTCTCTCACACAAAGAATGATTCAATCCTCTCAACATGTTGAAAGGAGAAAACACATTTCTACATTTTCCTTACATGCATTCTTTAAATAAAATAACCAAATTAAAAAGCTATACCAACAACTGCATTTTAAAGTACTTTACACTTTTTGCACACTGTTCATCTTGTACTGATAGAAGAGGAAGAAAAAGATGAGTGGCTTTAAAAATTCAAATACTGTATAAGAATGCTTTCATTATATTTTATACATTAATTTTATATTTTTACACATATTTTCACTTGCTGGCTTGCACTTAATGTACATTAAGCCTGCTTAATTTTTCATACTGATGATTTCTACTGTGATACAAGATTATAACGCCCCATTCTTTTTTAAACATATGATTACTTAGCTCTCTCAAGGAGAAAAATTCTGTAAATTTGCCCAGCAGAATCCAAATATTCTTCAAAAAGCACTGTGTGCATTAGTAAAGACCCATGCTTTTTAAAATTATCTTTCAGCTAACAATATATGAGTGGAACATCCTACAGTGACATTAATTCAGTCAAAAGCATAATTTCATGTGAAAAAATAGCACAGCTATTTTTACTTATAGGGCAGGATTCACCTAACCAGCTCTTCCAATGGAAGTACTGTGCAAGGACTTCCACAGCTTGGCTCTCCTCCACTCGCCCTTCCGCACCTGGCAAAACTGACCTAGGGGTTCAGGAGAATCCCCAGAGCAGCATATTGATTTGTGGGTATGTTTGCCACTCCATTCGAAAGAGGGTGACAAAAAACTTATAGCAGGGCAGTGTTGGTGGTGGGTGATGATTATTTCCCCCCCAGAATTCCTCACTAAATGATACTACGTCATAACATAATGTCGTTCTAAGGCTACTTTGGTGGAAATCTCTCCCTATCCCTCTCTCTCACTGGCAACTTTCCCTAGGAAGCCCCATCACTGTGCTGGTAAAATGAGGGACATCAAGTGTCCAATGTCCATGAGGCCAGTGACTTCAGAATGTAAAGAGTAAAATGCACAGCAAATTAATGGGAGAATAGATAAATATTTTAGAAAGATTCAGTCTTCAATAGTTCTTCATTTCTCCACTATTTTTAATACTATAGTCCTCAGTACAGTAGTACCTTGGGTTACATACACTTCAGGTTACACACGCTTCAGGTTACAGACTCCGCTAACCCAGAAATATTACCTCGGGTTAAGAACTTTGCTTCAGGATGAGAACAGAAATTGTGTTCCGGCGGCACAGCGGCAGCAGGAGGCCCCATTAGCTAAAGTGGTGCTTCAGGTTAAGAACAGTTTCAGGTTAAGAACGGACCTCCAGAACGAATTACGGTAAGTACTTAACCCGAGGTACCACTGTATAGAAAAGAATGCTGTATTTTCTGTTTTGTTTTCTTTGAAACAGATTGTGAGATCTCATTTGGTTTGAATATAGGTGGTAGGGTAAACATAACCTATTGTAATGTTCCTAACAAAAGGTCCAGCTCAAAAGGCCACTGAGATTGTATTATCATGCAAAATAATTGGAAGAAGAAACTTGAAAATAGGTAAAGTAGGTTTGTCATTGTCAGCATAAACTAAAGCAAGAGACACACTTACTAAATTATAGGAATTCAATGATGTGAAAATTTTCCTTCCACAAACTGGACGCTTATGAGATTATGGGTTTGATGATGGGTTGCTTTTTTTTATTGAAAATTGATACCAAACACTATTGCCATAGCTATATTAAGTGTATAGTAATCTGCTCCACAGTTGCTAGTATGAACATCTTGAACAATTCACTAGAATTGTTGTTGTTTTTGTCATTGTTGTTCTTACTTGAAAACACTTTCAACCCCCCATTTCCTGCAAAGAACTTGGCTAATGGGGGCAGTGATCTCCCCGCCCACAGAATCTCCATAGAAACAACATTACATCATAATGTAGCATTGTGTACATGGCGGGGGCTGCTTTCCCAGGAATGTCTCTGGACTACAGAGCTGGGACATGTCAGTTGGCAGAGCATGAGACTCTTAATCTCAGGATTGTGGGTTTGAGCCCCATGTTGGTCGAAAGATTCCTGCATTGTAGGGGGCTGGACTAGATGACCCTCGTAAACCCTTTCAATTATATGATTATACTGAAGCAGAGAAATCACTGCTTGATGTTGTGGCAAAGGGTGTGTATGTCTGTGTGTGATTTTAAAAAACAACAACAGAACCCTGGGCCATATTGTCTTTCCATGTAAGATTACATCCCTCAAAATTGCTGGAATTTGCCTAACCAATCCCTAAGGTTGAGAAAAATCTCCTCTACTTTCATAGGAGACAAAAGAGCTTACGAAAGTAGACAGGGGAATATTCAACTTAGCTTTAACTTAAGTTTTCAGCACATTTACCCAGCAATAAGTTTCATTAAATTCAATATGCCTTTCCAGTGCTTTTTGTGTGAATGTGAATTTAGACGTCAGTGTTTGTAAACCTTAGTTTGTTTGTAATCTCAAATGAAGCAAATGGGTAACACCAGTCAAGAGTTTGAGATCTTAGTAGTAGAATCACTCTGAATCCCGTGTTAATTGTACTGAGTTTTCTGAAGAAAGAGTGCAGGAAGAAAAAGTAAAATTGTTGTGCTTTTTTCAGGAAAACTCTTCCCCAAAATAGTGATTTTAAACTTTTTGAGCTGTTTCCGCTGCTTTTTCCATCATGTTGCCATACACCCGGGTTTCCCCTGACATTTTGCTGATTCGGCAAAATTCCCCCGGCCCCATTTTTATACCTGAAACCAGGACATGTCAGGAATTCTCCTGACGTATGGCAAGCCTATGCATACTGTATATTGTATAATAGATTACAGCATGCCGGTAATTATGGTAAATTTATTTTCCCTCACACCTTTTGGCCAGATCCCAGACTGCCTCACAGATCAGTAAAAAAAAAAAGTTTCCTTAGGCTTGCAGTCTAAAAGACACAACACAAAAGGGATTGGAAGGGAGGAGGAAACTGAGATATTCTAAGTCTATTAATTATAATTTGGGGGGACCTTACTTTAGAAGCATGACTGGAATAATCAACACTTATGTCATTTGGGTAACAGGTGAAAACTCACCTGGGCTCTTTTGGGTTATTAGGAATTTTGTTGTTCTATCAGTGTTTTAAGATGCAGTACAGTGGTGCCCCGCAAGACGAATGCCTCGCAAGACGAAAAACTCGCTAGACGAAAGAGTTTTCCGTTTTTGAGGTGCTTCGCAAGACGAATTTCCCTATGGGCTTGCTTCGCAAGACGAAAACATCTTGTGAGTTCTTGCGAGTTTTTTCCCTTCCCCCCCCTTTTTCTAAGCCGCTAAGCCGCTAATAGCGCTAATCTGCTAATAGCTGTGCTTCGCAAGACGAAAAAACCGCTAGACGAAGAGACTCGCGGAACGAATTAATTTCGTCTTGCGAGGCACCACTGTATTTTCAAAGGCAAATTCTGTTGAACTGATTTTTTGCAGCATTGTTTTACTGTTTTATTGTATTACAACCTGCCCTGTGATCATATAATAAAGGGCAGACTAGAAATCAATCAATCAATCAATCAATCAATCAATGCTAACTATGTGACGATAAAACATCCCAAGAGAATGTGAGACTCTAATAACTCACATGTCAAAATGACAAGGACATTCATTAGTTTAAGGCCAAAAAGGCATTTCATTCCTTAACTGAGGATTCATTATCACTTTCTTTTCCTACTACACTACAATGACATATATATAATTGGTATAAGGGTAAGAAAGTAATGTCATTCTTGTTTTCAGAATGCCAGATTCTGACATAAACTTATTAGAATTTAATTAGCTTTGATAAAAATTAAAGCGGAACAAATACACATTGTTTCCAGTGCATGACTGACAGTTATAAATAAAGCACATTTCATGAGCTGCAGCATTTTTCAGTAGCTGAATACTGCATAGAAATACAAACGATGTGTTTAAACAGCTTACTCCAGAGTGCTACAAGAGAAAACACTCAAGAAATGAGTGGCTTATAGGATAATGCTTCATGTTTCTCCAGATATTTTAAAAATGTAACTTACTTTTGCAATTAACCATATTAATATGTAAAATGAGGATGTTCAGGGCCTAATTCTGCCTGGATACAAATTTGTCAGGAAAAAAAATGGTCCCCACTACCAGACTTGCTGGTCTAGGCAGCAGTATGTCCCAGGGTTCCAGACTGCATGGATGCCTTAGCTGCATGGCCAAAGGTTTCCTTACTACAGACATGTGCACTGAATGCAAGGATATCAGGGGCAGGGCAAGCCAGCATGTGCAACCTGGGGACCTGGTCTAGTTAGGGCAGTCCTGTGATTCAACAAGTGAATGTTAATTACGAATAAGGCAAAGGAAACCACAAGTAATGTCTGCTTTACAGAGCCTCAAACGGACATCCTGTGTACATACGGATTCTGCCTGCAGTGCTGCAAGACTAAAACCTGTTGAAACATGTTGTATATCACGACTATACACAATGTTAGGTATATTGCTAATACTTGAGTGGATTTTTATTATATGAATCTGCTTCATATGTGTCATTCTTACTTTTCTTTCTTAAGCCAGTTATGGAGAATGGACAATGTCTCTGACTATGCATGAAATGGCTTCCTACTTAATGGAAAAGCTAACTTGATTTGCTGGCAATTGTGGCATCCTCCTTCTACCTATAGAAGACCCTAACTACCACAACAAGCAAGACCAAGTATTTCTTATTTTTAAACAAGCACACAATTTTCTGAAATTTAAACAGCTATTTCTATTCCTGAAAATGAATAGGAAAGAGGGTCCCCCCCTCCTTCCTTCAAATCCTTTCAGAACGTCTTGGTATTTTACATCTGTAATCCACATTTGCTTGACAATGGTGAGTGCAACAATGGACACATCCCTTGTGACAGTTTCCTCTGGGAAGTGATTATAACACTTGAGATTTTCAGTGTGTCTAAAATTCCTGTTGTGGACATCCGTCTGTCTCAGGAGAGTGTGCCTTTGGGGGGTAAAGTCAAACTTCTGGAGAATCACAGCGCCTGCTGTGGCTACAGAGCCTGGTAACTTGTAACTGCTGCCTCCCATATTGTTTTTGCTATGTTAACTGCACTAGTGTCATGTCCCCGGAAGCAAGCCTGGGCAGCATGTATGGAAGTCCTGGACCGCCCAAATGACAAGACATCTTGTCCTCACTGATGTGGTCCAAAGGAAAGCAGAACAATGCGTTTAGCACCAGCTTGGTTGCAGGAGTTGCCGGAAGGAGGCATACAAGATGCCGTCTAACCTTCTCCAGATTTCTGTAGGGTATACTCCTAAGCCTTTTCTTCTCCTGAAGATGTCCCACAAGGCAGTGGGTACTGATTTTTCCTAGGGATTTACTCCTGAAACCTTTCTCACAAATGAGTATAGCTGCAAGACAGTGGAAGTTTTGGATCAGAGTTTTCTTTCTTCCACATGTGCTACCTTCCGGGGTTGATGGACCCCATCTGCCCCTAAAAATCCTACCCTGCTACCATTTGAAACATTATAAAATTGTATATTTTTATCCAGATGGAGGAAAATGTGACTATTTGCACCACTTGTGTATTATATTTTTTCCACCAGCATTATTTACATGTTGGGATGGTTCCTGGCATTTTTTAGGGCATACTGTACTCAGATGTTATATTCCCCCCCCCCCCCGGGATTCTCCCCAGTAAAGACTAAGAGAAGGCCTTGAGTTTGCACATTCTTCCTCTATCGTTCTCCTTACTGCATGAAAAGCTACACACCCAAACTGGGAAGCATATGTGAATGTATTATTTTAATCTTCCAGACACTGTGATATTAGACCCTCTTTAGACCTGTTCCTGAACTGGGTGTGAGTATATAAAGTAACAGCCCCTAATCAATGTCCTGCTATGGAGCAAATATTATATTGGTTTTCAGGCAGCCTGCCTACCTCCCCCTGGGACATGCTGAAACTTTATTTTCCATTTCAGAGATTCAGTGTAGAGCAGGAGAAAAAGCATTTTCCGTACTTTTTTTTTTTTTTTTTTAAAAAAGTTCCCAACAGTAGTTTGCCACTACTACTGAGAGGGATTTCATTTGAAAACCCAGCAATCCATTGTGGGGTTATTTTCTGAACCACCTTTAAAAATAAGGATGTGATGTCAATAAAAGTTTCATTTCTTCTTCATAAGTAGGCCAGAAGAACAGATGCTGCTTTTGCCTGAAGGGAGAGAGGTTTAGTGCTTTGTGACAAAGCAGAGAGAAACAGAACAACATAACATTTCCTAACTGCTACCTGCTAAAATCTCCTGATGCTATCATACTGGAAAGGCAATTGTGATTCTTCATTCATGCATTGGAAACCAAACACCATCAATAGAAACTTTAGTATTCTCAGCAATTACCAACACCTGCAATTAAATACTAGTTATTTTTTGAATGGCAACTGAGAATATATCAAATCTATCACAGGTTAAGAGGGGATAAATGCAAGGAATCTCTTCAAACCTTCCACACACGTACACTGGCAAATCCAGTCGACTCACTTGGCTGGTTTAAAATGCAACACTGGTTCCTCAGAGAGGCTTATAAACAGAACTGAAAGCAACATAGCTACACAAACAACACATACCTTTCAGAGGAACTATCTCTGACAAATGGTTTTAAAAAGAAAAAAGGCTACAAATTCCATTGAAAATCTGGTAACAGAAATCAGGTCACTGTACAGGACATTGTTTAAACAAAACAAATGCTAATAGCACATAATTAGTTATCATTTGAAGTGTGCAATAACTCCCCCCCCCCAAAAAAAAAATAATTCTTGTGGATATGAAAAGGCTACTCAAAATCCATAGGATAAACTAGGAAGAAGCTTAGTATGGTACTTTTAGTGCTTCTACTTTGCAATCACGAGTTCCCTCACACTGCTGAAATTACGTCTGAACGATAAAATGGGTTGTCATGCAATGTCTGTGGGTAGTTTCAGTTTCTGCGAAATATGCCCATGTGTCATGGAGTAATATTCCCTTTCTTCAGGGAATGAGGGAGAGGACTCTGAAATAAAAGGGGAAGGGCAGGCAGAGCCTGTTCCAGAAGCACTTCCATCAGATAAGCCAGTGGTGCCAATGCCCCTTCATTCTGAGGATGCTTTTAACACATCCTTTTTAAAAATCACATGAAATCACTGAGTGAAGTTTTCTGGAGTTTTGGAGTTGAGTGCAGGAAGTGACATCAGGGGATCCAAATGGAGGCTTAATCTGGTTACTCTGACCTCGAAGCATTGTTTACCCTATTAGCCCTCGCAGACCTCAACAGATCACCAAAAATTTTATAAGTCTCTCCTGAAGGATCTTCAGGGTTCTTTGCTGCACCATGGGCAACCATTTACCACACATTTCAATGCCTTTTTTCTGGTCAGGAAGTTATCTACACTCTCTAACAAGACTTCAAAAATGACCACCATTTCCCCAAGGTGGGAAAACTGAGGAAGCCAGACGGCGAAGTCCTGGCAACCATAATTCAATTTTTAACAGCAGTGGAAGGATGTGGCAGACGAATGGGCTCAAAGCTTGAAATCCCCAGAAAATCGTTTAGCAGCCTTTTGAGTCCAGTATGCAAGAAGTTCCAGCAACCACATCAGAGGCACTGGATATTGGCACCGCACACTCAGATTGCTTACAGCAGGTGAGAAAAGCAAACGCTGATCTGTAACTCAATCTGCAACAAACTCTGATCCCGAGGCTAGGGCATAGAAACGAACCTCCACTTTAGAGATTCTCTGAGGTATGTAAAATCTTTTGCAACAAAAATAAACTAAAAGTATAAATAAAAGTTTCTTCTCTATTAGGAAATATCTCAGGGCAGTTTTCTTTTGACAAGAACATGAATGGAAAAATACTTCACACTTACTGCATTTACTGAATGTAATATTTTTGTTACCAAACTGAGCTCTTCTCATACAATGAAAAGGCATGTCAACTGCTGCTTTACTTGGTATGGGGGGGAGAGGAGCTGTAAGCAAATAAGTAATACAAAATGCCTTCTACTTCAACTCAATTCAGATGGGTGTATTAGGAAGGGATGTGCCATAAGTAACTAAAAGTTCTCTAATTTGTATTTGTCAGCTGACAGGATGCTACTTGAAGCTTGAACACTTTTTAGAGGTTTAAATAAAATCCAAGGTTACAAGAAACCTTCAGGGAGGGCAGCCAAGTAGAAAAATTAGATGTATTAACAATAGACACACATTTTTGCCAGGCAGCATCTGAATTCTTTGGTTAATCAAGCTCATATGTGCTGGTATCCTGAACTAATCATTCTTGCTGGGATGCCAAGTAGAATAAAACTAGGACAATGCTGTATGCCAAGAATATTGCCTTCTCCTTTTCCAATAAGGAGATAAAATTTTCTTGAACGATACCTACTTTGGTAGCCAAGATTAAAAGAAACACTTTATAAGTTCTAGCCTGGGGAAAAGAATGCTAAGCTTTATCTTTGTTACTGCACCTAGATGGATTTCAAGGGAAACAAAAATGTTTTTGTTTTCCTGGAAGCAGCTGAACCAGTCTCAACCAAGAGTATTTTCCCAAGTGTAGAGGGTTGCATCCAGGGTTTCCTACTGCTGTTATTAGTATGTCCACTGTGGAATTTCACTTAGGGGATTAAGTGAGAAGGAAGTTTTGCCCATTTCCTTCTCCCGCTGCAATCTTCATGCCATCTCCCAGGCTATTTCGGAGGGCTCCCCAACTATTGAGAGCAGATGTTTCGAGAACATAAGAAGTAGGGGGAAATCAACAATAAAAAGTCTCTTCTACCATCCCACCATCAGAATTCCTCAGCTGAATCAGATGCTTTACATAGGCTAAAAGAGCCCTTTCTTTCAAGGGAGGCAAAGTCTGGATTCAACCTAGTGTCTCAGCATCACAACACACTTGCACTTATTGGTAGATCTGCATCTTATCCAGATAACTCACCCATACATCATGGAGAACAAGAGTTCCTCCAGCCTGCCATCCCACTTGGGACGACTGTCCCAGCTCTGATGTCAGTGCACATTCAAATGTCTATTTCATCTGGGATATTAACTGCATACTTGCACTGGATTTTTACACATGTTGCCTGGTGGCACGGAAGGCAGAACATGCACACTTTGCTCCCAAATACCCCCAGGGCCAACGATCCAGGGGAGAATAACACCCAATTCAACCCAGTGTTAAAAAGAGGCAAAACACACAAGCTCCTTTCAACATCTGCTCAACATGCAGATATCAGGAGCAGGTCCAAGCTGGCAGCAATGTACCAAAGGCATGGTTAGCAGCATGGCCCTATCCCCAGTCATAGCATGGACTCTCTTCACATATGAACAGGGGTACAGATACCAAAAGTGGTTCTTGGGCATAAACACAGAGTCCACCACAAGTTAAGAAAGCCATCCAGGTTTCTCAAACAAGTGATGCAAGCAGATGTTTGATATACAGATTGACATTAGTTTTGTTTATTGATTTATTTCATATTAAATAATGTGATGTTAACATGAATTTAATAGGAATAAATAGTATATGGATTGCAGCAGAGCTATGTGGATCATTTATGTATACAAAGGGTCAAATATTATAACCTGTCCATTTTTAAAATGGAAATACTAATTACCTCTGGGATCAAAGAAGGTGACATTTTTACTCGGCAAATTTCAAAAAGTAACCCTACACATGGGAGACCTTTATTTTTTGTTATATTTCCATGTTTACAAACCCTGAGAGTAATGCAAGCAACAAAACAACTTCATTTAACACACCCTATCCAATGGTTTGAGAAATGTATTTAATCTCCTTCCCCCAAGGCACACAATGAAATGGGGGAGGCGGTGAGGAAATAGCTAGAAAGCCTCTGAGCAACAATTTTTCATTATGACTACAACATCCCTATCTATCAGGGGTAGGCCATTTTGCTAAGGCAGTGATTGGGGTCAGGAACTATACACACTCTGTAGGCTGTCGTGTACAAATTTTATGCCCTTTTCATACTATGATTTAGTCAGTGGTGGATGCACTAAACAACATGTGTAAATGCGGATTTACTGAGAGGAGACAATTTCTGCAGTTCAGTGAGCTTATCAGA
The DNA here is from genome assembly GCF_964252035.2 of Podarcis erhardii. Taxonomy (NCBI): domain Eukaryota; kingdom Metazoa; phylum Chordata; class Lepidosauria; order Squamata; family Lacertidae; genus Podarcis; species Podarcis erhardii. The sequence goes on along the minus strand of NC_138499.1, from coordinate 49,623,471 downwards.
ATGAGTTCTACAGATGAAACTCCACTCTTGGAAATGAAATGCGAAGGACATAGATGAGCAAAGCTTTTTTCTCTCAGTCACTGGTTGGCTACCAGAGCATGGGAGTGAATATCTGTAATTGACAATTTTTCTTTGGATTCATGGTATTACATTACTGCAATGCCACATAAAGGGTGAATAATATCAGAGAAAACTTTATGTTTACCTAGGGCAAAAAATATACTTAAGCAATATATACAGACTAGTATCAGTATAAAAACATTTCCCAATTTAGTCTAGATGGAGAAGCTGAAAACAAGGAATCTGTCTGCAAATAGCTCTTCTTCAACTTTAATGCAGAGTTCTACACTGCATTTAACAGTGAATAGCTATAGCTGTATGTATCCATACGCAGGGATAGGGAAAAAATTGTTCTGTTCATATTTTAATGCAAACCTACTTAATTTGCACTTCCTGAACCAATAGGCAAACCAAAATGAAACTAGTCTTTGAAATTCACACCTCTCCAAACTTTGCAATGCGATTCTACAACCCAAATTATATAAAAGAACATGGATGTTAGACAAAACTGTCCGCATATATGGAATGATTAGTGAAAATAATATATAAAAATTCATATGGGGAAATTGCTTGCAAAAATGTGTGCACTAGGCAAAATTACATACAAAATTCATATATTAGGAGAAATGCACAAAAATGGATAGAAAATTTTGTGCTAAAGGGCTGCTCTGAAGTTTGCTCACTCCTTTGTGATTTTTAGTGGGTCCTAAAATGAAGGCCATTACAGTTATTTGGATTCTCTACCACCACCTAAAGGACCAACATGGCTGCTTGAAATGTCTGACTGTTCTGAAGTCCATAAAGTGTTAACCATAGTGTCATGACTAAGAAGGCAGCAAATGTAGCCACTGTAAATGCTAACTACAGCAATTCTGCGAAACAAAGGAACAGAGAAAAATAATTATCAGGTTGAGGGAATAACAGAAAAATCTGAGACACAAGGTACTTAACTAGTAATTTGTTTGTATGTTGAAAATCCAGGACTAAAATTTAATGCTGTTACAATACAAACACCAAACACTCATATCTTCCACTTGAGTTCTAGGGATAATGATGTCACAACAAGAACTACCTGAAAACAGTATGTATATTAACCGAATCCAAATGCTCCAAGACATCTATAATACTGCTTGAAGTCCTAGCATGAATCATTCTATCATAATGTACTTCTGCTGAAAATGCAGCAAGATGCAACATACCACTGGGATAGTTCAGTCAGTAGAGCACGAGACTCTTAATATCAGGGTCGTGGGTTTGAGCCCCACATTGGGCAAAAATATTACTGCATTGCAGGGGGTTAAACTAAATGACCCTTGTTGTCCCTTCCAACTCTACAATTCTATAAAAAATTATGTAATGAATAATTCTGGAAATAATCCAACTAAGTATTACCAAGAGTAGCCCTACTGAAATTAATTAATCTAAGTTATCATGTTCATTAATTTCAATGGATCTCATCTGACTAAAACAGAAGAATATATCAAGACCTGAAATCTGCAAAAATGTTGAAAAAATATTGTATGACAAGTGACTAAAATCCAGAGAGAAACACAGAGAGAGAGAAAGAGAGAGGGATTTTGTTTTTTGCTCTGTCTTCCATAAACAGCCTATACTCACTAAAAGTGCAGTCTTTTCAGCCGTTTAAATTTAACAATCTGACACATCCTCACCTTACTTTGTCAGGCCTTAATTTCCTTACAGTGTGTCAGACCTGTTTATTGATTTCTTACACGTCTATTTTATATTGAATGAGGCTGAACTACAGACTTCCTATTGTAAATACCAAATACTCTGCAATTTCCATTGTATGTAGGAGGACGATTTGATACTGGCTGTTAAAAGAACAGCAAAACTAGAATCTCATTATGCAGTCAAAAACTTTTTGCATCCTGTCACTCTCACTGGATATTAAAATAATAGATGACTGCATGGAGTGCTTGTGTATTTTACAGATCGGTTCCACTTGCAGCAAAACAACCCAATCATATGCATGCTTACCCTTTAAGAAGATCCAGAGTGTTCAGCTAGGCTACTCCCTAGGAAGTGGGATTACAGGGATAAAGCCACAGTCTTTATCCCTGGTTCCCATTACCAAGGGTAGAGTAAAGCGACATTCTCATTAATGCAGATGCCATGACTACTGTTATGGAAAGCAGAGCAGAGGCCATGCTACCACCAGCAGTGGGCCCTAAAACAGGGCACCTAAGGATCCACTGAATCTGATATCGGGCCAACTCCTGGAGATAGGAACACTCCTGGCTTCTCTGCTATGCCTGTGAAAAATACTGATTGAACCATCTTTCCACCTTCCACTCTGGCCAGTATGAGCAGCAGGATTTCGGCTGCAGTGGTGGCTCTGAAATAGTCACCACCTTCCCTGGTCTTCTTGATGATATCAGGGCCACACTTGGGTACAAAGTTACAAAAGCTCCACCGCTTTGTTCTGTCCCATTGCTCCCCTGCCAGAGTTAGGATTGCTCTGTAAGTAATTCTTCAAAGGAGCCATAAAGGACACATTTCCTTTAGAAAACCTTGAAGTCAGCTCAGAGTACTAGATGTTGCTGCAAAAATATTCCAGCAGAGTACCAAAATACTGCATTTTCCTGCAAGGTTATAAAGATGTTTTTGACAGCATTAGTAACCGCAATGCATTATCATCTCACAGAGCTTGTATTATACTTGCATTGAAATTTTAGAGTTCATCTAAAGTGACTTTCCTCCCTCCTGTTTATATGCATTTAGGGTTAACACACAGTGTTCTCTGTTAACAGGCTCTAAAAGTTAAGAGACCCCTGGGACTCATGCCCTTCAGGTTAGTTGCTCTAGATGGTTTTATAGAAAGTGTGGTTTGAAAATGTAGGCTCAATGTGAAACTGGACTATTTATTTTATTATTATGTTTTAAATGTGTGTGTGCGTGCACATACATGTAATTGCATGGGTGCATGCACACACAGAGAATGTGAGTATATTTGCACTGCTGTAAGGAAAACTGCTAGTCATTTAATGTTATACGGGAAATATATGTCAGTACAGTTTGGTTACAGTTCCTTTATAAGCCTGCACAGCAGAGGCAATGAAATCCTAATACACCACGTTCAAGCAGCCATTTTGTGTTTGTTGCTCAAAAGGGAGTGAATCCCTTGGGCTATTTTTAAAGCTTCATTTTCAACCAAAAAGCAAGTTTTAAGCAAAGGCAGATCATCAATGTGGTTCCATCAAAGAAAAGCAAACTTTTAAAGCTTAACAAACTATTGACTTGGGCTTCATGGCACCTGAGGGAGAAATACAATGTCCTGAATTTTGTCTGATGGGTTTGTGACAAACATTCTTCCACAGCAGACTAGTTTCTATCATGTCATTCCAAACCATGGATGTGGTGTCTTTATATCCTGCTTGTGAACTGCTTTAAACCAAGTATTGCCAGTTATATAATGATGTATTGTACACTCTGGAGGTACATCAATATCCTCTCATGTAACAATAACATCAGTGAAATTCTGTTTGGGGTTCTACAGAGAATACAAGTAAACTATCCAGAATTTTTCAATCTTAAAAAACAGTTAAGCCTCAGTCTTTCACATGAGTTTGAAAACAGTCTGTTATTATCAAAATAGACAGCTATTTTTTAATCCCCAAGATGTCCTGCCACAAGATATTGAGTTGCTGTACCGAAGAAAAAGAACAGAAACTTGAATTTTCAGATACTGTTTTTATGTATGTCACTGTGTTATTATTTTACTTGCTGATGTTTTACTGTGAAATTGTTTCAAGATACTTTATGGGAAATGATTCATAAATTGAAATAAACAAATATCTTATATTCAAAACTATTTTTAAATGATATACAAATATATGCAAGGAGATGAGGGTGAAAGTCTTGTCATGCAATGCAGGTGGATAATGGAACTGCCAGTGAAACAAGTAAAGAAATAACAGCCTAGATGCCTGTGCAATAGAAATATGTTTTCTCCCTCCTCAGAACGAGGGCAATGGAAGGGCTTCATTTGCTATCAGTGATCTTATAATGTAACCAGACTAGATTCACTATGTTGCCCTGTTTTGTCACCCTGTTCACTACATGATCTTTGAGTAGCTAGTATAATTCTGTGAACAAGTACTTTCAGGTTAAAAAAAAATGGCACAAAAAGCCAGCAAACTCAGGGAACAATGGCTGCGGAAAAAACATGAACACAGATACACAAAGACCCCTCAATAATTCTAGTGATACTATTGAAATCCCCCCCCCCATCAGAATCCCCCACCCTCATATTTAAAATACTGAATTACCTCTTTTGTGGAGCAGCACTGATGAGTTAGCATTCTACCATTCATCCATTTTTTGTTCCAGACTTCATTCAGATTGCCGTGTATATAAACACTACACCAGTTTTCACTTTGTGGGTTTTGTTTTGTTTTGTTTTGTTTTGTTTTGTTTTGTTTTTTGTCCCTTACAGGTCACTGATGTGCACGAGCACAAATTTTAATTAAACTGCTGTGCAAAATTCATTAATTAAATTACTGTATTTTTCCATCTATAAGATGCCCCCATGTATTTTGGGGGACTCAGATTTAAGAAAATGGGGGGGGGAGATGGCCCAGAGTATAAGACACCCCCTAATTTTTGACATCATTTTTAAGGGAAAAACCCTAGTCTTGTACACGGAAAAATATGGTATGTGTCTGCCTGTAGCTTAAACCAGATGACAGGTGGAGGAGAATGTGGGGGGAGAGATTACCCACAGAACAGCATGATGAAATTCAGAACATAAGCATATATTTTTTTATTTCATTTATATACAGCCTATCTGCCAAGGTACCAAAGGTACCTATCACTGGTTTTTATGGAACCTCCTCTGCCCACCCCCAAAATAACTACTTTCAAGTAAAAAACTGACTCAAAACGAAAGTTCAGAGCAACACTAGACATAGTTCTAAACTATATCAGTGCATAACGGTGTATAGAATCAGTAGTTATTCTCAAATAGCCTAAACTGTGGTAACATTCTTTTTTTCCTGAATTTATCTTCCCAAATACATCTTCGTCTGTTTTGATATTTTTATGAAACTCTAAATGAGTCAGTGCCCTTCTTTAAATGAGATTGCTTTTGCCTGGATTTATGGCAAATTAACGTACACTGAGTCAATATATCACATTAACTGGATATAGAATCATTTCTTCCCTGGATAAGTCCTTGATGAGAATGTCAACTCTGCAGTGGATTCCCTGTTTTCTCAATTCTGTCACAACTGTCAACCCGCTTGGGAATGTAAGAAGGGGGGGGGAATATCTGTATGATCTTGAATACCTAGCATTTTTATTAATGTATTTTCAATGAAGCTAGATGGATACCTGTTAAAAGTTTCTGGCCAAATTTGTTCAAGTTACGGAGACTGAAAAAGAGACTAAAGCTTACAGGTTTTTTAAAAAAACCATCCTTAAACACCTCATCAGTGCCTTCAAATTATTATTTATGCTGGCATTTTTTTGCCTGGTAACAGCATTTGTGAATAAGCATAATATGAAAAATCAAGACCACGGATAAACTGTGGATGTCGGTCTCTCACTTTGCAGTCTGATTCTACCTGTCCTCCAATGCTTAGCCCACCGTGAGAGAATAACCCCTGAGTCTTCTACAAGTCAGTGAAAGTACAGAGTTCTTCATTCACCCTGCACTAGGCCAGTGGTCACCAATGTGGTGCTCACAGGTGCACATGTATCCTCAGAGGCCTTCCGTGGAACCCAGAGGGTCTTCTCCCCAAGGGAAATTAGGCTTGGAAAAAACATTCTATTGTAACTAACAGTATAGACTATGATGTGTGCTTGGCTGTGCTGTATATGTGCGGTGTCCAGCTTCTCCAGATTGCAAACGTGTCCCCAAAGGTTGGCAAACCCTGTTCTATGCTTTGGAGAGGGATTCCCGCCACTTCTGTGTCTCCCCCAAAGCCATGCAAAGTGAGAAACTGACACCTTGCTCAAGTCTTTCACATGTAACAGAGGCTCAATGGCCAGCACAAATAATGGCTGACTATAAAGGTACCCCAAGCACCACTATCCTTTACCAGAAGTGATAGAGACACATCCCCATTTAGATTACCTAGAATTTGTCTAAAACAAGAGATTTCTGCAGAATAATAATAATTTCGCACACACTGGTTTCTATTAGAAATGCTATTATCCCTGATACAAGGGTCTACTTTGTCTCCCAAGATGATTAGGATCTATTTAGCTTTTATTGGCATGCTAATGGAACTCTACCGTACTTCTCTTTTTTTATATCCAAACCAGGTGGAACTGTGATTAATCTGAACAAATGCTCGCAGACCTACACAGTGAACCAACACTTTAGAAAGTAGAGTTTAACTCTATTGAGCATTTGGTGATTGTGGGATAATCCACTTTCTTGTAGTTAAGATTCTGTTATTACTGCTTGTCATTACTCTAAAGGGGTTGTATCTTCTTGCACCCCCTAATCTAAATCAAAGGATTGGGGAACCCATTGGGAGCTCTGAAAAGGCCTGCAGGAGAAGGGCAGTTTATTAAAATTGCTGCTATGAACAGAGAGATCGGATAGAACCCAGTATTTTACTACCCAATAAGTTCAACATATTTATGTCTAGGATTTGCAGGTTACAGCTATTTATTGTTATTTGTGTCTGGAGGTATACTTTGGATTCTGCAAAAACATTATGCAGAGAGAGAGTTATTTCCTGTTTAGGAATCCTATCAGTAAGTTAAATTCGCTTCTAAGTTCTCCTAATAGAATTAGTTATAACACCAGTAGTGACACTAATGCAATTATGCACTATAATTCAATTAATTTATTTTGCATCAAAAATATATTTTCTGCTTCATATAAACATTATTTTGGGTGAGAAGCTTATGTCTGCATGAGCATTTATCCATATACACCACCCCTCTTGTGGTGGCCCATTATCTGGTCACAAACAGCAATTATGTAAAAATGGCAGAAGCAATTCTAAGTATGTTACATTCTTCAAGCGCATCTACAAATTCAATTATTTATAACTGCTCACATAAGTAGGGAAGCTGAAGCAGAAGAATATAAACATTACTACCTGCAAATAAGTGCTAAAAGAGGGGACGGCTGATTAGCACAGAATATTTCAAATAAGGCTGATAAGTCAACATGAAATTAATATACTTCCTACTTTAGAGACATTTTTCTGCAAATTAAATGGCTACAGGATAAGACATCAGTAAATTACATTAAATTATTCTAGGTCAGCGAGCTTCAGGCATGCAGAATTTTCACAGTTTCCAATTCTGTGTTAAAAATGGAAGTGTCTTCCTAATACCCCAATTAGTTGTCCTTTTTATTAGTGCATTTTAGCTACACATTTTCTATTCTGAAATTATCCTGATTGTAAGAAAGTTTTATTCTTTTAATCTACATATAATTTTGAGCAAATCATTTTGAAGCACATCAGAACTTTTATAAAGGTTGATTTAAAAAACACTGCAGCACTTATAAATGTCAAAATAAAGAACAATGGAACTAATCTGTTTTATCACTCTGCAGAAATTAGTATAAAAACATTAAGAAGCCTCACTTACTTTCAATATATTATTCTATTCTAAAGTTAAGAAAAGGCTAGCATACTAATATTACAATATATTTAAAGTAGTAATTAATAAATGAATCTATAACTCCCCCCCCCTCTCTGTGTGTGTGTGTGTGTTTGTAGGGGTGACTGGTACTTTTGGGTTGGTATTTGAGAACTGGAACAATCTACTGGGAGTTTTCCTATGAAAGTTTCATGGAAATGAAAAGGAGTAGCACAAGACACAGGTGGCGCTGTGGGTTAAACCACATAGCCTAGGGCTTGCCAATCAGAAGGTTAGCGGTTCAAATCCCCATGACAGGGTGGGCTCCCGTTGCTCGGTCCCTGCTCCTGCCAACCTAGCAGTTCGAAAGCACGAAGTGCAAGTACATAAATAGGTACCGCTCCGGCAGGAAGGTAAACGGTGTTTCCGTGAGCTGCTCTGGTTCGCCAGAAGCGGCTTAGTCATGCTGGCCACATGACCCGAAAGCTGTACGTTGGCTCCCTCGGCCAGTAAAGTGAGATGAGCGCCACAACCCCAGAGTGTCTGCAGCCGGACCTGACGGTCAGGGGTCCCTTTACCTTTTTTAGCACAAGAGTATGGAATGCCACTCCCAAATTATTCCCAATTCTGTTTCCTCCATGGCTGGGTTTCTCAAACTTAGGTCTCCAGCTGTTGTCGGACTACAACTCCCATCATCCCTAGCTACCAGGATTCGTGCTCAAGGGTGATGGAACTGTAGTCCAAAAACAGTTGGAGACCCAAGTTTGGGAAACCTTGCTCTATGGGAAATGCTGAAAAGCATCTGCCAGTCACCATCGACAATACTGGTCTGACAAGATACAAGCAGGAAAACACTAAACAATGCCTGAAAACCATCTTCGTTTCCACCTCAAACAGTTAATACAGTCAGTTTCAGGGATAGGCCATACTTACCTTCCTCAAAGGTAAAACTGTAGCTGTGATCCAGCATACCTGCTATGTAGGTATGTGCATACAGTAAAGCTTCTACAATTTCTGAAGTATAAATCTGAATACCTGCATGAGTTTATAAAGCAATGTCCGGTGAAGCAGTGCTTGCCTGCTACTCAGATAAAAAAAGAAAAGCTTTGGCCATATGCACCTACTCGTCAGTGAACTTTTCTAGACAGCCTCAGCTCCTTTCTAAGCCAATCTGTGTTTGGACTCACATCCACACAAAGTCAGGCAGGGATCAGGGAGAATGCAAACAACGCTTCACTGGCAATAGATTTGCATGGGCAAGGGAGATTGCCTATGACCTGCAGTTGCTACAACAAGACCTGTACACGTCTTCTAGAAACTGAGCATATTTCACAATCAGAGATGGAAGTCCATGGCTACTTTTATGGGAATAAGTCCCCCTAAACACAGCGGGACTTACTTTTGAGCAAATAAGCATAGCGTAGATCTGAAAACGTTCATAGCTGTATATATCTGAATTTGAGTATTTCAGCAAGAAACATGCAAGTTATGGAAGTATAATTTGAGATGGAAACTTTATACTTATACTTTAGCCTGCAACATGCCTCCCTTCCCAATACGCAGGGCTCTACTTTTTCATAACACAGCATAAAGCATTTTCATGAACAGTATGTAAACAGCTCTCTGAGAATTTTACAGCTACTTTTGGAGAACATTCTCTTTATTTTCTTTGCATTGTAATTATAGGTACATTTATTTATCAGTGCTAGAATGTTCTAACTTACTTGAATCTCATTGTGCCTGGCCAAAAAAGAAAAAAAAGGGGGGGGAAGCATTTCAGGGAACTATTAAAATTAAAAAAACGCAACTTCTTTCAGTGCTTTGAGTCTCAAAGTGGTCTGCTCTTCCCCAAGGGAACAAGCTTGTAGCATACAATTATCACCACAATTTAAAAGGCACAATGATTCATCTCTTAAAGGACTACCCATTCTGTCAATTCTACTGTGCATATTTGAGAAAGCATAGCTTCACCGCTAAGTAGTTTCACTGATTTATTATTAGCAGCCTATGCAGCTTTTTAACCATTTGAAAAGTATATTCTTATACATGTTTACTCAGGAGCAAGTCCTATTGTGTTGAATGAGGTTTAATCCCATATAACACATAGGGCTGCACCCTAAGGCTACACTCCTATACCCTCTTACCAATGGGGAATAAGCCCCACTGAATTTAATTGTACTTCTAAGTCAGCATGCTTACTCTGTGGAACATTCTTAAGCATAGGTGGAGTTATGTGAGACAACAAAGGGAAGACTAGGGTATCTCCTGACCAATTGCATTGCTCACTTCTCCCTCTGCTCTTTGACAATGGAGAAGAAATTTTGGAGCAGGAATCTAAGTGAGACCATACAAATAGTTTTTGTGGTCATATGCATCTAAGCATACTCAAGTTTTTTTAACAAAAAGTAAACAATAGCTCAGTCGGTAGAGCACGAGACTCATAATCTCAGGGTTATGGGTTTGAGCCCCCCATTGGGCAAACCATCCCAGCATTAACTCTGTGATTCTATGAAATATAGGATATGAAACAATAACTATCTTTCATTCTCAAAAAGGAATTTAAACTAAGAGGGAAGAACAGTAAGTTTTACAATCTTTAGTGTGCTGATTATCTACTAGGTGTGCTATAATACCAAGTTTTATGTAATGGTAACAATTCTACTTCTCTCACCCAGGATGATTTTACTAAAGCTCTCATCTGTATTTTTTTTTTATAGGTAAAAAGGCTAACACCAATTATTTACAATGGAAGAGTCTATGGGTTAGATCTATGCTGTTAGCTGAACATAGGTTCAATTAAAATCAATGGAACAGATTAGGCATAACTTAATTCATCCCACTGATTTTAGTGTGACTTAAATCTAACTAAGTTTGGATCCAACAGAAGGCCTTTCCATATTTATCACTTATAGCTGATGTTTGATCCAATGTTTTTAAGAGTGAATTTGTACCTGAGTGTCTGCACCTTTGGTAACAAGTCATGTCACTGTAATTAGAGGGTGAGTGTAGTTTTCCCTTTCTTCATGCTAATGGTAAGTTCTGCTTAAATTTAGACAACTTCCATGGCTGTAGTCACACCCCTTGTGTACCCCCATGCTCCTCCAGTTAGTAGTTGTTGGAATTATGATTATGTACAAGGAGAGAGGCCTTTCACAGCTTTACAAAAAATAATTAATGCCTATTATTTGCTGTTATTTCATTCCATGGAGAGACATTTAACAAATCCATCTGCATGACATTGAGGCCCAAAGTTGTAAGGAATGAACAAATAGAAAATAAAACACAACCTAGCAGTTTAGCTCTTTAACTTGTAATTGATTTAAGTATTAAACACATACTTAACTCTAACTGAAATCAATGGGAATTACAAGTGCTTATCTTTAGCCTGATCATGCCTGCCATAGGTAACTTTCAGGATTACTAACTGCTAGTACTAATTTGACTTCAAAGCAAAAGTCATCCACGATTTTAAAAAACATGATAAAAATACACTGAGAACTAGAATTGCAGCTATATAAAGGTTTACTCACCAGCACATTTTGTTCTTGTTTTAAGAGCTGGTCCAGGAGATCCAGTCCCTCCTTCACCTGGTCTAGTGAGTAACACACTAATTTCATATTCTGTGTCAGGATCCAGGTGTCCAATTTTATAGCTTGTGGAATCCACTGGTTGTATATCGTACCAGCTTCCACTTGAAGTGCGATATTCTACTTCTCTCACAATAATAGGTCCATCTCCATTGATAGAATTAGCATTCAACTGTATCCATAAATATGTCGCTCCAACTGATGACAGTTGAGGTGGTGCAATGGGAACAGGTGGCTCTGAAATAACATAAATCACAACTGTGTATTAAAAACCAACAACCCCTCATCAAGTAAATAAAATTAACAACACATATAAATGTTCTCATTCTCATTATTTATTTATTCAGTTTATATCCCATCCTTCCCCACAAATTAGCCCAGGATGGCAAACTTTTATATAGTTATAGCTTCCCTCTAAAAACAAATCTCCATATTTATTTAATTTTCAGGAGGTGTGATAAGTTTTTTTCAGGAAACAATTGCAGTTGGCTCCATACTGTATCTAGAGGTGTTTGTTACTACATTTCTATCCCACATTTCCTCTAAGGAGCTCAAGGTAGCAAACACCTTCTCTTCCTCTCCAGAAGGTGGATTAGTCTGGCATCAAGTGGAGCCCAGGGTGGAATATGAACCCTAGTCTCCTAGGTCCCAGTCAAACATGCTGACTACTACACCACATTGACTATACAAGCAGATGCATGACATTTTCCTGAAAGTTACTTCACTGGGCTTTGACTTTATGCAATCCTATTTGTTTTAATGTGATTTGGGAGTGAGGGGATGTTTCTCATCATCCTTTCCCCTTTTGTTTGGGGTGTAATAACCTAGGGGAGTGGTATCCTGAATCTCTAGTCATTTCTTGACCTGGAGCCCAGTGAATTTGGCCAGTATCTCTACATACTCATGTGCTAACAGCTCACTTAATATACTGGCCACACTATTAGTATAAAAATTTAAAACAATAGGAGATATTACATGATATCCTGTTAAGCTGGCTTGGTCAGATGTGTTATACCCTAAAAATATTTGAAAACAGAGGCCATATTCGACTAGTCAGAAGCTATAACCAGTACTATTTCCCATACGTGCCTAAGCCTAGAAATATTGTTAAATGATGGCACTTAGACATTAAATGTCATGGTGAAAACGACACAGAAAATGTACAGCTACAAGAAGAGACATTACATATCCCTGCATTAATGAGCTATTGTCACTGACTCCGACGAGATAAAAATGACAAGTCTGGCAGCAATTCAAAATGCCTACAAAAGTTCTTATTAATTATTCTTGCTCAATATAGATTGCTGCATTAAGAAAACATCTTTGAATCACTAAATAATGTTTTATTATACTACCAGTATCAATAAATGCCGCTATAAGTAGCTCAACCATTCCAAAACTTAACAATTCACATAACTGCAAAGACACAGTTACACCATTGTTCATAAGCTACATCTTTATGCAGAATCTGTGCAATTTAGAAAGCTGTGGCTTAACTAAAAATGATTTAACTTCATTTTAAATCATTAGTCTGTTTCTTCAACCAAAACATGAAATGGAACTTTGATAGAACATCCTGAGGCATTTATGTAGCCATGCTGAAACAACAGTTAATTACGTTCAAATTTCAAGTGCTGGTAAGGACTATTGAACTGCCATTTGAAATTCAAGCTCAGGATTGAGGCTACAGAGGTTACACTAATTCATTTTTGGTGTTACAAGTATTAGAAACAGACTTTATTTTAATGGTTTTTCACCCCTAAGGGTATTTTCTGATCCCCTGCGCTCAAAAGAGATATTGTTCCAACAACCTACATTCAATTTCTTGTTCTGTTCTAGAACTGGTCTAGTTTAAAGCTGGACTTCAATAATATGAAACTAAGGATAAATGAATCATCAGTGACTTACAACTGGTTTGGACTAGAAGGCATGAAAGTGTTACCACTGAAATGTACTGTGTTTGAAGTGATGGCTCTGGTTGTGAGCCTGTGGTTGATGTTTCCCATAGAAGCTACCACTTCATGTTGCAGATCAAGCAATGAATATGCATGCATGAACTTAATTCTTATAAGAGGTTGCATAACAGCAGCTACTCAGAAACAGCTATAATGTGAAGACTACTTGAAATCATAAGGTGAGCTATTCACACGTGCTAGTTCACCAAACAGTTCTATCTCTGACAAGTGGTTTGTCTCCATTTCACAACAATATGCTGGCAAGACTGCTTCAGGAATGGTTTCCTCAATAGAGAATGTGCCAAAAGGCCTCCACATAACAGATAGAGATCACAAGAAGCAGCCCTAACCTTACAAAAACAAAAAACAAAGAAAACTAAGAGTAGGACAACTTGCAACAGGAACAGCAGCAATTGGGAGCTTTTTCATTTCTTCCATTACAACTTTCTGTTCCCATGTATACAGATTAGTATAGAAGCAAGAGGACAGTCTGACCAGTGACAGAGCAAGCTGATCGGGCACCTGAGGCGGTGCCAGCTGCCTGCGGGGTGGGGTGAGCTGGGGCAGGAGGCTATGCAGGGCCTCTGAGGAGTCTGCCTGCCTCCTCCCACTCAGCTGCCCTACAGCTGAGGGGGAGGCGGTGGGTGGACCGTTTGGGGCAGCGCAGAGCCTGCAGGTACCCAAACCACCGCATCACTCCCAGGAGAGATCCGCGGCTCGGGCATGCTGCAGGCCCCATGGTGAGTGCCACCTGCCATTTTGTCATCCCTCCTCAGTGGTGACACTCGGGGCGGACCACCCCCACCGCACCCCCTTACTCCGCCCCTGAGTCTGACACTATCCAGAGCTGCTACCTCGACACCTAATAGCAAGGACATCACATATGTCCATTACCCTAGGCTATAGAATGAGAACAGACTGGGCCCAGCCACCAATTAGACTAAAGTCTTAAGTAGCCTGCTTCCCCCCACCTTTTTCCTAGAATCCCTGTCATCCACTGATGTTTTGAATTTACAAAGGTTGCTTTGTAATGATTTTTTAAAGGCAGGCATATTCCTCATTAGTACACAGGGAACATTTTCATCAAGGACTATGGGAAGTCAGACATAACAAGTGTTTAGAACATCTCACTGAAACACATCTGTATGTCAATGCAGTTTTTGAGGTGCCCAAAACGAATGAAAAGAGAAAGCATAATAGTTTATCCTCATTGTGTATTTTGAAGAAAGTCAAGATATCAGCAACTGCCATGGATGAAAGTGTTGTGACCATAATAAAAGCAACAAATAGATTTGTACAATTCAAAAGCCCTGTTAAAGAACTGCTGGCAGGTCGGGAGAGAGACAAGAGTGGAAGAGTAACAGTGCGCTCCCCACCCAGCCTACACTTTCAGAGAAAGGCTGTCTAAACACATGGACAACAGCACTGATGAACAGTAAATGTGCAGAAATCCAAGAGTTGGGCCAGAACGCACAAGTTCATTTCCCATCCAAAAAATACATTTCCTCTCCATTCCACATTATAACAATTATAGCTAAGAAGTCTATCATATTATGTGCCTGTTATTATGAGAGATGATATGCCATAGCCTCCCACTCACAATAAATTGTTTGTTGAACAGCATAAAACTGTGAATCAAGAAATGTGCATGCTTAAAGCTTTGTACGCATAAACACAGTCACTAAAAAGGGCAAAGACTACAGTTTTAAGCGTTCAACTTCAAAACAGTTTATACTGCAATGATACTTTGTGTGTGTGTTTAAAAGAATGTTTTTATTAAAGATTTTCTTTGGTTACAAAAGTACATACACTGTCTCTATTTTCAGACCATAAAGACCTTTCTACGGATCAGTTATATTCGATGTGAGACATTGATGTTGTACACAGTATATTTTCTTAAATCTTGCCACAGTTTTCCAAATGATTTTGCCCTCACATTTAAGACCAATCGCTGTTACACTGGTCCTTGGCACATTCAGTGCTATTCAAGGTGCTAAACCTTCCATTTGACAACCTGAAAAAATATAAGCTATGTACAGCACAGATGGCTGCCCTTCCATGCCCTGTCTTAAAAACCTAACAAAACTCCTCATAGCCAGTCAGACACCTAGGTTTACCTTGTATGAACTCAGTAAGTACTTTGAACTCTGTAATAATCTGATATCTTCTCAGACAGGCTCATTCTGTTCTTCTAAATCTAATCTATGCTGCAGCTGACCACTATTAGAAAAGTTCGTTAAAAGATGGGTGTGCACATAAAATACTAATCTACGTTCCCAAATACCATTTTGTTCAGCTCTTTTTAGTTTATCTTATTTGCAATATCTGATTTATTTTATGTAACACGAGAAAAAAATGGTTGTTTTTTTTTAAAAAAAGTGTGTGTTGTTTTTTTAAGAAGCACAAATTGTTTTAAGATACTACCCAAATTGTAGTTTTCCATTCCCAATGAAAGGTCAGCAGATTGGGTCTTGGCTCTATCCACAGGCTGAAGGCAGGCAGCAATGTTTTGGGACAAAGGGATCCCAGGATTCAATTTGCGAACTCCCTAAGCTCTGGAAAGAGCAGGAGTTACAGGAATGGAAAAGTACGATACAGGTAGGTACCGTTGTACTTTTCCCCATTCCTGCAATGAAAGGCCAGCAGATTAGGACATACCAGAGCTATCCCAATCTTGGGTGGCAGAGATGCTGCAGTGTTATGGAAAGAGGACCTTTGTAGGAGCCTCCGATTGAAGGTGGATTCCACTGAAGCGAAGGTATCTAGCCACCCTTCATTTTTCTAGTAGAGGAGCATAAGTGGAGAATGCAGCAGAGGTGGCTGCAGAATGAGTGAAGTGAGCAGTGATGTGAAAAGCACAGGGAGCCTTTGAGTTTCATAGGAAAAGAGCAATGCAAGCTTTAATCCAACTGGCTAAGATGGCAGAAGTTACCTTCTTCCCCAAGAAAATGGGGTGGAAGGACACACAGAAGGATTATGTCCACCTGAGCTCTTTGGTTTGAGCAATGCAGACTTTTAGGGCTCTGAAAACATGCAGGGAATGCCAAACCTTTTTCGTGGGTGCACTGAATCTGGAGAAAAGGAGGGAAGAACAAGTTCTTGCTCCAAGTGGAAGTTAGAAGTAACTTTAGGAAGAAGGCTAGGTCAGTACAGAAGACAGCCTATCTTTGTGAAAGGTGCAGAGGTGCTTGGTTGTGGACAGAGTGCTGACTTCCAAAATTCTGCAAGATGAAATGATGGCCACTAAACGGTGACTTTGAAGGACAGTGGTTTGAGGCAGATCTCTTCCAGCAGTTCAAAGGGAGGCTTCTGTGGAGGTCTCAGGATGGAAATCTGTGGCTGGTTGAGGAACATGTTAAAGTTGCCCCTTTAAGCAATCATTTCAAAAGTTGTTGGGAGGTAAGTGCCATGAAGGGGAGACTGCCAGTTGGAGTATTTGAAGGAACCAAGGGCTGTAAGGCCATAATGGTGTGATAAGGATTCTCACTTTCTCTTCCCTGATCTTCTGGATTACCACCCTTGGAATGACAGAAAGCGGAGGGAAGGTGTAGAGAAAATCTGGTGGCCAGGGGAGAGCAAGGCATATAAGGTCTCCACTGAAGCTGACTGGAATTTGGTAGAGAACCGTAGGATCTGAACTTTGACAGGAGCTGTCTGAAAACTGCAGGATGCAGTTGCCATTCCTCTTGGTAGCTTTTCCTGTGGCTCAGCCTGTCTGCTTGTGTCTTCAGGATACTGGAGATGAGCTCAGCAATAAGTGACTAGAAGTTTTATTATGCTCAGCTGAGGAGAAGAGATACTACTGCACAAAACTCCAAAGATCAGGTGCCTCCTTCTCTGTGAATGTTGGATTTCACTGTGGTGGAATATGTACATATTAGGACACTGATGAGTTGGAGAAGAGGAGCAAAGTGTTATAGGGCTAAGCAAGCTGCTTGACGCTCTAACCAACTGATGCTCATTGATGCTTCTTTTGGAGACCATAGGCCTTGGATGCTTAGATCTCTGCAGTGAGATCTGGCATCCAGGGTGATCGTTGTTGTCAGCGGAACATGAAAAGGAGAGCCCCTATGTAGGCTGGATCACACTGTCCACCATCTCAAGGCTCAGTAAAAGTGGTGCAGGACTTTAACGTGCAGTTGTTTGCTCGATGCAATGTCTTTCTGGAGGGGTAGTAGAGCGTTGGAAAGGATAGGTGTGGTGCTTTGCTCACAGAGTTATATGTGCCACTGAGATTCACAGATCTAGTACCTGTGCCATAAACATGAGATCCACTTTCTTGGATTTGATGAGGGTCTGAACCTCTCAGCTTTTTTTCCTTCCTGGAGATCTACTGTCATGAGTAGATTTTGAGAATGGAGATTTTCTTTGATAAACGAAAGAATTTCCATATGTTCCCCATTTCCTTGCCTCCCCAGTGAAGCTACAGATAGAAAATTAGTGTGTGCTTCTGGTTTTAAACTAACCAGAGCTTCCCATTACACCCAAGGTCCAGAGACTCTGGTTAGCTTAAAGTTTAAATGGTTTGAGAACAAACCAGGATCATGAACCACTATTTGATATTGTCTTATTTCAATAAATAGTAATTAAAAACTAACCTGAGTTTCCCTGGAGTTCAGGCAGAGGAAAGCATGTCGCAACCATGCAAGAAAAGGTAGTTGGAGCATATGAGACCATATGGAGCATATGTGCTGGCTGTTGCACATAACACAAAACCATATTTCAAAAGGCCCACAGTGTTCATAGTTTTGCTTATGCAGTAATTCCATGTAGGAAAATTTTTGTTATGTGAAGATGTCCAAAATATGTGAAGAAGTTCAAAATATGTGAAGTTCAAAATACATGAAACAATGTTTCAAAATAAGCACTAAGCCATTATATCAAGCCTAAAAAAAGAAAGCTGCAAATGTGCACGTATTTTTAACTCCCTGATAAATATATATTTAAAACGCATATGTTATTGGAAGGTGGGATGCAATTTTCTGTAAAACACACTTTAAAAAAAGGAATGTGTAATTGCCTATCAGTAACAATGCAAATGAGCTTAAGTATATCATAATGTTGTTATTTAAATATAATCTGTTCCAAGGTCAGTACACTGTTTAAAATGGGCTTTTTAGGTCACAAGGAATGGCCCGCATGAGGTCTCATAAAAGCTACGGCACAAGCAAAAGGAATTACCATAATTACTTCATCACACTACAAGTAGCTAATGGGATTACACCCTAAGGGTAAGCAATTATTCACTGTACACAGTGTAAATGTGCTGAGAGGTGGATAAGACCAAATATTATAAGAATATGATAAATAAATTCACACATGGAAGGTTCAAGGTCAATGGTAGTATATTGATACAAGTTTTTAAGAAAGCTGAATCTGAGGACTCTCTATTTGTCCTCATTTTTCATCATGCCTGTAGATCACTTCCTTTCCCCCCTCATTATTGCCCCCACCCCTGTGTACTATATATCTGCTTCTGAATGAGATGTTCTTAAGAATTTTAATCGAAAAACTTCCATTTTAGCAATACAGTTGCACCTCAGTTGTTGAATGTAATCCATTCCGGAAGACTGTTCGACTCCAGAAACGTTTGACAACCAAGGCGCAATGAGCAGCTGGTAAATTCCATTGAGAAAATGGAGAAGTGCGCTTCAGAAGTTGTTCAGCTTCCAAAGTGCGTTCGAAAACGGAAGCATTCACTTCCGGGTTTTCAGCGTTCAGGTTCTGAATCATTCTGTTTCCGAGACACTCGAAAACCGGGTTCCACTATATATAAAATCCAAGTTTTAGTCATTTTCACAAGAAAATCACTGGGAGTGAGATTCACTACCAAAGAACATATAGAAAATTGAATTCATATCAGCAGAGTAACCTTTCCATTGTTTGTTTATTTTAGGGATGATCACCTTCACAGCCCCATTTCAGAACTTTCTGCACACTTGAGTGGCAGGCTGAATAATTTCTTAATGGGACAAGGCATCAGTCCTAAATGTCTCAGATGCACTATGGGATGGGATGGTACTGGACAGAAGACCATTACCACCATGGGAAAGTGGCAGGAGAACTATGCAAGGAAGAAGGAAGGCAATGGACTCAATGAGAGGAAATAAACTGAAGCTGAATCCAGTTAAGACTCAGGTACTGTTAGTGAGTGGTTCCCCAGACTGGAAGGATGGGAAGTTGCTTGCGCTTGAGGTTATCCTGCGTCTGAAGGAGTGGGTATGCACCTTTGTTCAGGTGGCCTGAATGGCATGGAGTGCTTTCCACCAGTTTTTGCTTGAGACCCAACTGTGCCCCTATCTGGACAGGGATAGCCTAACTTCTGGTAGTAACCAGATTCTGGTAATCTGGTTAGAATAATGTAAAGCATTATACATGGGGCTGTCTCTGAAGATAGTTCGGAAACTTCAGCTGGTGCACAATTCAGTAGATAGGTTGCTCACTGGAGCAAGAAGGTTTGAGAATATTGCACCAATCTTGGCCTGACTGCACTGGCTGCCAATTACTTTCCAGGCCCAATTCGAAGTGCTGGTTTTGGCCTAAAAATCCTTTTAAAAGCTCTTGACCAAAATACCTCAAGGACTGCCTCCTTTAAATAAAAATAAAAGTGGAGGTGGGGATTTAAGAAAGAGAAGCTTCTGACTGATATCGGGCATCAGAACAACAAAAAATAGTGTGGAATTATACTAACTATACACCCCCCCATACGTGTAAAAAAGAAAGGTCAGACCTCATTTTGCAGCATAATTTTATAAGTATATCAGGTATATTTTATACAGTCATGTGCACAGTTATATGTATTTGTTTATGTACTGCTCTCTTTAGGAAACCTAGACTATATATGCATCTAATAGGCATACAGCATTATGTATATAATAATGCATATAATGATTAATATAATATGTGAGACTTGTTCTGTATTTTTAGTGGAACAGAGGGGCTCGCTTCTTGTTGAGATTAAGGAACAAAATCATTGTTAGTTGAATATAATTTTATGGTCCATTGGCCACAAATAAAAAGTTGCAAAATGTAAAATACATAAGATTGTTAAAAGAGGAGGTTAAAAAGAAAAAGCAATCATAAAGTGTCTAAGGGAAGTTGCAATGTTTAGACATTTTGCAACTTGCTTAGTAATTTAAAAAATTAGAGCCTTCCAATAAAATGATCAACAGACTCTGGAGATTGTCCTAGGAAGGACTGTGTAAGGGGATATATCTGAGTTTCTCTAGCCTCCATTTAAAAGAAGAATGTGACACTGACTACACCTCTTCATTATTATAGGAGCAGTACGTGTTATTTACAGGAGCTCTGTTATAACTTAAGATAGTACTCTTCTCATGCACGCATCCATTCTGAAATACCTTTAACGATCAGTTCTGCATAATTTGATACTCCAACTCCTCCTTCTGTGCGAATCATGCAGCGGTAATTGCCTGCATCTCGTTTGGTAGCATTTACCACACTGAACGAAGCTACGAATCGCCGATCATTAAAAACTTTCATATCCTTCAGAGGTGCATCCCGTACAAGCAATCCCTAGTGAAAAACAAATTAAAAGTTTACTTTTGATGAGGGGGAAAAAAACTATTGTAAAGAGATTTAATTTCTCCAATACTTTTCTACCCCAGTGAAACTCATTTGGCAGTAGGGATGGAGGAGGAATTCATTTGGTCCACATCTTGAGAAACAGACCAGCCCAAACTTGTTTGCAGATCAGAATGCAACTCTTGATGTGAACATTTCATACATTCTTTCAAAACACACAAACCATATAATGGAACCAGGGCTTTTTTCCCCAGCCAGAACTCGACAAAACACAGTTTCGGCATCTCTCAGGTGGGCACCATTGCCATTATAAGAGAGCATAGGCAGCATTCATTGTGAGTTCCAGAACCTCTTTTTTTAGAAAAAAATAGCACCGAATGGACCTATTTGGTGGTAACAGCATGAACCATGCACAGTTTCAAAATCTAGGTGTGGCTTGCCAGGTGTACCCCAATCAAATATGAATGTCTATAAATCCTTCCCATAGTGTAAGTATACTCTTGGCTTCAATATATTTGGAATTATGTGACTTTAAATGCTTTTCAGTATTTCTACTTTTGTCCTCAAACACAAATGAAGTTACAAAAACTTTGCATGAAATCTAACCTGCCTGCCTTTATGAAGTGGAAAGAGCAAGCCCTGATTCCTATGCCAGAAAGCAAAACATAGAACCTATTAAGGAAATGACTGAACTCAGTTTGTTAATTACAGTGTTCAGATGTCAACTTGTTGAAAGTAACCTTAAAATGCTATTTATAGGTTTTTCGAAAGCTCCAAATAATGTCAACATTAAACTGACTCTTGTACATAATTCATGAGGCAAAAGTCAAGGTTAAACAGAGCATTATGCCAAAGTATCTGGATATTAAACAGTAAATAACAGATTTTAATTTCTTTAATAAGTACAGCAATAATGAAGTCATTTAACTTTTACAAGCGGTTTTATGGCATGCCCTTATTTAAGAAACGGTTGGAATAAACAGGAGTAAAATAACTTTAAAAGACATAGTTTGCAAAGTTCAAAACTAAAAAGGTTGCAATCATGCCAATGATTACCTGGGAGCTATCAGAGCTGAATATTTTGTTATATATTTATTTGTGCTTTTACTTTTTTCCCACCAGTATTAGCACAATGGCACTCGCTGCCTATACATTTCGAGTTGCAATTTCTGCTTTTAACCTATGCAACCTTACAAAGCTAGGAGAGGTTGGGAGGGTGGCAACACTGGAGAGGATATTTTCAGTTATAGCCCTACCCCCCACCCCACAACACCTGTGGAATGCTCTCCTGGTTGAGGCCATAAGCTATAAACCCTACAGTCTGAGGAAGAAAAATCATTTTTGTACAACCAAGTTACATAGATGAATCCTGACAACTGCAGCATATGACCATGATCCAAAGAGCACAATGTCCCAAAATTTATGTGAACTCATATATTCATATTTCTACATGACAGCACCAGCAGTGCTATCCGACAGAACTGACCACCAACAAACGAGTGTTTCTGATATGTTTGCTCCAGTCAGACCAGCATTTCTAAAATCCAGAGAACCTACTTTACTTGAGTGGTTAACAGTAAAACAGAAAGAATATTTAGAAAAAGGAGGAAGAAAAACAGAACAATGATCACATATTCACAGTCCACTCATATTTAGAACACAATGGACTTCATATTTTATAGCAGAAGATCATGGATGACAGAGACTTTGAAGACTCATCTTCATTAGTTATGTTAAAGACATATGCAGCCATTGAATGGAACTCAGGTTCCATTTTGCTCAGGCAAAATTGATGCAGTGAAATTGGCATGACTTCAATGTAGATTTTTAAAAATAACATTTTGTCCGTTTTATATATAGCAAATTATCGTTCAACTTGTTGATCAGTGAATAGAAGTGATTTTGAAAGGGTCACTGTGAATACTTTAATATTTACCTTTAGAAGTGGAAATGCCTGTGGATCTGATTATAACAAAAAGCCACACCATAGGAAGTCCAAGGTCTGCAACACACACACACACACACACACACACACACACACACACACACCATTAAAGCAACAGCACTGCATAGCATATAAATTCAGCTTATGTGTCCCTTTTCACAAGAAATGGGGGTAGCATTGGATGGTTATCACTGGCAACCAGAAAAAGAATAACTTCTAAAAAAATTGGGATGCATGCTTAAAATGTGCTTGCACAAGACAACTTTCAACAACAACATCAATCAATCAAAAAGATATTGTACTGTGATGTGTAGTGGGCAAACTGCAAAGCCAACTTTTGAAATTTGCATCCATTTCTTTTTGTAAAGCATGAACCTACAGTCATGAAAAAAACGATTCAGAGACCACAATTCTATTGTATGGTATTCAATATGTGCACCCATGTGCAACACACACAACGATAGTACTACACTTACTTTATATTCTATTGTAAGAAACTGCATTATATGTGTACTTTCAATGCCTTTACTTAAAGAGTTTTCCAGCGCTTAACATTACTTCAAATTCCTGTTATTTTAGGATGTTGTGCATCTTGTTTGTATATTTGAGAACGCACACATATATGTTATAGAAATATATAGTTGCTTCTGTACTCATAACATACAAGATGCATTCTCATATATACATTTCCACAGACACCTGAGAATGCACAGCTGATATCTACAGTCCTGCAAAAAGGATATTCTTAACATGATTTTCAGTTTACTTCTCAGTAATTGTAGCTAGCACCTCAACCATATGCACCCTGGCCTTGAATGCAATTGTGACAGCTGCTGGAGTGTGAAGAGAACAGGGGTAGCGAGAACTCTTTACACCACAGTTTTAACTGATATGCTCCTGTAATATGCTAACTTAAATGGAGAAACACTAGTAATAATTTTAGTGCTCACAGAAGCATGAAAGAAGAAAAGTCAGTGAAGGTGATTTACTGTGCCTGATAAATCATGTTAGTACCATAGAGATACATTAGGAAAGGTGGCCACCAAAAAAGTAATCACCCACAGCTGAAGGTTATCTCCAACTCACTGAAGGGAAAATAATATTTCCTTTTTATCAATATATATTAAACAGTATCCTTGGAGCATTCGTTTTATTCCCTGGTGTGATTTAAACAGCTCCAGTACGTTTAGATTAGTGATGAGTGAACTCTACTTACCGTATTTTTTGCCCTATACGACGCACTTTTTCCCCTCCAAAAATGAAGGGGAAATGTGTGTGCGTCCTATGGGGCGAATGCAGGCTTTTGCTGAAGCCTGGAGAGCGAGAGGGGTCGGTGCGCACCAACCCCTCTCGCTCTCCAGGAGAGCCCCAGCGCCAGCCCCACAAGGTCGGGGGACAGAGGGAGGTGGAACGCCGCCATCCCGCTGTCTCCCGAAGTGGCTTGGAGGCTGACGGCGGGGAGACCCCGCCACCAGCCCCCCAAGCTCCCGGGACAGTGGGGAGGCACAGCGCGTCTTCCCGCTGTCCCCGTACCTGATCTGAAGGCGGGCGGCAGGGAGAAGAGCGCTTCTCCCCGCTCCCGGCCCCACAAGCGCCTGGGGGGGAAATAATTTTTTTTTCTTTATTCCCCCCCCCCAAAAAAACTTGGTGCGTCCTATGGGCCGGCGCGTCCTATGGGGCGAAAAATACGGTAGCTTTCCTCTTGATCTGCTCATTATCTTCTGAACTTTTTACTGAGAGTTCTTTGAGAAAAACTGGAATGCTGGTACACCTGGATGAGCTCCCCACTAGCCCTCTGTGGTTCTCCTTCCTGAACAAGGATGTGTGTAGATAAGAATCAACAGCTGTGAGGACTAGCTGGCAAGCAATGGTATAAGTCTTGTGGACCATTTCCATATTACCTGGATGCATCTAAGCCTACTAAGGAATATATTTTCCAACTAAGAATGGAACACAACTGTAATTTCAAAGCACTTTTGTTCAATTAATTGGGCTGCAAGGAAGTACAGTCTGCATATATCTACAGCTCTTGCCACTTATTCAGGAGCAACCTGGCCTTGAAAATGAAGTGTCACCAGGCAGCCCTTCCTGCTGGTTTTCCCACATGTGCCCTTTCTAAATTTGTTCGACAAATGAGTAGCTAGCAATGATAGGCTGGTAGTGAACTCAGAACAACTTGCACCAGATTGTTGTAGTGTTGGTGGTTTGGCCTCTAAAGAGCTTGAGTTGGTCATCTGAGCAAACATTTGTAATATTACTAGTAAGGGTATTGCATCCATACCATACAGATCACTAATTATTCAAGAACTGCAAGCAGTAACTTTGTTTGAAATTCATGCACAATCTAAATCAACAATAGTATATCCAGTGGTGTTAATATCCTCACCTAATTGCTTCAATTTTTATGATTACTTCCCAGAGTTACTTTTTATAACCAAGACAATTCTCTCCCTTAGATATGAGAATATTGTGTGTGTGTATACTTATTATATACACATATATTAGCATTTCCACTAACCAAAAAGGCTACCTTTGTAAAATATTATTTCTAAAGTTACTTTGTCCCAACTGGAATAATTTTAGTTCAATGGTGCAATATCAAAACAATACTAGTTTGTTATGAATGGACATACTCAGAAGCATTTGTAGAATGTTGTTATTCAGGCTTCTTTCCAGTTCTCTGTGTTTGGTGAAAATAGGCAGAGTGACTCTCTTAAACCTATTTTGCATTTCTGCCCTTAATCTGCATAACTGCAGCTTGCAGCTGTCGTCATTGTGGATTATTAGATCATCAATTACACCAAATTAAGTACCTTTGGAAATATCCCTATTGTAGTGAATCCTAGTTACTGATTTATTACATTTTTTTTTCTAGCTGCTTATCCAATTAGCGTAAGAGTGCAATTCAAAGCTATTAAATCCAATGGGAGTTTCCCCACTGATTTAAATGGGATGTTGATTGCATTCCGCATTAGCTGCAGTTCTCAATTTCTTCTATTTTAAGCCTAATTTGTGACAAGGGATTCTTCTCCAGTTCTAAGATAAGTTGTTGCATAACTGTTTTATTAATTCTTTGACCGCCTTTGAAAATAAAAGGTTGGACTAATGATTTTAGTATACTTAAACACTTTCTTACCGTTTTCTTTATTTCAATAGTCACTGTGCTACTTCATGGAATACCTGAAAACTAACTGCACGTGTAGGCAACACAGTCTGCAGATTACATCCTGCCCACCAAGAACAACTTCACCAAGTTACCAGCTGTGCAGCGCAGTGCAGGTTTATGTAGGTTATTTGGGATACAGGATATAAAACTGCACAGCATGTAATATCTACACTGCTTATTTCTTAGATCAGACATGTGTTTAATCTGATGCAATTTCAATACCCATTTAAGAAACAGATCACACTGCATGTGGGCGCTTTAATTTGCAGTCAATAAATACAACTTGAGCTCTTCTCTCTTTGGCAATCACTCGCAGCCAAGTAAGATTTCTTCCATACACGGTTTTAACAGTGAGTCCGTAAGTGACTGTGGAGGCCAATTCTGGATCCACACGTCCTTCCACAGTGGGACATTGGTTTCCAGGTGGGAGTTGATCACGGTGTGGAATTGCCAAGCGTGCCTTCCTCTTAGCACATTTTTCCCTTGCATCCTGAGTTCGAGTGTCTTCAAAGCCTATGACACCTTTGGTAAAGGCTGTTCTCCAACTGGAATGCTCACAGGACAGTGTTTCCCAGTTGTCAGTGTTTATACAACTTTTTTTAGATTTGCCTTGAGACAGTCTTTAAACCTCTTTTGTTGACCACCAGCATTATGCTTTCCATTTTTAAGTTTGGAATAGAGTAGTTGCTTTGGAAGACGATCATCAGGCATCCGCACAACATGACCAGTCAAACAAAGTTGATGTTGAAAAATCATAGCTTCAACACTGGTGATCTTTGCTTCTTCCAGTACATTGATATTAGTTCGCCTGTCTTCCCAAATGATGTGTAAAAATTTCCAGAGACACCGTTGATGGAATCTTTTGAGGAGTTGGAGATGGCATTTATAAGTGGTCCATGTTTCACAAGCATATAGTATAGTTGGTAGTACAATAGCTTTGTAAACAAGCATTTTTGTTTCCCTGTGACACTCTGCACTTCAACTGGGAGAAAGCGGCACTTGCAGAGCTCAGGTGATGCTGGTTTTCTGCATCAATGTTGGCCCTTGTGGAAAGATAACTGCCTAGGCAGTAGAAGTGATCAACATTTTCCAATGTTACACCAATGAGTTGGATTTGTGGTGCTGCAGAGGGGTTATTTTGTAGTTGTTGGTACAGCACTTTGGTTTTTGGGATGTTGAGTGATAGGCCAAGCTTTTCGTAAGCTTCTGCAAAGATATTTAGGATGGTTTGGAGGTCATGCTCTGAGTGTGCGCACACTAAGTTGTCATCAGCATACTGAAGCTCTATGATGGAAGTTACAGTAACCTTACTCTTTCCCTTCAACAAAGTATAGGATCATGGCAATGCAAATAATGATTAGAGTTGGGGCAATAACACAACCCTGTTTAACGCCTGATCCCACTGTGAATGGTTCACTTTGAGAGCCATTGTTATCTGCAATTGTTGCTGTCATATTATCATGGAGGAGCCGAATGATGTTATCTGGGTAGCCAATTTTCAGAAGGACAGTCCACAGGGCATTACGATTTACAGTGTCGAAAGCCTTAGTCAGGTCAATAAATGCCATATACAGGGGTTGGTTTTGCTCTCTGCATTTTTCTTGAAGCTGTCGAGTGGTGAAAATCATGTCCACTGTCTCGCTAGAAGGCTGAAAACCATTTTGGGATTCAGGAAGAGTCACCTTGGATATTGTTACAAGACTGTTTGCTAAGACTGATCCTTGCAGGAATTTTGCCGGTCGCAGCTAATAGAGAGATGCCTCGATAGTTTCCACAATAAGTTCTGTCACCTTTTTTAAAGAGATTGATAATTTTGGCATCCCTAAAGTCTGCTGGGATTTCTTCTCTTTCCCAGATTTTTTTCAATGAGCTTGTGAAGTTATTGTTTAAGTTCAATTCCGCCCACTTTGAAGATTTTGGAAGGTATACAACTTGAGCACAGTTGCATCCAACCCTTTGAACAAAACTTACACAAAAGTGTGATATTACCACATTAATGATATAGTACTTATGTAGCTCTCTGTGTCCTTCCCATGTAATGCATATTCTGTATGTTTGGGAAATCGCAGAATCAGAAGGAACCGAAAGATTACCGTATTTTTCGCCCTATAGGACGCACCGGCCCATAGGATGCACCTAGATTTTGGGGGGGAAATAAAGGGGAAAAAATATCCCTCCCAGGCGCGGGGCTGGGGCAGGGGAAGCCCGAGCTTCCCCCGACCCCAGCCCCCCGAACGGGAGCCAGAGCGATACCGAAGCTGCGTGCAGCTTCGGCATCGCTCTGGGAGCTTCCGGGGCTGGGGGCGTGGGAAGCCCGAGCTCCCCCCACCCCCAGCCCCCAGAACGGGTCCCAGAGTGATGCCGAAGCTGTGCGCAGCTTTGGCATCGCTCTGGGAGCTTGTGCAACCTTTGGGAGCCCGGCGCGGCTTTGCGCCGGGCTCTGGAGGGTTGCGCAGAGCTGCGCAGAGCCTGGGAACGCAGGCAGCTCTGCGCAACCTTCGGGAACCCGGCGCGGCTTCGCGCCGGGCTCCCTAGGGTTGCGCAGAGCTTCCTGAAGCCTATATTTGCCCCATAGGACGCACACACATTTCCCCTTCATTTTTGGAGGGGGAAAAGTGCGTCCTATAGGGCGAAAAATACGGTAATCTAGTTTGACCCCCTGCAATGCAGGAAATCACAGCTAAAGCTCTCTCCTCAGTTCCCATCAAATTCAAAACATATGTGTACATATTGGGCTTAAAAAATCAGAATAGCTACAGAGCTGATAGTTCATGTACCCATTTTTTAAAACTATGGTGCAATATAACTTCATCTCTTTTTATCAGTTCTGTATTGCCCTCCAACCCCCCAGAGCAGATTTGATGTGAACAGTGGCATTCATGAAGAGGAAGGGGAAATTATGTTGTGCAAATGAAAATCCCTGCACTAACAGAAGTACTTTGTTGGACACTGCCCTTAATCAGGAAAAAATGGTGTAGGAATACTCAAAATGACTACTCATTATGGAGCATCATCTTTTGAACTATGATGCACCTGCTTTTCTGAATGATTTGCTAACAACAACCTGTTCCTTTTATCACAAAACACAGAATGTTTTGTTAAATGTTTTGGATGCTGACAAAATATTCTGCTTTTAAATCTGTTTATCCACAAAAGAGGTTTGGTTTAGCCAATGAACCTTTAACAGCAGATAAACAACAGATGTATTGGAAGATTTTTTCAATTTTGCTTCCAAAAACTATTTTATTTTGCCTGTCCATTAAAGTGGCAAGAAAAGGATAAGCACCTTTTCAGAAAATGCTGTAATACAGCTCCAAAGGGGGGGGGGGTGTCACTTGGAAAGTTAAGAGAGAAATGCCTTTTCCATGAAATACTTTGTTCGTTAGAGAATAATTTGAAGTATTCTACAGAACACTTGAAACACGGTCCCCTTGAGTCTCCAACAATTCCTACTGACAAAAAAATAAAATAATATTCCTGGCAAAAGAAGAATAAAAAGAACAGAAGGCATTGGAAAGCTTTTACCATCTATGTAGTTCTTCCTTGATGTGGTAGTTCCGCTTCACTTTGGTAAAGTTTTATTTTTAAAAGCAACTCAAAACCTCATTTCAACAGAACTAGAAATTGCATCACTGTCTTTTAGTCTCCATAGGTTTTAACTGTAATATCTTATATGGCATTTTATAACTTGTGAAGCACTAATTACGTTTCTAAATTGTATCTCATTATAGAGATCAGATATGTCCTTGACCAACACTGTCTGTTGACTCCAACAGCACCTATATACTCAAAGTCAAAACCCTGCATGAGGTTTGAATAAGTCTGCATGAAATTACCAACATGGTAAAAATTACTGAAAAGGAGATAAAGAGAGAATGGGAAATGATTGATGCATTAAAAGACAAGCAGCTAGTTTCAAAGGAGACTAAATAAGAGAAATATGGATAAGAAATAAGGAAGGTGGCACAATTTTCAGCAATGCCCTCTCCCCTCTGCATCCCCCCAAAACCTGCTCTGTAGGATTAGGTTATGCTCTAGGGATATTTTGTGGGAGTGAAAGGGGAGTGAATTTCCCAAAATTGCCTCTCTCTCCTGCTCTGTTGATGGATGCCTTCCATCAGCAGAGAGGAAACATGGGATATCACCCACTGACTGATATGTAGTTCTTTGGGGGTCTATCTAAAGTGTAGCTTCACTAACTTACAGCACAATTCTATACTGTACATAACTACTCAAAAGTAAGCCCCATTAAGTTCAGTTGGAGCTTGATCCCAGGAAACTGGGTATAAGGCTGCAGTTGAATACCATATTATTGTTAAGCCATTAACTTCTAAAAGGGGGTAGTGCAGACTTTCATTTTATCAATCAATTAAATAATTGATAGGGTGCTTTTCCAAGTTTTAAGGATATTTGTGTGAAATTTGGTTGCTTGTATTTCAATTTCTCTGAGGGTTGGCTTAATCAGGCTGAGGTGTAAAGGTTTTTCTGATAACTGGGCTGTATTAGGTTTTGGAACTGCTTTCCAGCTAATCTTCTGCTTGTAATATTTTATACATTCTCAGTAAAACAGCCTCTGCTCACTTTGGGCTCCAACATATTGGGAGTGTTAGAAAACCTACATTCAGGATTTACACATTGATAGAAACTTAAAGCTAGGAAGTCCAATTCTCCAAATAACATTCACAGTTGTCCACATGGTAGACGAAGTTTGCTATTGGTCTGGATATCTCATTTACATGTTAATATAATGCAAGATAAATGAATTACTTCAGTGCAAGATTAAAACACAGAAGTAAAATGTGCTATAATGATATAAACCCTTTAAATACTTGGGAAAATTGCCATAGAGTTTTTATTATGAATGTGAAATGCATGAAAATGCAAAGCTATTAAAACACTTATTTCTTATTCACTTCCCTCAGATATGGAGTCCATGCAGTTCTTTTAATCATTAATCTTGCTTTATGTTATGCAACCTCTGCAGTAACAAAACACTTTTGTGTTTTTGACAGCCTTCTTTTTTCTGTGTAATTTTTTAAGCATGAATATGATGCCAGATTAATGGTGTTCACTAATTGTCACATTCTTTTATAACTGATTTTGCTCTTCATTTCTTTACTAAGTGGAGCCTTTTCACTTCTCATGGTCACGTACACTAAATAAACAGCAATGTATTAAAGCAAGTGAAGGCTGCAATATGAAATAAATAGTAAAGCCACCAGGCCACTAGAGAGTTTCCAAGTAGTAGCAAGAAAGAAAAGCTCAGACAGGCTGACAAGCCATGGAAAGATGGTTCAGTAACTTTTATCAGCAGACGTAGTAAAAGTGGCAACACTAACTTTAAATAGTATTGTAATAATAATAATAATAATAATAATAATAATAATAATAATAATAATAATCTCACCTGCCTAGCAATATTGGAGTGTTGAACTCTTTAGTATGTAAATCCATGAAGTAAAAGCGCACACAGTACAAATTAATTGTTCCCTTCATTATCAGATCTAATGAACAAAAAGTCCTCCTTGTATAAGGATTGCTTGGCTAAGAAAGCAATCCTATACACAAAATGCTAGTGGTAAAGGAAGGCTGTGTAAGTAAACCAGCATAAAGTTACTCCAGATCCAAAACCCATTCAGCAATTGCTGATCATACTCTGCCTAAGCCTGGCATAGGGAAAACAAGCCTTTTAAATAGTGTTGATGCTTGGTTGCCAGGTCACATGACTGAGCTGAATTGACTCAGTATCCAGCCAAAGTCTTCCCCCTCTCTGGTTCCACTCCTGGAATGATCCATTTTGAAGTACTTATGCTGGACTTGGCTCAGTCAGTTTCTGCTCAGCTAAGTGAGCCCCAGTTGAGCCATGATGAGCACATTGGCTGAGACATTGACTGGGTGAGCTGGAAATCTCCCAGTTCAGACAGAGATCTGCTGTATCTTAAGATGCCCAGAGGATCTTCAATCACTTCAATCAGGCATAGGCAAACTCGGCCTCCAGATGTTTTAAGACTACAATTCCCATCATCCCTGACCACTGGTCCTGTTAGCTAAGGATGATGGGAGCTGTAGTCCCAAAACATCTGGAGGACCGAGTTTGCCTATGCCTGACTTCAATCAATCATCCATTTTATTTGTATGCCAGGTTTTCAAAGTTCAAACCATGGTCAAGGTGACTTACAACATATTTTAAAAATCACACAAACACACACACACAAAAATAACAGCAATCCCTTCCCAACAAAAACCTCTGAACAATACCCCAGCCCAAAATTCTGTATACAGTAGCCTCGGCTTTTGTAGCTGGAGTCAATAATGGCCCAGGTCAGATGGGAAAAGGCCTGCAAGGCAGGGAGCAGGTCTTCCAGGCCTTACAGCCAATAGGATTGCACACTGAAAAAGGAGAAAAGTCAGGTTTGTTTGTTTTTGAAGTTCTCTCATCTTACATGCATTTGACTTTTATGATTTCAACCACAGGCAGTTGAAGGTGGGCTGGTTGAAATTGTGCAGGTCAAGTCGTAAACAAGGCAGAGAGCTTAGAAATTCTTTTTGTGCTGGGTACACTTGGGGTTAACCAGTGTGAAAAGAGCTTTGAAGCTCTCCACCTTCCTTGCTGGGCAATACTCTGCTCATTGTGGTGGTTCTGGGAGGCTTTAGGGTGCTCTCATGAGATCTCACACAAACATCCCTTCCTTTCCAGAGGTGGTATGGTAAGCTGGCCTTGTCTAGGAAGCAAGGCCCAGAGCTTAAAAATTCTCTCTGCACCACTTAACTTAAGTGGACAAAAGGCAAAAAGAGCTTTTAAACTCCTGGCCTGACTTTATGGACAAGGCCTCCTCAACGCACACCAACTCTGGGAGTGCTGGGGATGCTCTCTGTCTCCCGCTCACTCACCAGCTATGGGACAGCTCCAAGCGTTTGACTATACACAATTTTTGCATAAACACGTAACTCTTGGAACCAAATCCCGAGATAACACGAGGGATTACTATAAAACCGGACTGACCATTTTCTAAATTCTAAATAAATAAATAAATAAATAAGAAACCAAGGGAGAAAGAATAAATGCTTAAGTTGAAGCTTTTGCCCAGTTATGCTCCTCAATCTTGGGACTGAGCAGTCTATGGTCATACAGTATAAATAATTTGACACATTCTCTGAGGCAATCTTCTTTAGTATCATTTCACATGATCCATAATACTATCATAACTGAACTCTAGCTTATATGAAGCACTAGAAATCGGCAAACACAGTGTATGGGGATTGAAAACCAGCAGAAAAATAAATATGAGAGGGAAAGTGTTATGGGTCTACATCTTTGGGGCAGTACAACTGAATTGTTTCAGCACTCTATTGTAAGGTTCCCCATGAAACATCCAGTAAAGCCCAGCAGGTTGTATCCAGTGAAAAACTCCTACTAGTGCAAAGTCTTCTGCCTGAACAACGGGACTTTCTCTTCCTGCACAAATCATTTCTGGGTTTTCTCCCAACATTTTGGAATAGTTTTCACAGAGAGCAGGCAGAAATCCTTGCATAACATGATGATTTTGTTAGATCCCACTGTAGTGGCAGTTCTTACATTTTAAAAAAGATGGTGATAGTACTTGGGTGATTTGCTAAACGCTCTCTCTCTCATTAATGTGTGTGAACTATATTACAGGATATATTAATTCTAAGGCAGCCTGCATTAGAATCATATTTGTTTAGTTTTCCAATTTAAACTTAATACTGAAATGGATATAACCTATGCTGCCCACAAATGCAATAAACAAAAACAGATGGGCAGCATCTGTTAATTGTAAACATCACTTCTGGGGTATCACTGAATTTATTTTTGTATTATACCTACACTGAAGCTTCTGCTAATGAGTATGTTTCATTCCTGGTGCATACTATCTAGCCAATGACCTTTTAAACTTAAACGATGGTGACAATAAGAGAAAAAGAACAGATATTGCATTCAGCTGCATTGTGCTCATGATTTCCTTCATTTGACTTTAACCTAAGGTTAAATGGATGCAGTTAGTGACAATTTGTCTTCACATTACCTGATGTGCTATAATCAAATCTCATGATTCATTGTTCATCTGAAAAGGTACAGGAGCAGATTAAAGTCATTACCTAGGATGACTTACCATGTAGCTATTCTTGGTTTGGGTCCCCCCCCCCTTTTCCTTTCCTAACCATCGGGTGAGCTAAGCACTATGAATTTCTAAAATTAAATAAGCTGGTCTCCTCTTTAGGCATTTCCGTATGAGTTAATGTTATGTTTCTGGATGGAGGCAAAGTCAGATTATTATCCATTATGGCAAACCTCTATCATGGTAAATTACTTCAAAATCTGAAAAAGGAGTAGGAGAGATGGCAAACCTGTAGTCCTCCACATGTTGTTGGTTTCCATGGCCGATGGTCAGGGATGATGGGATTTGTATAGGCCCAGATACTACAGGTTCCCCATCTATGCTTTAGAGGGTCAGGGAATAAATACGTAGCATCATTGCTATGCTTTATTGTGGATGAACTGCACTACAGCCTTACGGAACAGGTGCATTTTTCCAAATGCAAGAGGAAGGGACAAACTATTCCAAACTCCAAAAACAACACACGTTTCACAACAAAGTGAGGAAAGGTAATTTGCTAGGAGAACTTTCCTCCCCTAATAGTGAATTTCCACATTGCTTTTTAAGCATTTCACTGTCATACTCACTTCTCCAGTAATTTGGGGGAAGGGGAGTACAATATAGTATTAATACCAATGGACAAGAGTATACATTACAATGTGATATTCACTTTACAGCTTCCTTCTAGCCTTGTACTTCCACTTTTTGTTCTTCAGTCACACACACACACACACACACACACACACACACCACAATACAATAGGGCTGCACCATCCAAGCCCACCATGCATTTGCACTGCAACAAATTAGACAAATGACAGCACTGATCTGTGGCCATCTAAGCTCAACACTGTCAGTATTCTCCAACCTCCAGATGAGCAATGTGTCTGCAACCTGGTAAGGGCATTGGGTGGGAGTGTTTGCTGCTCACATCTCTTACTCACACAGTAAGCCCCAAAGTAATAAAAATGATATGGTTAAAAATAATAGTTGAAATACACCAAAACACATTTAGAACTAGTAATTAAATTACCATTTTCATTGGCAGCATCCCGTGCTCTGCACTGCCTGCACCTTTGTTTCCAAAGGCTGGCCTGCCGCAGAAAAGCCTCAACTGTGGACACCCTCAACTGTGTTTCTGATATTGATGGGGCAGAGGGAAGGCGCTCACCTGAGGATCATTGTACCCGGGCATGTTCATGTAGGAAGATACTACGCTGCAAGCAGCCTGGGCTCAAGCCATATAGGGCTTTATAGGTCACAGTCCGCACCTTGAATTGTGCCTGGAAAGGGACGGGTAACTAGTGCAGTTGCTGGATCATGGGAGGAACATGTTCCCTGTGACCGGCCCCAGTCAGCATTCCAGACCAGCTGACACTTCCAAACACTTTTCAAAGGCAGCCCCAAACATAACATGTTGAAAAGATCCATTAGCAATGCTGCAAGTGAACAATCAAGGTTCGTTATTAACAATAATAGTTTTTTCTGTTCTTTTTATTAATAGGCATGCACACGAGCAAGAGAACCACATTTAGAGCGTAGGTTTCACTTCTTAACACTGCAGCCGTTCTCACTACCCATGAAGCTCTCTCCCAAGTGTATATGGTCTTGCCTTCGATGCCGGCATCAGTGTATTTTAAACGTGTTGTTTTGAACGTATCTTAAATATGCTGTATGTTACACATGCCATTGTACTGCAGAAAACAAAAGAGGGAAATGCTCACCTGTAGCCAAAGCCTATTTCCTGGAATGGTCTTGCCATTGGCAGTGCATTGGAAAGTAGCAAACTGGCCAGCATTGACTTCTACACTCTGGACACGCAGGAAATGGGGTGTGCTGGCTGTTGAGAATAAAGAGAGGAGGGAAACATGCTATTAGCATTGTATTTTTCTAATTAATTCATCTGTTTGACAGCCATTTTAAATATTTCCTTAAGAGTCCCAAAATGTGCACTAAAATATCTGACTCTAATTGTACATAATATAATAAGGCTGTTTTACATTTCTAATATTACTTTATTACAAGAATCCAGGATATGACAAAATATAAAGGTGCTAGCTTATTGTTCCTACTGAGGAAATTATATTAGGTTACTAAGCCTTTGATAAAACGTTTCGATGTTTATAAAGGTTAGACTGAAATTTAATTGATATTTTGAACAAAACCACAGCAGATATTTATATTAGCTACTAGACAAGAACTGTACAAAGTTGTCAAGAAAACTATTTTTAAGCCAGGTGTTTTATATGTATATAGGAAATGTGTTTTAGAGCAATTGCATGATATACTGTTTTAGGGAGCAATCCTATATGCAAGAAGCTGATGTAAAGCAAGTCATCAGAAATTAAGGTTGCATAAAGGCACACCAGGTCCAAACTTGTTCTGGACTTCCTCATAGCTCTAGCTTCTGTTATACATGGCACAATCTACCAAAGACTAAGGTGTACATTGCTTAAATTCATTTAGCTCTACATTAGACTGTGGACATCAACCGTTTGCCTAACACCTATGTGCATGGTCACAATCACGTGTGATAATCTATCAGTAATGAACTTTTCCATCTACTTTTACTTGTATTTTTGCTTTGCATTTAATTAAATGGCAGTGGGCTGCACCTAACACTGGCGTAAGTGTGGTTCCACTTATGCAACGCAACTTCCCCTTCCTCCTCCCACCTCGCCACCCCACTTCCACATCTCACAACCCTCTGGAGCAAATGCTGAGGATGTGAAAGGGGGGAGAAGCAGAACTTCCATTGTACCAGTAGAAGTCTGTTGCACAAGTGGAACAGCAGAGTTTGATACAATCCAGTCTTTCCACAAAATGTCGTTCAGTAGCATATTAAAATGCTACAAATCTTGAAACAATGGCAACAACAGTAAAGGCACCAAAGAAAAGGAAATGCTAGAGATTAGCATCAACCATGGTGTGACAAAAGAAAAAAGATCTGTTTAACTTTAATTAGGAAAACTGTATCAGGTAGCTAATACCAGTATTTCATACAAATGTTTTACAATGGGATTGTAACTGACACACAATGCTATACATTGCATGCTTCCTGTGTAGCAAGGACAGGGTGCTGCTCCAGCTATAGACAATTGAGGAATCTGGAGATCCACATTCAAGAATGAGCTCTCCTGTGGTGTAGTGGTTAAGAGCGGTAGACTCGTAATCTGGGGAACCGGGTTTGCGTCTCCGCTCCTCCACATGCAGCTGCTGGGTGATCTTGGGCTAGTCACACTTCTTTCTCCACTCACCTCACAGAGTGTTTGTTGTGGGGGAGGAAGGGAAAGGAGAATGTTAGCCGCTTTGAGACTCCTTCGGGTAGTGTTAAAGCGGGATATCAAATCCAAACTCCTCCTCCTCCTCCTCCTCCTCTTCTGCTTCTGCTTCTGCTTCTTCTCCACCTCCTCCTCCTCCCGATTTACAGCTGCCAAACTGAGCTGGTGATCAGAATGTGGTCCCACTATGAAATCTACACTCCTCCAAATTTTATGAAACGTTCTGAGGGCTGTATTT
Organism: Podarcis erhardii; assembly: GCF_964252035.2. Taxonomy (NCBI): domain Eukaryota; kingdom Metazoa; phylum Chordata; class Lepidosauria; order Squamata; family Lacertidae; genus Podarcis; species Podarcis erhardii. The sequence continues at coordinate 49,586,008 of NC_138499.1, read as the reverse complement.
AATTTTTCTTTTTTTACCCTCGATAACTGCTTCGAGTCTCTAGAGCAGTGTTTCCCAACCTTGTGCCTCCAGCTGTTTTTGGACTACAATTCCCATCATCCCTTGCCACTGGTCTTGCTAGTCAGGGATGATGGGAGTTGTAGTTCAAAAACAGCTGGAGGAACAAGGTTGGGAAACACTGCTCTAGAGCAGGCATCCCCCAACTCGGCCCTCCAGCTGTTTGGGGACTACAATTCCCATCATCCATGACCACTGGTCCTGTTAGCTAGGGATGATGGGAGTTGCAGTCCCAAAACAGCTGGAGGGCTGAGTTTGGGGGTGCCTGCTTTAGAGAGTGTGGGGCAACTGTCACACACAGCAAATAATGGCTTCTTCCAATGGCCGATCAGGGCTTTAGTCTCAAGATTTCTGAGCTTCCCCAGAGCTGGAAAGGACCTTTATCAAGGAGCACACTTTGGGAACAGCAGTGATGCACACCTTTCAACAGTATCTCATAATAATTTCAAATTATAATGCTTAGTCACTTACTGCATGGATGTCCTAAAACCTTCACATCATCAATGGCTAGATATCCTTGGTGCCCTGAAGTTACGACTTCAAAAAAAACCTGTAATATGAAAAGGTTGTGTTATCAGTTTTGTCAGTGGAAGTAACATTGCAGGAACATGAATATTTTCTATTAAAGCAACACAACTATTTTATTTTTAAAAACCAGTGCTAAGAATTTGCAAAAGGCTTAAAATACCGGATTCAATGGTGAATCAAGTGAACCATTTACGACTAACTCAATGGCTATTTGCAGCTGATTTACTCATACATTAACTCTATCAATATACAATTCAGTACAAGAGCTCACTATTTCAGCTTTAAGAAAATAGGTCAATAAAATGCAAATAGCAAATGTACCAACTCGACCAAAATAAGAACGGTGGTTTTTAAAAGTTATGCATAGGCAATGCTTCAGGGTTAAATATAATGCACTAAATGCCAGAAAAATTCTATGTTTTTCTAGCATTTTTTTTTTATTTTCTGCATTCATATTTGGACCCAGCCAGATCTGGAGGGCTTACAGTTGTATGATTTAATTATTTCTTCCTAGATAAATACAGTGGCCTGGCTTGCCTCTCATGCAAAGCCAAACTATGGCTTAGCAGGACTGCATGAGCATGTGGGGTCTCAGAAAAGAGCTTGCAGCAGTTTTGCTCCCCTCCCCCAGTCTTTTTTGCATGCTGCTGCGTGGTTTGACCTAGCATGACGTCCAAACCCAGGTTTGTGATTATGCTTTTATATTATTGTTGTTAAGTAAAAGTTCAGTACAAAACCAATTGCATAATAGCTTATGCAACATAATGAACAACAAAGTTTCCCCAAAAATTACAATAATGCAAATGTGCTATATAGATGCATATTGTCATTACAGCATTTTTTTAAAAATATTCATTTTCAATTAAAAACCTTCCACTTAATGACAAATCGATTCCAATCATACCAAATCACAATACAAACAATACAGCCAATGAAACATTCCAAATTTAAAAAAAAAATAAGAAGGGGGCTTCCCATGTTCTAGATATCGAGAGATAATGTCCTTCATTTGTTTTCTGCTTTCATTCCAAAACATGATGGATACATAGGCGGATCTTATGAAACTAATGAAGCTTACGTTCAGGGCCCCTAATCCTGGAGGGGCCCCAGAACCAACTTTAGTCCACATTGCTTAACATTTTGGGGGTGTAGTAGACCCAATCTGAATCATACAGCTCAAAGTGATTTTGTTGTTGTTGTATATATTTCTACAATTCCAAAGTTTGAGAGTCAGTAGCAAAGATGTTGTAAAGATTTGGTGATATGTCATGGAACAACCCCATTGATGAATATAACAGTGGTTACCCAGACCATGTTGCTGGTTGTGAAGGGGCCCGCATAACAGTTCAAGCTTCAGGGACCCAAAAATGTATGTCCGCCACTGGATGGATAATGATAATCATTCCAGATGGTACATTGAAGCTGTTAGTAAACTGACTAGTATTTCCACATCTGTATCTAACACGTAGTTCTTAAGCTAACCTAGAGGCAAGTTTTAGGGTCAAAGGCAGAGCTTTCCAAACTTTTCATGTTGGTGACACATTTTTTAGACATGCATCATTTCACAACACAGTAATTCAGTTTTACTAGCAAACTGGAGGTTAAACTAACCCCTTTCCAGCCCCAGGAGGAGTGCAGGGAGCGTTCGCATGACAGATCTACACACTGCAGCCAGCACAATAACGTGTCGCAACACACAGTTTGGAAAGCTCTGGTCTAAGGGTAAAATAAACACAGTACTAGGTTGTAGCTAAGTCCTACTTGGAGTAGACCCATCAAAAGCAGTGGGAGTAAAATATTCCTAGTTTTAATTGTTGAGATTCTTCTTATCCAGGATAGTAGCAGGGAACTCCCCAACCCAAGGCCCTGTTCTATGACATTGAACATTTCCTCATGATTTGTTTTTAAACCAACTGTGTTGTATCCTCTATGAGAAAGATTCCTTTGTATTTTATTGATTTTGGCAACTATGGTAAAACTGCTACATTGTTTTATGGGTTTGTTTTATTGCATTTTAAAAAAAAAATCTGGATGCTTATATTTTAATGTTTATGCAACTTAAAAAAAAACTTTGTAATCCATTTAGAGAAGCCCATTTTGGAATTAAGCGGTAAATAAATAAATAATTTGTTGCTGTTTAAACAGGTAACAGAATTTTTTAAAAAAGAAAAAAGGAACTTAATAGCAATCTTGCATTTAAGACAAGATGGAGGTATTAAGCTGTTTTGTCCCAGACAATCTTCCTCGATATCCATTGCTCCTAGTTCTTTTGATGCTTATAAATAGGCCACAAAAATAAATGGACTATTCTTGTCAGCTGAATTAAGAACTAAGGATCAAAGTAAACCATTCCAAATTTTGGCAGGCCTAGCTTTAAATAATCCAAAATTGGTTAGGCAGAAAAGTATGTTTCAGCGACATAAATATGAAAGCTTTCATAAGCATAGACGAGGCATGTTGAAGTCTGATAAGTTAAATCTGCATTCTTCTCTGAAACTGAAACACAATGATTGCTTTTGATTATGGACTCACTACTGGGTTTTATATTTGGGTGGTCAGTGTGTCTGGAAAGAGAGGGAAATTTTATTATGCATGCATGCATTTGGGTATCCTATTATCACTGCTGAAGTATATAAGCTATTAATAACAAACAAGTTTCCTTTTTTAAAGAAAGAAAGAACAGAAAACACTCAAGTTTCAAACGAAGGAAATAAAGACTATAAATGCCTTCCCATCTATTATTTCATTTAACTCTGGAATAACTGTGAGATAAAAATACTGCACCATTGTACATTGTACTACTTTACTATTGTACTAAATATCCAGATTGAGGACACTAGTTCATTTGCTATTCTGCAGGAAATAACATAGCTCATGAAACTTGTTTTTATCATATGTGAAGAGAGAGCAGCAGCAGCAGCAGCAGCACAGAAACTGTTTATCAGCCCAGGAAGGAAGAGAGGCTGCTGGGAAGCCAAGTGTTAAAGCAGAGCTTTCCAAACCATGTGTTGTGACATATTAGTGTGCCAGCTGCAGCGCGTAAGTGTGTCATGCGAACGCTCCCCACACTCCTCCCGGGGCTGGAAAAGGGTTAGTTTAACCTCTGGTTTGCTAGTAAAACTAAATTACTGTGTTGCGAAATGATGAATGTCTAAAAAGTGTGTCACCAATATGAAAAGTTTGCAAATGTCCGTGTTAAAGGGACAACATTAAGCAAGGTGACCCACATAAGGATAAAAGAACCACATTCAGGGCAGCAGAAGTGGGTCCTAAGGCTCACCAACAGGCAGAGATCAAAAAAAGGGGAGAGGCAGCAGGTGTGGTGGGTTGGAAGTATCCAGTGCCTGGAAGAAGCATGTGCAAAGAGATGTGCTGCTGCTGGCATGGGCAGGGCTAGTAAAGTTGGACGGCAGAGATGCAGACCTACCGGTCAAACTCTGTAAAGGGAATGAGAATCTGGGCAGAGATCTGAAATCAGGAGAATTAGAAGCTGGACCAGGAAGGCAGCAGAAGGGGCAGACCTTTACACAACATAGGTTTACTGGCCTATACTTCACCAGCTAGACGAAACAATGATAGGCAGGAGTTTAAGGATCTCTGGTATTAATTAGACAAGTGGCAGGCCATGGGCCAGTGGTGTGGCCTGCCACAATGGTGTGATAAGAGAGGATGGCAAGGAATGATCACTGCTGGCATACCAGCTGAAGCTAGTAGAAGACTCTCCTAGCCAAAGAGGTCACTTGGCCCTCTAGTGACAAAGATAGATAAAGGAACGTCCCAACGTGAGAACCACCACATTGTACAGCTGACTCGTTTTTTAGCTTGTGATCTGCTACGCGTATGTACTGCCGTCAAATCAGGTGTAACCTGCTACTGCATTTATGCATCTTATACTTCCTACCCAAATGCAGAACTTTACATTCACCTCTGTTAAGATCATCTTTAATCCTGTTTCTGTCTTACATAAGCTACACGAACCAATTTTGTGTCATTTAAAAAACAACAGCCCTTAAATATAATTGCAGAAACTGTCATGTTCTGCAGATTATTATTAATATTTATTATTATTTGTTAAATTTGTATACTGCTCTTCACTCACAAGATGCACAAGATAAAAACACAAAATACATAATAAAAATAAGAACCAAACCCCTCCCGAATAATTTTCCTTTTTGCAAAATTCAACGTATTTCTCCTCCCTGCGCACACTGTTCTGGAAGTTCTCCCAGGGGAACACTGATGCAATAAAGGGAGTCCTTGTATTGGCTTCTGCTGGTGGAATGGATTATTTCAATCCAGACCATTATTAATGAAAGGGCCAAGAGTTATTTAAGTATAACTGATCCTACACATGGTTTGCAACACTCTGCTTAGAAAAGAAAAAGAAAAAGGAACATGCTTAATAGTGACGGAAACATAACTTCACGTGGGCACATAGCAGGAAACAGTGTCTTTTTCAGAGAGCTGAAGTCAGTGTAATAGATGAGTAAAGGTCTATGTTGTGTACACACTTCTCACAGTCATCAGGTTTTTGTAGTCCTTCAAAGATCGATGAAACCCTTTTCACCAGAAGCAGCAGTGGGCCAAAAGAAATAGTTATGCATGCTAGAGGACATATCATATCTTTAGCCTGGTTGGCAGAAGTTTGAATCTGTATCTGCTAAGTCTAAGGGTTTACGCTCCATACTACACAGGCTCTGATATAAATGGATAGGCAGGCAACAACCATTCTGCATGGGGGGGGGGTGTTCCCCCATGCGCAAAGGTCCACCTTGCCTCCTTTTCTGGCCACTTCCAGTTTGTGGAAATGGACACACGTCAATTGGTCGTTGCTGGATTGTGTGACTGAACATTTCTTCCATATTTTTAATAGTGCTACACTAAAATCAGGTCCTTTATATACAAGATTTCTGTGTGTTTGCGTGCATGTGTATGGATACTTTATTTAAGAGAAAAGAAAGCTAACAAATCCTATAAATGTGTGATGTTTTGTGAAAAAATACTGTCTAGCATTTTTTTCGTGTTTAGCTGCCAGGTTAAAAAAAAGTTAACTCCAAGCTGTCAACTTTGCATTTCATCACAGTTGACACAACATCTTGAATGCAACATATGAAGCGCATTAGTCAAAATAAAATAAAGCTGTAGCAAACACGATAGTTGTTTGATTTCTTGAAAATTGTTTTGCTGCCTTATCAGTCAGAAAACAACTGGTTAAAAACACAAATTTCATTTGCTCATGGAAAGCTGTGTTGGATGTCTGCCTGAGAGATGTTTTACATCAGACTATCCCTCAGATGCCTGCCAAACAGGAAATAGGGAAGCAGTTTAACATTGCACTGTCCCTGATCCTCCCTGCTTCAGTGAAGAGCAAAATTAGCTTTTCATTCCTGCCACTTCCCCCTTCTCTATGAGAACAAAGAAGGGGGGCTGGCTTGCCACCCTAAATGCTTACTGCTGAAAATGTGCTGGCAGAGATAACTTGTCAGCTCTATAGAACAAAGGGAATAAATAGATTTACTTTCAATACATGACCTTACTTAGTAAACTTCTGCCTTTGTTTTTGCTAAGCAATTACAATTCCTGCAGTCCAAAGGTGAATTATACCTAATCATAAACTCTAATTCACAAAACTTATTTTAAAAAGAGAAAAGAATTTACTGATACCAATGTGGTTATTTAATGCAATTATGTGAACAGAAAAAGAAAATAATCCCATCAAACAAAAAAAGTTCACTGCCATTCTGGATCGTTTTTCTTGCGTCCCCTTGTCTCCATGTAGCACTTCCATGTGACTACATTTTTGCATGCATGCCACTTTCAAATTCACACTTAGGCTCATAAAGAAGAATTTATGAGGTTAATGTCAACTAGAGCACCGACATGAAAATGATTTAAAGTGAGCAAGATTGAAAATTGGGCTCATACAGTAATGAAGTTGTTTGTACGGGGTTATTTTTCAAGGCCCACGATCCTGAGCCCATTTATTTCACAAGGGCTTCTACTGCCTCACAGTAAATCAGTTCCCAGTTGGAACCAATATTGTGCTCTATTTTCGTTCTCAGATTCTGTTAGTATTTTTAGCAGCGGTGACTGAATCTCATTGATATGGCTTGAGTAAAGGGTCTGTTTACTGTTGGCCATGTACACATATATAAGGGGCTGCTGCTATTCTGAAGTCATGAACCAGTTATAGCTCCCTCTTAGCCTTTTCTCCATTCCAGGCAGTATACACTATGCCCAGGGAACATAAAAAATGAAAGCACCGTAATCCAGAGGTTACAAAAATAAATGTTTGGTATGTTAGTGGTGGCATTTTAGTTGTGTTTAATGCCTTGCTACAGCATATAAAGGAACATGGTAGATAGGCTAAGGTTTGCACAACATTTGCTAATATCAAACTAGGCGAATACATGGTACATTTATGCCAGTAATGAAGAGATGAGCTTAGATATGAAAACCTGTGGAGGATCTAGGTCCCTAAGTACCTCATTTACAGAAAAAGCTGTCGGGCTTGGAAAGGTTAAAGCTGTCTAGCACTAAATGAGACTCAGACTGCCATTCTAAGCACACTTCCTAGGGAGTAAGTCACACTAAGCTCAATGGGACTTATTTGCAAGTTCTGTACACATGCTTGGGATTGCACTACATGGAATCTACTAAACTAAAATGAATCTAGGTAACAGCAGATCTGCTATAGTCCCCTTTTCATTCAACTGCACTGAAATACAAAATGGATTTGTGACCACCATTCATTAGCACTTAAACACTGTAAAACAGCAATCTGAAACAAACAGGCACAAGCACATGAAAAGCCCCCTTTTATTTCATTTTGGGCTTGGATTTTCAGATTATAAAGGAAAGGGTTTATTTATGTGTTTGCTTTTCAGCAGCCTGTTTTTGCTCCATGTAAACGTGGAAGCAATGATTTAAGAAGAGAAGGCATGTAGTTTACTGCTTGCACGTGGGTATATGGAGCTAAGAATACAAAATATTGAGCAGACTGAACACAGTAGGGGTACTAACAACCTGTGGAGCTGCATAAATCATCCTACCGGAAGGTTATTTTTTAACTGCAAACTTGTTCTACACCATAAAATAATTCTTTGACATGGTAACAACTATTCTGCAGTGAGGGTGGCAGCAAGTGACAAGTATCTTACTCTAGAGAAGCAACCCTCCCAGATACTTAAAAAAACAACAACCATGGAGAGGATAGAAATTATATGGAACAAGATATAATTATAGACAAGGTGAGTTTAGCAATAAAAAGCCTTAAAAATGTGCATGCTACAGACCCAGATGGGTCTAAAATAGCCCTCCTACCATTATACACACACCAGCTACTTATGGACAACTTAGTCTAGTTTAGTGATGGAGCTCTAACTAATAAGCATTCTTCAGGATGGAGCAATTAGAACAAGTATTACTGCTAAGAAATAAAATAAAAAGAGCAAGTATCAGTTATGGAATTAAATCCAAAAGGCTAGATGAATTTGAAATTTTACATTTAAATGAACTTTATTAGCTACAACAAATATCCTGAAATCAAACAATAATTATGCTCAAAAGGCCATGCACACTGAGAATTAGCAGATATTCTAAGTATAGAAGCAGAATGTCTTCAGAAGTCTGACTTTGTACTGAACAGTATCACTTCTATTAAATAAATACTAGTGGGAGTTATTTGCCTATATGTTCCAGGGTGAAGCAAACACCCAGACACTAAAATTATTTCTTTGGAATTCATGATAATGGAATAACTTTAGTATACCAATCAACAGCTCATTTATTTATTTATTTATATTTGTATATCACATTTTGTTTAAATTATTTTCATTTGTTTATTAAATCTTACCCTTCCTCCCAAAGGACCAGAAGTTTCACAAGGGAATCTTACTATATGCATAAAAATGTAATGCTGTCATCACTCAGCCTCAAAATGCTACTAAAATATATACTTATCAATAATGATAATCCTATAGAAAAAGTAAAATGAACAACACATTTCAGTTGATGACAACCTTCCTGGGGCACCAAGTTCTCCTGTCACATACCAAGCTTGACAGGATGGAATTCCCACCTGGTGAGTCTTGTCTTCTTGGAAAGATGAGGAAATGTCTCTTCATCACTTTCTTTTACCTACCTGGGTTGTTGGAAAGTATTAACGACTCATTATACAAGAGTTTAAAATGTAAATGCTCTTGTCTACATCCTGAAATAACTTGTTTCCAAGGCTGCTATAAATACATAATCGATTAGCCTGCCAGGGATTGTTTTCAAAGGGAAATCACGAAAAGACACTGCTTTTACATGTTTTACCATTGGCCTGTTTTATTGTATGCATTTGTGATTTATTTTTATTCTTCTTGTAAGCCATCCCAAGAACTTGGTCATAGGACAGTACATGAGTGCCTTATCAAACAGACAAACAAACAGACAAACACATTGACTGATGTCAAAACTGAACCAAGTGCACACCTGTTAAATAAGCTTAGAATGCCTTATTCAGCAGTGAGTCACATGAAATATTTTAGTCTGTTTCATATATGTAAGAAAAGAACAAACAAGCAGTACCTGATAGAAATTTGGCCAAAAGGTGCTAATTGCCAATTCTACCCTGTTCCAGGTTCCTGTAGGACCTCCGGACATATTCCACACTGGGCTACCAAGCTGACCGTTGTTGACTTTCACATAAACATTTAATATGCCAGGATTGGATCCACTCTTGCTGGAAACATAAAAATTGAAATCGATGCAATGAGTGTCATTTTCTTTCAGGTGTGGTAGCAAAAGATGCGCTCTTTGTCCAAACTTTTCGGTGGTGTTCACCAACATGAAAGATCCTGAAGGAAACAAAAAATAAAAATAAAACCAGTCACTTGTTGAACAATTTCCTTTCCTCCAAGAAATGCATTTTTGTGCAACTAAAAAGAAGACATTACTAACAATGTTTTGCAATTGTTTAATAGCTTTTTTACAATGGTCTCAAAATCTAGAAAGACGCCAGGTTCAAATTAGATTGAATTAGTTTGAAAAGAGGCAGTTAACAATTAAAAAATGGATAGGTTCATTCCTGTGCCGATCCAAATTCATGTGGAGGTTTCAAAAGCTTAGTGTGCCCAGAAGAGAGCCAAAGTCAAGCACAAATGCCTTTTGCAACTGGCATTTAGAGTGCTCAATACAAGGGCAAAAGTGGGTGAAATCATCCATCACACAACACCTTTAGGGCCCCAGCTGTGGGGGGTGGGCTTTGCCTCCTCTATTCATGTCTTTGCAGTCATTTTAAATCTCCTCTATCAAATCTACTGGAGCAACAGTGCTTCACTAGGTAATACAGCTACCCCCCCCCCAATCCTCAAATCCCGAGTTTTGCTGGTAAAGTCTCTTCACAACTAAATGTAGCTCTACAGAGTTTCATGTCATGGGTGGGCTTCCTCCCATCCACCCTGCTTGGATTTCACATGGATCTGTGAGAGGTAGCCTGGGATTATGGAAGACTTGTGAGCCTTCCACAATCCTGGTTGCCTTTAACAAATACCGTAGGTGTGCTATAAGGAAAGGCTTGGGGCTAGGTAGATGGAATGTGAATCTTATTTAAATCCGGAAAGCATTTGAGCCCTCTGGGGTTCTCTTCCAAGTCCAAGCTTGTATAAGTTTCAACATCACATCAAAATCCCATATGAAAACTGGTGCTTCATTGAGTTCCAGCCTCCTCTTCCTGCACAGCCAGGAGGATGACATTTGTTTTCCTTTACAAGCTTCTTGTTTCATCTAAACTGGGATCATGACTTAGCATTAACTAGGTCTAGTTGCAGAGCAAGCCACCTTCAAACCACTGTATTTTATCAATACAGAAAATCTTTTCAAAGGGGTTTAAATTATTTGAAGAAAGTAGTACAAAAATGCAAGAGGGACAAAATTTAGGACAGTGGCTGTAAGAGGGAGATAAAAAAAAGATAAGGTTTTGGGTTAGTTTGATTAAAAAATAGCAGTGACAGATGAGTACACTGAGGAAAGGCTTATCAGGAAAGAGTGAAATTATTCAAAGTTCAATTGGAAATATCAATGAGAAACTGGATGAGCAAGACTAACTTCTGTTAGTGTTAAACCACAACCCTTGGAGTGTACAGAACGACATGCTTAAGAGAAAGCAAAGTGAAAAAGTTTCCACACTCCTTCTCTCACCCATGAAGGAGGGAAGGTGAAAGCCCACAAGCCCAGGAAGAGGCTTGGATCATGTATTCTAAATCATGGCCTACTATTATATCCTAAAGCCAATGGCATCTTCCTGGAGTGTATTTCTCTAGGAAGAGTGTGGTGAAGATTTGTAGTAGCACTATCTCAATAGACCACAATACCTTGCAGCATTCAATGATTTTAAAAAATGTTTTTTTTAAAAAAATTTAGCAATTGCTAAATATATATATAAAATACATCCCAGTATGGCCACATTTAACACATAAACGTCTACTTTCAAGCAAATAAAAGAGTGGGTTTACATCAGTTCTAATCTAACTACCCCTAGCATCTTGCCAAGATTTAAACTGAAAAAAATATATTATTATTTTCAAATAATAAGAATCATTTTTTAAAAATCATGTGAAGTAACTCTTTATGCGCTGAAGAAAAGGTCATAATGTGAATACATGTGCTGCCATCAGCTTTCAAAAGCTTGACTTAATGAGTAAACAATGTATGACCTGGAATGTATGGATAATAATCAGAGGAATAAGGCAAGACATTAACTGTCAAATCCAGCTTGCAAAAGACCTTTGAGACTTTCTCATTTAAAGAGAAAAAGCAAGTATTAAGGAACTTCAGAGTAAACAGAAGAAATCCTTTGGGCTCCATTTAGAGAACTGATGTGATTTGCGTTTTATAAGAAAAGTGAATCTTTAATGGGAACTAAATTAAGTTACAGTATGTCATTTAGATGAATTGTTTTAGCTGCTGAGTTAGAAAATAGACAATGAGTCTAAGTCATGAGAAAACAACTTACTGAATTTATGAATCTAAATTATTTTGGTGATATCATGCACTTTGACCAAAATACAACCATATCTAATGTCTTTTTAACCAGGTTTCAAAATCAAAATATCAACGCTTCTCCCCACATAAAAATTAACTCTTAAACAGCAATAACCACATGCAAGATCCACTGCAGACAACAGAGCACAAACAACATAACTGCTGGAGATCAAACACGTCCCCTTGTGCTTGTTCCAATAGACAACACATACACAATACACAAGGCAGTCAGCCTTGAAATGGCTCTGCTTCAGAAACCAAGCTAATAAATCACCAACTTGGAAAATGACCATTGGATCAACATCAACCCACTAAAGCCCTACACCATTAGATATGCCTACATTTTCTCATTTTTACTACATATCTAGTCTACTGTAACAGACATGGTACAACACAATATTTTGACTTTTCTCTCTCTCTATTGTCATTTGTGCAGATCTGTTGGCAAGTTGCTATGATTAGGAAGCTGCCTTAAACCATCAAGTCAGACCACTGGCCCATCTAGCTCAGAACTGTCTGCACTGGCAGGCAGTGGCTCCCAGGGTTTCAAGCTGGAGTCTCCCTCAGCCCTACCTGGAGAAGCTGGAGAGTGACCTGGTCCCTTCTGCTTGCAATGCATGTGTTCTACCACAACTATGATAAATGTTAAACCACCAGTGTGCTACAGTGGAGAGAAATGAAAGTCTACATAGATCCTTCCCAGACATCTTAAGATCTAAAAACACAAATAAGTTAGGAATAGGTCCTGGTGTGTGTAGTGGAAACGGATGTGCTTGTCAAGCAGCAATGTTCTACAGGTAAATGTAAATTAGAAAGCTTCAGTGAAAGCTTTATCAAACAAGTACTGTAGTGAGAAAGAGTTTGAAGGAGAAAGAAACTGATGAAACTAATAATACAAGTAAAGCTAGATGTTGAAGATGTTGAATGAGAAAAACGCTGCAGAGCAGAAAGACTAAAGGGATTTGAAAACCAAGAATACAGGGTCAAAGTAATTTCATGTCCCAGAAACTCAGAAGATAGTATCCCTGACTGCCAACAGGAAATGGAGAAGGTTTGGCTTAAAAAACTAAGAACTCTAGAAGTTATCCAACATTATGGGAGCAGATTTCCCCTTTCCCTCCTTCCCCCTAGCCCCCTCCCCAAAAAATCTGCTCCAGAGAGTCCCCCAACCCTTCAACTCAGATTTAGTGTACATGCAGAGCACTGCAGGGGAGAAAAGAGAAAGGAAATATCATGTTACTCAATAAGTCTGTTCCACTAGTGGACAGGCACAATTGGATACCATCTTCTGTCTTTTTACCATGTTCAGATGTCAATAAGACATTTTAAAAAATCATTATTATTTAGCCCTTACATCTTGAATTCCACCAATGAGAGAATTCCCATTGATGGCTGGGATATGTGGATCAGACTACCTAACCAAGCATCATTTTCTCTGGTTAGTACCTTCTCTATCTAGGCAACTATCCTGATTGTTTTCTTGCCCCTAACAAATTAAAATATCCATCTAGTTGTGGAGCATGTTAGTTTTAATGGTTTGGGGGAGACAATTTCCAACCACGTCTTTGTCACGGCTGTGCTGTGGAATGGGTGCAGAAGGCTGTAACCAAACTACAATGGAATTTTGGGGATGGAGAGACACAATAATACACATGTGCATAACACCATCTGTGCATATGCTCCAAGATTACATGTCTGGTCAGCACTCTTGGGAAACCATCTAGCTTTTTCAGAACACTCAGTGAGAAAGCTTGTAAATACCAAACTGTTTCCGAACTGAACAGAGGGAAGTTACACCATTACTATTAAAAATGTTCCCAAGGGACTACACATTATCAAGTGTTATAATCTTTTTATTTCTTCAGTGTAATTTTCTAAGCTGAGATAATATGTGTTCTGTAAGTGCTCCTCTGCATGATTTCAGGTGCTCTGGAAGCTAATTAAGATAAGTGAAAATGACATTACAATACTGCAAACGTCAAATTTTCAATCTGAACGTATGGCAGTATGAAAGACTCCCTATGCTTGTAACATACATTCATAACTAACCTAGTTTTACTATTACTTCAACATAGGCAGGAGAATTATGATAAGGGATGAGGACATTTTAAAATGAGATGTAAGTTTTTGATTTGTTCAGCTTTGTTTAATAAATACAAGTAAAATAAAAATGGTAAATTAGACCACTCTCTAGAAAATTTTCAAACCCAAACTGAAAGTTTTCTAGTGCAAATCATCCCAATGTGCAAAGAAAAAATTTCCACAAAACCCGCTTCATACAGATGCACCCATTTTTGAAAGTTCACATTGTGAAATCCACATGGTTGGTGCTGGATCCATGCGCTGAGAAGCTGCACACACTGTTGATTCATCTATGATCCAGTCTCCATGTGGACACTGTGAACCGATACTAGTGTGCATTGGGCCCATTTCGCACAGATGAAATATTAAACTTGATCAAATTAACTTTGACATTTAGCAGTATGTAACGATACTAGTTAACATATCTTTTTGAAAATATAAATTATGCAACTTACTATTCTAATCTCAACTTTTAAATTGCTTATTGACTTAGGTGCTATATTCATTATTTGTCTTGTAACTTTAGGAGCTTTCTGAAGAAACAGTTTAAACAAGGGCTTTAATTACATCCAAATAACCCCTGTTTATACAAATGGCTGTTTTCTCGGAAAGGCCATGAAATCCCCAATGAGGGCATCAGTAGCAACTCACTGTGATAATCAAATATTTGTATTATCTAAATGTGTACTCAGTAACTTGTGGAGTTTACATTTTATAAAGTTTACATAAGTTTATGGAAGTGAAAACAGGGTACTGTTTGTTCTTGGATATGTGATACCAATTAACTTTTAAAAAGTGGGGACTTTAAAATCGAAAATCGAAACAGAGCTTGTACAAAACGTGTCCAGAGGAGGGCAACCAAAATGGTCAAAGGCCTGGAAACGATGCTTTATGAGGAACGGCTAAGGGAGCTGGGCATGTTTAGCTTGGAGAAGAGGAGGTTAAGGGGTGATATGATAGCCATGTTCAAATATATAAAAGGATGTCACATAGAGGAGGGAGAAAGGTTGTTTTCTGCTGCTCCAGAGAAGCGGACACGGAGCAATGGTTCCAAACTACAAGAAAAAAGATTCCACCTAAACATTAGGAAGAACTTCCTGACAGTAAGAGCTGGTCGACAGTGGAATTTGCTGCCAAGGAGTGTGGTGGAGTCTCCTTCTTTGGAGGTTTTTAAGCAGAGGCTTGACAACCATATGTCAGGAGTGCTCTGATGGTGTTTCCTGCTTGGCAGGGGGTTGGACTCGATGGCCCTTGTGGTCTCTTCCAACTCTATGATTCTATGATTCTATGATTCTATGATTCTATGAAAATAAATACTGAAATCATATGCATAAATCTGAGGAACTAAATGCCACTCAACTTATTGGAACTCACATCTGACTAAATATACTGTTAAAGATTGGGGGGGGGGACCCTAAATCCTAGAAATAATAAATGGTAGGATTTTGATTATTTGGGATGTGATGAGAGAAATACAAGCTGTAGAGGAATTTCCTGAGTTATCAGATGAAAACAACCTGGCCAAGCTAGGGCCATACAGGGCCATTGAGGGCCACTGGCAATACAAAAGAACTGTCCTCCTCCCTTGCCCTGAGGTGTGAACAGAGACAGGGTGGGGTGGGATTGGCAGGTTGCCAGTGTAACTGAGTGTGCGGTGACAGGAGAAGAGTCTACAGCAAGGCTTGTTTGGAAGAAGAAGGAAGAAGAAAAGATTGGTATCTGTCTTCAGTAGGCTGGCTGAAGACTGGCTGCACTGCTGTGGGGGCAAGCTCCCCTTGAATGACCACGTTATAAGATCTGGACTCCCTCCATACAGACTGAAGGTGTAAATAGGTGCATAAACCACATTTCTTAAAGCTGCTACGGTCTCTGCCATGTCTCAATTCTCCAAAGGACTACAGACCCTGAGTGAGTGCCTGGAACCCCATGGACTTTTGCCACCGCCTGGCAGAAAGAGGGGGAGGCACCCAACTTCTGTAGCAACACACAGGATTGGGCTGCCAGAATAACAACAATAATCAAACCAGCATATCCAGTAATGTCACATCTCTAAATATCTCCTCGTTGGCTCTGGCTTCAGATCCATCTACTGTTGGTTATACTACTTTCTGGCCTAATAATCCCAATGAACACCAGCCACCACAAACTAACTGCTCACAACGGTACACAAACTGGTCTTAAAGTTGCATTGTAGACAGAAAGAATACTGTGCCAGCAGCCTTTAAAAAAAGTCTTAGGAAGATTGCTTTTACAAGACAGGACATAAATATTTTAAATACATACATACCTACACAAACACACACAATGAATATCATTAAGCTGTGTGAGATTTAGAGGAAGAACTCATCTGCCAAAGCAAATTTCAGCTGCTTCTCATGTCATACCATTTCATTCAAAAGGATTTGTAATGAAAAGTGCATGAATGCACTGCAGTGTGTTTTTGTAAACACACACACATATATATAGACATTCTTGGAACATGCACTGCTTGTATGTCATGTAAACAAGAAAGACCGTGGGGTAGAAACATGAAAATGCCAGTGGAAATTGGTGTGGTGAGGTAGAGCCAAACTTTGATACTGACATTACTGCAGCTTACCTGGATGCGGATGGGGCAAGGAAGGAGCAAGACAGGGCTTCATGGATGCACCAGCAGAAGTGAGGCACTGGCTCTGCTGGTCCATCTGTGCATCCCCAACCTCACTGCCTCGTGTGCGTGTTTTAAGTTAAAGCACAAAACATACAGATTTCCAGACTAATTCCCGCACCTCAGGAAATAAAAATATGACAATATGCAGGTAATGCATGTTAACTGTATTTCCTGGTGTCATGCATATACGCTGTCACATGTGAATTGATAGCGCGTAAGTGGAAGAATGCCTGAAGTTAAAAATATTTCCACTAGAACAGACATTAACCTGCAAGAAGGTAAAACAGAAAAAAACGAGAAAGAGCCAGCTATTTCTGAAAACATCTTCACATTCTCTTATTTGGCAGCCTCCTAGTTCCCGAAGAGAGACCAGGATTCAGCCAGTCATTATGGTTGACAACAGGCAGTCCAATACATCATTAAATATATACAACACCCTGGAATTGAATATTAAATTGTAGTTTAAACTGTCAATTTCTCTACATAGTTGCTGATGAAAAGCTGATGGATAGCATTAGACCTCCCCTGTAGCACACTGCCAAAGGCATCTGTCCCTGTTTCAATGAATTTCAGTCAGGAGTTCAAGGCTGTCCATGACAAAGGTACTTGTTAATAAGTTTTCACTATAGGCCAGCCTTTCTCAACCTTGGTCCCCATGTGTTGATGGACTACATCTCCGAACCTCCTTAACCACGAGGGCCAGTGGTCAGGGATGATGGAAGTTGCAGTCCAACAACATCGGGAGAATCAAGCTTGAGAAAGGCTGCTATAATTGTATATGAAAGTACGTCCTTTGTACTCATTATTAACACCTGCTTCACGTCAGAAACTTTGGCCCTCTGAACACATCTGTAAAAAATGCAAATTGCTACACGCTAGTAGGCCCAGTTTCAAGTTCAGCTTCGTCAGTGGATAATATTAAAAATGCAAGCATTTGCAGTGGAAAGTTTTGCAACAGGCAAATCTGCTAGATCCATTAATAAGTCCTAGGGGAGCAGGACACATTATAAAGTGTAGCTTTGTAACAGATCCATATTGGCTGGAAAACTATTATTATATATGTAGAAAATGTGGCAGTTGAAACAATACCCTGACTTTTGCCTTCATGTTCTGTGAATTTAAATTACTATAGTACAACTTGGAGAACACTGCTTTGCACTAAGCAAAGGTGAGGTTGCATTGTTCTTTGTTTTTCCTAACTAACATAAATTACAGTATATACAAGTGCTGGTGAAGAAGTTTTTTTTTTTTTAAAGTCTTGTGCTACTATTTCCAGAACACATGTGACTACATCCATCTACTAATGGGAAAGCCAGAATAACACAAAAATCCTGAGTGAAGAGAGGTCAAGCTCACATCTTTCATGTTATGGTACATGCCCCATTTGGCTTCATTTAATTGTTTTGCAGAAATTTGATTGCACGCACTCTTGCAAAAAATCCTCCAACAATGCAAATACTATCAAACTTGCACTGAAGGAACTGTTCTAAATGGCAGGCTGTTTGCTTTGGAAGCAGAAACTTGGAACAGCAAAACACAATCTGTAAAGTCCATCATACATTTATATAATGTAAAATGACTCGCCATATCTCTTCTCTTTTCCCTCAGATTTGGTGCCTAGAAGCACAGTTAAACTCTAGACAAGCAGTTCACAGGAACATCTGCAAGCCATAGAACCGTTTTTGTATGATGCAGCTCTCTGAGATCCAGCCATTGAGAGGGTAGAGCCTGAGTTCCAGCCTAGCTGTATTCCAATAGGGGAAAGGGTCCCACACCCAATAGTGGATCACATAATAGTGGAGCCCCTTTTAAAAAGAATATTTGGACTCAATGTGACTGCATACTCACTCTTGCCCTTAGCACACATATACATCACACACTCACCACACTTACTGACCATTTAGCTGGGAAGAGAGCAAAGCAGATAGAGAAAATATAAGAGGCTATCATCCAAACCAGGGGTATGCAACCTAAGGCCCGGGGGCCAGATGCGGCCCAATCGCCTTCTAAATCCGGCCTGGGGAGGGTCCGGGAATCAGTGTGTTTTTAAATGAGTAGAATGTGTTATTTACAATGCATCTCTGGGTTATTTGTGGGGCCTGCCTGGTGTTTTTACACAAGCAGAATGTGTGCTTTTATCTAAAATGTATCTCTGGGTTATTTGTGGGGCATAGGAATTTGTTCATTCCCTCCCCCAATATAGTCCATACCCCCACAAGGTCTGAGGGACAGTGGAGCAGCCCCCTGCTAAAAAAGGTTGCTGACCCCTGATAAACCCTATATTCCAACCTCTTTCTAGCACTATAGCAGAGAAGGTGTTGGACTGAGAAGACAGCCTTTTGAATCCCCACCCCCACCTTGATTTCAAGGTTCGGGGGGGGGGGGCGTAAATTGGACTACGGAGGACTGGCAAGCAATCAACAAAATGGTGTGACAAATCAGATCCAGCCTATACACCATGAGTTTGCCACCTCTGCTCTAGCCTATCAAACCTCAGGTAACATAAAAATATATGTAGCTGCTAATGTGCCACAAGACCCCTTAAAAAAGTCATTATTCCTTAATTTGTTAGATAGAAAATAAGCATTTTACTGGCCAGGATCCACACTATCCCCACATCTAGAGGCTGTGCAAGAAGATGGTAATGTTGTTTCATTTGTACAAAACATGTAATTTTGGCTGGAGGGAAAACAACTGTCTTAAATATTTGAAAGGGGAAAAGATTGTGTCAAAACCTACAGAATTAATCCAAGGTTAAAAGTTATTTGTAAAAACAAACAAAGAAACACAAACAGGCGATACTGAAGCTCCAGCTCCATAATGTCATCAGATAATGTGTGTTGATAAATACATATAATATTGTTGCACTATCTTGGCGTGATGGGAAAGGCACAGTAGCAGAGTACATACTTTGCATGCAGAATATTCCAAGTTCTATTCTTGGCATCGCTAGGCATGAGTAGGAAAGATTCCTTTCTGGAAGAAACCCCTACAGCCACTGACAGTCAATGCAGGCAAGACAAAGCTAGATGGGCTAGATAGGCTAATAGTCCTATTTTTTACTCCACCGTCCCTTTTTGGAGGGCAGGCTTACGGTCACACATAATAAATAAATAATAAATAAATAATGCAGTACTATTTATTACCAGATGGAGTTTCTTTTGCTATTATAACAAAAAATCAAATGACTTGAAATGTTACTACTAGTTATAAGCAACACAATCCCATGTAGGTCAAATTAAATAGGGCTGCCATACATCCGGAAATCAGCAAAATCTGGACGTATGACCACCCATGTTGTCAGTGTTGTTTTCGCCAACCTTCCCTAAAAGTAGCTCAGAAATGTCAATTTTTTGCTCAACAACTTCGCCCCCCCCAATTTTTTTAAAAAAATCACTGTTTGAAATGTGGCAACCCTAAATTAAATTAATGCTCCTTGGAAATTTCATTTAGGATTGCTGCCTTAAGAACAATATGCATGAAACTACACATCTTATCTAAACGTGTGGTTTCTTGCAGTGGGAAAAATCTGTTTAAAGTAGTCTGAAATGTTGATCACAGGCACAGTGCATAAATCTGAATGAGGGAAATCGGATTTTAACATTAAGAGAAAGGAATTCTATAAAGCTAACTACTTCATCCTTGACGCAGCAACTTTTGACCTGCTCTGTGGGAATTCTCTTGTATAACAAATGTATATACTCACACTGTTAAGTTGCTTCTGGAAACTGCTCACTGCAGGTAAATGACTGCCAGAGAAGATCTCATTTTCACTGCAGAGCTTACAACTTGTCTCACATTTGTGTGTGTGTGTGTGTGTGTGTGTGTGTGTGTGTGTGTGTGAAAGAACATGGGGAATAACGAATATACAGGAAGACTGGTCTTATACTGAATATGCTGATGCTTAATAAAAGACTTTACAGGACAAGCATACTTAATGGTTAGTGAAATATACTCAGAGTCGCAAAGTGATTTCATGCTCTTTATTCAGCTCATAGTGGTGAGGAGGAATGAATGAATGTCCCCTCAAAGTATCTGCTTTATATACATTATTTACACAATGGGCTGCACATGATTGGCTAATTCCAGGATTCTACTGTAGGCCAATCAGGTTGTGGATTCACTTCAATCTGGAGCATGATTGGGTGTTTCCTGCTAACCAATCATACTGCTGCATTGTTCTAGGACCAATCAGACTGCTGCATTCTGAATCCTATTGTTCTAGGACCAATCAGACTGCTGCCTTTTGGAGCCTATTGTTCTAGGACCAATCAGACTGCTGCAGTTTGGATCCTATTCAACTCAGTACATAACACCCCTCCCCTCTAAGTTCCAGTCCTGCCCGGAAGGTCGCATTCATAGTCCTCAAGGTACGCCGGTGGCCTACGTGTGCGTTGCGGCCTGGGGTGTTCCCTGGTCCGGGGTTCAGGTTCTGGCTCGTGTTCCAAGGATGGGGCTGTTTGGTCTGGCGCAACCGGCTCGCTCAGTCGTGGTTCTGGTTCCGGTGTCCTTTCGGCCTCGCGGGTCCTCTCTGTATTTACTGATTCTGCCTCTCCTGCTTGCCCCTGCTGCTCTATGGGCCTCACTGCCCCACTGTTCCCTTGGGACTCCTCTGACCTGTCCTCCTCCTCCTGGTTTTCTCCCGGGAATCGTCGCCGTATCTGGTCGCAGTGGCGGCGCCAGCATTGCCCCCCATCTGTTAGCACCTCGTACGACACGGGGCCCGTGACCCTGGTGACTGTGGCAGGTACCCATGCAGGCTGCTGCAGTTTGGATCCTATTCAACTCAGTACATAACACCCCTCCCCTCTAAGTTCCAGTCCTGCCCGGAAGGTCGCATTCATAGTCCTCAAGGTACGCCGGTGGCCTACGTGTGCGTTGCGGCCTGGGGAGTTCCCTGGTCCGGGGTTCAGGTTCTGGCTCGTGTTCCAAGGATGGGGCTGTTTGGTCTGGCGCAACCGGCTCGCTCAGTCGTGGTTCTGGTTCCGGTGTCCTTTCGGCCTCGCGGGTCCTCTCTGTATTTACTGATTCTGCCTCTCCTGCTTGCCCCTGCTGCTCTATGGGCCTCACTGCCCCACTGTTCCCTTGGGACTCCTCTGACCTGTCCTCCTCCTCCTGGTTTTCTCCCGGGAATCGTCGCCGTATCTGGTCGCAGTGGCGGCGCCAGCATTGCCCCCCATCTGTTAGCACCTCGTACGACACGGGGCCCGTGACCCTGGTGACTGTGGCAGGTACCCATGCAGGGCCTGCCCCAAAATTCTTTGCGTACACTGGGTCCTGGGCCTCGAAGGTCCGGGGGTTCCTGCCTTCCCCCACCACTACCTCATCCTGAGCTCTATCGGGGTGAAGGCGGTCCAACCTGATTGCAAGGTGCCGACCCATTAGTAGTTCAGCGGGGCTCTGGCCAGTCGTTGAGCTGGGGGTGCTGTGCTGTGCTAGAAGGAATGTGGCAAGGCGGTACTCCCAATCCCCTTGCGTCATGCGGCGAAGGGTGTCCTTGGTGGTCCGCACCATGCGTTCTGCTTGGCCATTGGTGGCAGGGTGGAATGGCGCCGAACGGATGTGGCGGATGGCGTTCTGCACTGTGAAGGTTTGAAATTCTCCTGATGTAAATGCAGTCCCGTTGTCTGAGACGAGAGTGTCAGGGAGCCCGTGGGTTGCAAACAGCCTGCGTAGTACCCGGATGGCTGCGGACGTAGAAGTGGACGGTACCAGTGCGACTTCCAGCCATTTGGTGTAGGAGTCCACCACTATGAAGAATGTTTTCCCCTGAAAGGGGCCAGCGAAGTCCACATGCAGGCGTGACCATGGTGCTCGGGCGGACTCCCAGGACTGGACTGGGGCCCTTGGGGGATCTGGGCGGGATTCCTGGCAGGCCTGGCAGTGTTTGACCCAGGCCTCTATCTCTCCGTCGATCCCCGGCCACCACACATAACTCCTGGCAAGGGCCTTCATTCTTACTACCCCTGGGTGTGTCTCGTGTAGGGCTGTGAGGACCCTTTTGCGGAGGGGCTGGGGAACAACGACCCTGCTTCCCCATAACAGGCACCCCTTGTGGGCTGACAGTTCATGTTTGCGGGTTGTGTAGCCGGCGAATTCTGGCCCGGGGCTGCGGCTGGGCCATCCCCTCCACACCCAGTCCAGGACCCGGGAGATGACCCTATCTTTCTTGGAATGGTGTGCAACTTCTTGTGCCTGAATGGGGCGGTCAGGAAGCAGCTCCAGGCTCATAACCTCTTGTGCAGGTGCTGGGTCGGGGCCTGTTTCCGGTAGTGGTAGCCTGCTGAGGGCGTCTGCATGGCCCATCGCCTTTCCAGGGCGGTG
Organism: Podarcis erhardii; assembly: GCF_964252035.2. Classification (NCBI taxonomy): domain Eukaryota; kingdom Metazoa; phylum Chordata; class Lepidosauria; order Squamata; family Lacertidae; genus Podarcis; species Podarcis erhardii. The sequence goes on along the minus strand of NC_138499.1, from coordinate 49,563,339 downwards.
AATCAGTGCATACTGGTAGCTGGCAAGGAAAATTGACCACCTGAGGACGCGAGGAGACAGCACTTGGGGGGTCTGCTTTTCGGGGGCAAACAAGCCAAGCAACGGCTTGTGGTCAGTCACCACGGTGAAGGGCCGCCCGTACAAGAAATCATGGAATTTTTTTACTCCCTTCACGATTGCCAGACCCTCCTTGTCGATTTGCGAGTAGTTCCGCTCGGTTTCGTTGAGTGTCTGGGAAAAGTATGCTACCGGTACCTCTCTTCCATCCGGGAGTTGGTGTCCCAGGACAGCGCCGATGCCATAGGGCGAGGCGTCGCATGCTAGCACCACCGGCAGCCTCTCGTCGAAGTGTGCCAAGACCGAGTTTGAGACAAGCAAGTCCTTGACTGCCTGGAATGCGGCCTCCTGGCGCTGGCCCCACACCCAAGGGGCCCGCTTGTCCAGGAGTCTGTGTAGGGGCTCCGCTACCGCCGCCTTGTGGGGAAGGAAGGAATGGTAAAAGTTCAATAATCCCAAGAAGGCCTGAAGTTCAGTCTTGTTCTTGGGCGCTGGGGCATCACAAATGGCCCGTACCTTGTCCCCAGTCGGGTGAACCCCTTCTGCATCCACCATAAATCCCAGAAAGTCCACTTGAGGCACTCCTAGTAGACATTTTTCCCGCTTCACCTTGAGACCCGCCATCTGGAAACGGTGCAGAACAGTGCGGAGGCGGTCCTCAAACTCCTCTGGTGTGGGCCCGGCAATCAACACATCATCAAAGAAGGGGGTGACACCAGGAATCCCTTTAAGGAGAGAGTCCATTAGATTCTGGAATATGCCTGGTGCCACGCTGACCCCGAATTGCAGCCGCTTTACCCTGAACGCTCCTCTGTGCGTCACAATCGTCTGTGCCTCTGCTGTGGCCTCATCTACTGGCAGCTGTTGATATGCTTGGGCCAAGTCCAGCTTGCCAAAAATTTTCGACCCAGCCAGGGTGGCAAGGACATGGCTGACCACTGGCACTGGGTATGCATGGGCCATGAGGGCCTTGTTTATGGTACATTTGTAGTCTGCGCAGATGCGGACCGAACCATTAGGCTTGACGGGTGTGACGATTGGGGTTTCCCAGGGGGCATTAGGCACCGGCTCCAGCACTCCTTGCTCCACGAGTCGGTCCAATTCCTCGTCTATACGGGGTTTCAGGGCGAATGGGACCCGGCGGGCCTTGAGCCTGACTGGTCGTACTGCGGGGTCAAGCTGTAGAGCAATGGGGGGGCCCGTATACTGTCCCAATTTCCCATCGAAAACCCCCGGAAACTCCTTGCATATGGCGTCCACGTCCACTTGTAAGCTCATGTGGTTCACCCCGGTGATGGCTAGTCCCAGTGGTCCAAACCATGCCAACCCCAGTAAGCTAATGTAGGGGCCCTTGACCACAAGCAAGTCCAGTTGCCGCGTCCGCCCTCGGTATTGCACCCTGAAGGTCCCCACCCCCATTGTGGGGACCTTACGTTTCTGGAAGTCCCGGAGGGTGAATGGGGCCGGCCTGAGTTTGGGACCCCCAGTAGGACACAGTTTCCTTAAGGTCCTTGCCGAGATTATGGATAGAGTTGAACCCGTGTCAAGCTCCATGCGGCATGGGGCCCCCTCTATCTGTACCTCTACATAAATTTTCTCTACGTTGGGGTGGGGCAACTGGTATACCTGGAAGTCTGTGAGCTCCGTCGAGTTGCCTTGGTGCGTTGGGCCCCGGGACCTGGGGCTCTTGGATTGGTCATCTGATGCCTGGCTTCGGGTGGGCCGAGCCCGACACACCCGGGCGATGTGTCCCAATTTTCTGCACTGCCTGCACTCTGCGTTGCGGAAACGGCAGGTCCTCCTCTCGTGACTTTCTCCACAGCTTGCGCAGTTCCCTCCTTCTCGTCGAGGCAGCTGTGGTATGTGGGCTGCTTGAGTGCGCTGCTGTACTCGGTGCACCTCCTCCCTGTCGGATCCCGAGTCGTTGGTGAGGTCTTCGTGGTGGACCCTCGGTTGGGACGGCTGGCTCAGCCGTGCCTCTTGCGTCGACCTCTCAGCAGCTTCCGTTGCCAGGGCCTCCTCCAGAGCGACCTGGAACGTTAGGTTCTTCTTAGCGTAGAGGCGTCGTTGCAGCTTCTCATCCTTCAGGCCACCGACGAGGCGGTCACGAAGCATGTTCTCCAGCTCTGAGAAGTTGCAGAACCGGGCAGCTTGGCGGAGAGAGGTCACAAACCCAGTTATGGTGTCCCCAGGGGCTTGCCGCTTTGCGTAGAAGGCATTTCGACGAGCCACCACTGAGGGCTGTGGCGAAAAGTGCCCCTTCAGCTGTTCCATTATTGTTTTGTATGGAACAGTAGCGACGTCTTCAGGCGCAAGGAGAGCCCGGGCGATTTCAAATGTCTCCTCTCCGCAGACGCTGAAGAATATTGCCCTCTTCTTGGCGTCTTCTTCATCGGTGACCCCTTTGGCTTCTAGGAGGAAGGTGAAACGGGAGGCGTACGCTTCCCAGTCTCCAGATGCTGGGTTGAATGGCGAGAAGCTGCTGTCGGTTGCCATTCTGAGTTCCTTGGGTCCCGGAGCTGAAGCCTGGATACACGGTGCGAGGCAGCGGTGCGGCAGGTGGCGGTGCTGCGGTGCTGTGTGTGGCAGTCAGCTCAGCGGCATCCCATCCTCGTCGCCAGTGAAATATACTCAGAGTCGCAAAGTGATTTCATGCTCTTTATTCAGCTCATAGTGGTGAGGAGGAATGAATGAATGTCCCCTCAAAGTATCTGCTTTATATACATTATTTACACAATGGGCTGCACATGATTGGCTAATTCCAGGATTCTACTGTAGGCCAATCAGGTTGTGGATTCACTTCAATCTGGAGCATGATTGGGTGTTTCCTGCTAACCAATCATACTGCTGCATTGTTCTAGGACCAATCAGACTGCTGCATTCTGAATCCTATTGTTCTAGGACCAATCAGACTGCTGCCTTTTGGATCCTATTCAACTCAGTACATAACAGTTAGCATACTCTACAGATGAGGAAATACACAAAATACACCCCACCCAATCCACAAATCCTTGCACTCAGCAAGTAGCACTCATAATGCAGGGTGCAATGATCTCTGCTAGCAGGAATGTAGTGTACAAGGTATACATGCATCCGCTGCATCCACACAAAACGGGGGATTAATGCCACTGGAGCTGATCCCTACAACCACGTTCACATGGAGAAAATTTAGAATCAGTTGTTCTGCTATCTTTGAACATTTGGCAATACTTTGTAGGCAACATGTAAAAAATGCTATATTTTTTGAGCACAAACTGTTTATGAAGCATTTTATCCTCCACCCTTGATCCCAAAAGGAATAAAGCTAAAAAAATCAATTACAGCACTGAAAAGCAATGAAGAACATAAAAAATGTACACTCTGTAACTAGTCCACCACCTTTAATAATATCTTGTCTGATTTTCCTCCTGTAGTTAACTGCAAATAAGTCCCGTATTTCTAAAAACACCATTATACAAGGCTATATGTATAGCAAGTTCTTCACACCCCACCCCCTGCATTCCTACTCTGAGATGTGCCAATTGATTTAATTGTTTTCTTTTACACAGATTCCTCTCTGTAGCTATTCCAGGAAATGTTTTGAAATATTAAAGTACAGTGGTACCTCGGGTTAAGAACTTAATTCGTTCCGGAGGTCCGTTCTTAAGCTGAAACTGTTCTTAACCTGAAGCACCACTTTAGCTAATGGGGCCTCCTGCTGCTGCTCTGCTGCTGCACGATTTCTGTTCTTATCCTGAAGCAAGGTTCTTAACCCGAGGTAATATTTCTGGGTTAGCGGAGTTAGTAACCTGAAGCGTGTGTAACCTGAAGCGTATGTAACCCAAGGTACCACTGTACAAGTTCAAATTAAATACTTAAAATCATTTTTCCATGTAAGAGGGTTATGTGGAAATGCTATGTGAAACACATTAAAATGGGTATGTGCTCATTTTAAAAATCAATTTATCCCTAGAGATTATGGATGAGCAGAACCAATCCATCACCCCTATGTCCAGTTCATATTGGATATTCTTCGTGTGCTTCCCAAACAAGAGGGTCCAGAGGGTGGCAACACAAGAATGGGCCTTTTCTGCAGTGGTTCCCTGTTTGTGGAATGATCTTCCCAGGAAGGTTTGGCTGGGACTTTCATTATATACCTTGAGGCGACAGGTGAAAACGTTCGTCTTTGTTCAGGCCTTTGGCTGATTAACATCACATACCCCTTTCAAATGTGTGGGAGGGAGTAGGGTAAGGGGCTTATTGGTTTGGGGTCCCCCCTTTCTTCTTGTTTTTATTACGCATTTTGTGTTTTTATATGGCATCTCTATGTTGTCAACTGCCCTAACATGTACGGATGAAGGGCGGTATACATATTTAAGAACAAACTGAAAATAAAATAAAATAAGGACTTCCACCAAGCACCTGAAATTAACCCTTTTAAACAACTGATCCGTTCCGTTCTGGTGAGATATCTAGGCCTCCCTGGGAGTGACGGCACCTAGAGGCCTGCTTATTGCAAATGCCACCCTTCCTAACTTACCAAAGTGGAGGGGCAACAAGGAGGACATTCAGTAGGGTTTCCTTTTTCCTCTGAATGTTGCCACATCTGCACAGCAGGACACACAGATGCCTGAAACCATGGAAAAGGAGTTCATAGTGTCTCCAGATGCTGCTGTGCATGTGTCTTTAACGTACTATAATATCTAGAGACAATGGGGAACATTTCCCACGATTCCCAGCATTAGTACACTGTGAGCATTAACAACAATGTTAAAGGCATGCGGCCCTACTGAGCTGTTTCCTGGAAACTATCTAAGCTATCTTCTCCCACAAACACTTTGGTAAGTTTGGGAAATGTGGGATTCCTCTCTTCCATTTTCACTCCACCATTAATAAATGCCCTTATTCAGAAATATGCATGTAGAATTTCGTGTTAATGTAACAGCTGTATATGTAACAGCTTTTTTGTTTTTAAAAAAGGCTGTTTAAGTTGTCTGTTGTTGCTTTAGTTTTCTGTATACTACTTAGACTTATTTTACATTAAGTAGTATAGAAATAGTTTTAATAAAACAAGATTAAACGGCAATAGTAGTTCAGATATCTGTGAAAATCAGAAAAAACATAGTGGAGTTATCTCCATCCACCCCTCTCCCCAATGCTCTTCATCTGAGTTTTGTTAGAACGCTAAACATAAACTTCAATAAGCTCAAAAAGTAAGGTAATTTAATGAAAGAAAAACAGTTTTATTAAGTCCTTATTACTTTCACTTCATTATCTGTTCAATTGGTGGATTATCTAATATCATTAATTTTAACACAGATCAGAGACAATGAATACTGGATTAGTCTTTTAAATGTACGGCTTCACCTCATCTTTTGCTAATTTTCTGTCACTTTGCAATATATTTTAGTAATAAAATTCTCAGAGATCATACCCAGAAACAGAAAAAGCAATGGCTGGAAAATGTCAATGATAGGCAACCTTATATTAATATTGTTTAATACTTCTATGGAATTATTTTGCTCATACATAGTAATTAAATTTCAGATGAGAAGAAAGCTGTTAACAATTCCTCCTTCTTACATACGGTACTTTCTTTTTGGATGGGAAAAATAGGAACCAAAACAAGTTGCTGACACAATTCAATTTTATAGCAGAGTCTCCTTTTCATTCTGCCAATCAACTCTTCATCTGGATTTACTCCGGTATGCATTAGCAATGAGCTAATGAAAGTCGGTTTCTCAGGTGTCACTCCAAACTGGAAGGCAATTCTGTCTGACCAGTAGGAGGCAGGTAATAGCAAAGAACTTCCTTGAAGGCACTCCTTAGTATGTCACATAGCCCACCTCTTCAGAAACTTTCTTCTCTAAGCAGGAGATGGAAGTGCTTTTATGAGATATCTGTGGTTTTTAAAAGAGCTGCTTTGAAGAAAAGGAACTGGAATTTTTTTTCCTAACTAAAGAAGGACCATGTTCACAGAGTCAAAGTGAAGAAGACCTCACTGCCTCACACAACCCTCATTAATTTGGTAAATTCAGAGTTGGTTAGGTAGGAAAATTTCCCTATGCTAAGACTGTAGAAAGGAGACAGCTCCCCATTCATTTGTTTAACCCCTTTAAAATCCCTCTAAAGTGGTCTTAGTGGTTCGGCATCTAAAAGAAAAGTCCTATTATCATGATTAGATACTTGGGGTGGTATTCCATTACGTATTTGCACTAGCACAATGAGACCACTTCCCTCCCAAAAAAATCTGTCTTGGAGAGTGGAGGGAAATGCCAGAACAGATTTAGAGGACATGGGAAAGGGAAGGAGCAGAATGCTCTGCTGCTCAAGGATAAATCCTTGCACCAATAGAACATTCTTCTTAAAGCTATGTTGAGTACAACCCTTTGTTTTCTGCAGAGAAATACTACCATACCTGTTATGTGTCTGAGAGTTACAACAACCTTATGAGATGACTGCACATTTCAACATCCTAGTCTGCTGCTTACAATGGAATCTGTGTCTTGGAATAGGGAAAGGATCCTTCTTGTTATTGAGGTGTCTGTGTTTTATATGTTTGTTAATTATTGCTTGAATTCAAATAGTCTGTTTTCAGCTAGTTACTTTATTTGGAACCAGAAGGAAGGGTGATCCAAAGAAGAACCTTATGGAAAATTCTTCTTGATGCCAGAGAACATTATGGTGGTGATCTGTATCCAGAAGAATTTGATGTCCCTCTTGCCAGGGACCAATCACTACCTTGTAGAGTTTGGGCTCAGTGCAAGGTTCCACAACCTCTGCAGAACTCTCTTCCTTGTCCCCATAATTTTATTATTATTTTAAAATTTTGTAAATCATACCTTCACACAAATATGGATTCCACACTGGTATACATAAAAATTCCAAACATTAACACAATATTAAAACAGACACTATCAAAACACAATAAAACATCAGAGGAAAGAAACTGACTGCCCACAATAATCTACAGTACAAATCCAAGCTTTCAATCGAGGGGACAAAATACATTATCAAGACGCACTGCTGTTTACTCTGCAGTCATCTTTGACAATGCACCTGGGTTCAGACTATGATACAAAATGGTCTAGATTGTGCAGCATGGCTGTGGTGTGTATGGCTTCAATTTGAAGGCCTTTTGGCTTCTTCCATATCCATGATTCTATAATTGCCATGACTGACTCACAGCTGCTAGGCAGAAATTTATACCTGTGGTGATGTTTCATCTCATCTCTAACTATTGTTTTTCAGATCTTTTACAAAAAGAAGTTTTGAAGAAACCCTTAGTTCATTTACACACTCTGCCCTGCTTTAAAAAGTCATTTTAAAAAGTTTTTCATCTTCAAAAAGTTATTTAATACAGAGATGCATACAGAGATGCATACAGAATTCAAGCACTCTTTCCATGCATCACTCACACGTAGGGTATCATAAGATACTTCGGGGAGCATGCATGGCTGTGCTGCTGGCACTGAAAATGGTGCCCTCAACTAGTCCTATCCCACTACTGTTTATGTACCCCACATGGACATCTGCAAATAAACATCTGCTTAAGCTGCTTACAAAGAGACACCCATTTGCAGACTTGGTGCTTAACGTGTGAATAGCAATGGGGCAAGGCCAGTGGGAAATGGAACACTGTAGGTGCAGTCTTGCTTCCTGTTGTATCCATGATTGCTGAGAATATGAGTAGCATGTTAAAAGGGATAGAGAAAACGGGAAATTGATGTCACTCAGGTGACAGGTTCCTTCTCCTCATAATGAATTAGACAACACTGAAGTCCTTATAGAATGAACAATGACAATACAAGATGTATGTGACCTAAAGCATGATACATAATAGTCATTATCACTGAAACCTAGTTGATGCCCAATAACAGATGTCCATAATTAAGGTCAGTATGTCATTAAAGACACAAACTATGTGATGGTGCTAGACTTGTATTGTAAATGCACAACTGTCCTACTTACATCTAAAGCTAGACGTGAGAGTGGTCACATGGGTGAAAACCGCTAAACACCAATACAGAGAAAGGTCTCACTCCTGCAGTCCATCCCCTTAAATCCCTTCTTCCTTAACCAGGCTCTGATACAGGAAGTAGAGCTAATACATTCTGAGAGATGTCAGTGTGGGAACAGTTTTGTATGACAGAGAGATATTATAATAATATTTTTTCAGTAAAGAATAGCATACATATTACAGCTGCCAATACTGTAAAATTGTAAAAATAACTAATATAGCTGTATTATAACGATACAGCACTACACAATTCCGCTCTTCAAATACTGTGCCGTTTCATACTCTTTAAATTTAAAAGATACAGTGGTACCTTGGTAGTCGAATGGCTTAGTTGTCGAACAAATTGGCTACTGAATGTCGCAAACCCAGAAGTGTTCCGGTTTGCAAACATTCTTTGGAAGCTGAACGTCCGACACAGCTTCCGCGGCTTCTGATTGTGGCTTCCAGAAGCCGCACCTTGGTTTTTGAACCATTCCTGGAGTCGAACAGACTCCTGGATCTGATTAAATTTGAGAACCAAGGTACCACTGTATTGTGAAAGTGTCAAGGTAAAAGGACGGGACTACCATACATTCTAAGTGCCCAATTTAAGTGGAACAAGCATGTTTTCTTTGAAGGTGCCCCAGACTCTGCCTTCATCCTGGGCTGCCCCAATTTCACGGCGCCTGTGGATGGGGGCTGTAGAAGCAGCTCCTGTAGCGGCAGAAGCATTGTAAAGGAGAATTTTCTAGCCTTTGGGAAGAAGGTGTGAGGCTCTGACAGGATCCTGGAGCCCTTCTGCCTCCTTCCCAAAGCCAGCAAGCACTTACAGGGCTTTGGGAAAGAGGTAGAAGGGCTTTCACACCCTGTCTGAGCATCACGCCTCCTTACCTAAGCCAAGCAGAAGCTTACTGGGCTTTGGGAAGGAAGTGCAAGGCCCGGGTCCTGATTTTTATTGGGAGAATGTTGGAGCTTATGGACTAGGTAAAGGTAGTGGCCAGCATGACTAAGCCGCTTCTGGCGAACCAGAGCAGCGCACAGAAACGCCGTTTATTTTCCCGCCGGAGCGGCACCTATTTATCCACTTGCACTTTGACGTGCTTTCGAACTGCTAGGTTGGCAGGAGCAGGGACCGAGCAATGGGAGCTCACTCCGTCGCAGGAATTCGAACTGCCGACCGTCTGATCGGCAAGTCCTAGGCTCTGGGGTTTAACCCACAGCACCACCCGCGTCCCTTTTATGGACTACTAGCTTTTAAATTAATATCATACCTCCTGGCACATCTTCCTTTATTTAGAAGCAAATATTCTGATTTATACACCTGCTAAGCCACAGTGCTTAGCTTTTAAGATAGTCTATTATTCTCATTAATTTCCAAGGGAATCAGCTTGCTTGAATCTCAGCATTGTATCTTAACTGATTTGTGGACTATGTGGTCAGCTTCTCAAAATTAGAAGGAATGCTGAGTAGAGAAGCTCATAGAGGGAAGAGAGAAAATTAAAAGATTAATCTTTTCACTACTCATTATCATTGTTTACAGCTTTCCATTTATCTCTGTTCAGGTGATAAATAGACTGATCTGTTGCACTTTTGTTATACTCAATTTCTCTGGATAAATAAGCCTTAGTACTTCTTGTATTTGATTGTTTCCTTCAGAGACAAGGCTAGCCAACTTTGCTTGGAATACTTAAATTCTAGAGGAGGAGTTTCTTTTTTTCACTTTGCGCAATCATGCATATTTCAAATTCTGATAGCCTTCTCAAGGGTCCCCATCTTTCTGTTGTGTGTTTTTAACATTGTTTAAAAGTTAATACTGTTTAAGTATTCATTATTTGTGCAGCTGCTAGCAAGCAAACTCAAACTTTAATCATCATCATCATCACAATAATAATCACAATAACAATAATAATGATCACAATTCTCAGCAAGAGTAATCTAGTAAATTGAGTGAGATACTTTATTTTTCTCAAGAAAGGATTAAGCGTACCTTTACTGGAGATTCTTTATGGGGTGACACTTCCACGGGTATCTGTCACATTTTATTTAGCCTTACTTTTATTTTGTCTAGGCTAATATTTGTGAGTTTTCCGTATTTACTGCCATGTTGACCTTAGCAGAAATTGTAACCGTGGGATTGTAGTCAACTTTTAACCATAGTAGACCCATTAAAATTAATGGCCATGACTAACTTAGGTCTATTAACTTTAGTGGGTCTACTCTGAGTAAAAGTTATTTGACTACAAGAAGAGACAACTGTGGAAATCTTCTGGATAGGATGGCCATTTATTTATTTAGAAAATACATCAATAGATAATTTGAGATTGAAAACGAAGGTTATTTATTATTTTTACAGGGCTTATTTTTGCCTACACATTTGAAATGGGCCTCAACCATCAGAAAAATAATTGTTTTATCGGTTTGGAACAGCAAACAGCCAGAAATCAGCAGTAAAGCACTTGAGATCACTGTACCTTGAGTCCCACCCTCCATCCCTCACACACAAACACACACAGACACAGTGCTACAGACGCTTACAGCACACTAATGAGAGCACTGGTATAAAGGAAGTGAAACTCTTTTACAAGCCCAGTGAAATCCACAGTTCCATGAAGTCTTTGTTGGCAACAATTACAAAGGATCTTGGAAGTCATATAAAACCAAAAGTTACCAATGCCAACATACTTAAAAACACTAAACCAGTCAGTTGCTCCATCCTTATTGGTGAGTCAAATCCTTATTGGTGATCCATATACTCATATGGAAACGGAAGCGGGAGGAGGAATACTTGCATCTTGCTTTATTCAGACACTACAGCCAACAAATGTTTTTCTAACCAGAAATTACCTCCATTTATTTTATCTAGACATATTTATGAAAGATGAAACTATTTTTTATATATAAAAAAGAAAACAAGCAGTAAGTGTTTCATATTAATGTACAATACTGTAATACATTAGCAATTTTCCATTAGTGCAAGTACATCTATAACAACTCAGCAAGAAAGATATACACCCTCATGGCTCTTTCATTTAAAGACAGAATTACAGGAAAATAAATAATAACTATTTGTTCTGCAATGCAAGAACATCAAGGCACGACTGGGTATCAAACAACCTCAGGGAAAGAAATATACATATCACTGGATATATCCTGGAAGGAATTTATAAAACTTATTTGAATAACATGCCCAATAATATGAACTCCAGAGAATTATTACATGTCTGTGTAATTTAAATATATATTGTGGGTAGCACAGAACCTTTAAATATTATTAATATGTGTATTATTTAATATAATTCACTTTGATATGCAGATTCCATGAAATACTGCCAGAACAATGCAAGATCTTAAAATGAAGCTAGAAAGATACTGATACTTCATCAACAACTCATATGCTGAAGACTCTAAACAGCCAATGTTTGCCTGTACTTTTGCAGCTTCATTTTCTATTGTCTTCTGATTTGCTTGCTTTGTTCCTTACCAGCTTGTTCATAATTTCATTTCATTCGTAATTTTATTTGTATGCCACTTTTCCATACACAAAAAATGTGCTTAAAGCGGCTTATAACAAAGAAAACAGGAGTCTATTTCAAAATCAAACACTACAAAAACAATTTCATAACAACATAATAAAACAACAGCACAACAGCAAATATAAAAACATACAAAAACAAAATTTCAGTACTATAAGCAAGATTACGTGAATGACATCCAACAACAAAAATAACAGCTTGACAGCTTCACCTTGGTTCTAAAAACACTTCTCCCCTGGTGTTCCTCACCTACAGAAGCTTCTTATAAATAAGACTTCCAAAAGCAAAGAGTGGGGTGGTTGGAAGTGCCATCTCGATGTGTGCGTGCGTGTGCGTTTGGGTGCACACTGTGGGTGTTCAGCCGGGCGACCCAATGAGTTATGAGTGTGACGTCGCACAGAACAACATGGGCACAATCTCCACAAGAGTTCAGCCTAGTTGCTGCCGTAGTGCCAGAGTCAACAGAGGCAAGGCAGCAGGCAGTGGTGGGCGCAAACCGAGCAGCTTTCAAGCAACGTGACATCACCCACAATCTGGGGCTCAGTTGATGTTTGCTCCAATTCAGCGGTAAAGATTGGGTTTCCCAGGGTAAAGTGGTGGGACAAGCGGAAATCTGGATGAGCCCCAAGCTCAAAAAACAAGGAGAAGAGTATATATAATCATTATCATAAATGTCAATCTGCCTACTTGTAGAAGTGGTACATTAAAAACTGTACAACTATCGGAAAGCTGTTTCTTATGTACACTATTATTAACCAGCACATAAAATGTGCAGAAAACAACTATGGGTAGTGTTCAGCTTAGTTTTGCTCTAAGTGAACCCACTTAAAGTAATGAACATGACTAAGTTTGAGGGCCTTCTCGGTAGTGGCACCTGCCCTGTGGAACGCCCTCCCAGCAGATATCAAGGCAATAAACAACTATTTTACTTTTAAAAGACAACTGAAGGTGGCCCTGTTTAGGGAAGTTTTTAATGTCTGACGCTGTATTGTTTTTAATATTCGGTTGGAAGCCGCCCAGAGTGGCTGGGGAAACCCAGCCAGGTGGGCAGGGTATGTATAAACAAACAAACAAACAAACAAACAAACAAACAAACAAACAAACAAACAAACAAACAATTTTCCTTTCAATAGGTGTACTTTGAGTATAGTCTAATGCTACCCTATGGCAATAAAAAAAATTAAACTATTTTTAATTCAAATGTGTAACTTGTGCACTTTGAAAGTTAGAGTCTCCCTGCAGAAAGTTAAATAATTCATACCTAAAAATGTGCCATGTTGATCACACCATATGTGACTATACATTTGAAAAAATACCTTCATTTTTTTAAAAAATGTAATTAATATTAGACATATGCTGCATTTTAGTTTCAATAATACTTAGACCAGCACTCGCCCACTCCCAGCAAATGTACAGACTAAAAAATTTGGTAGTTTGTTTTTTAGTTCTCTCTATAAATAATATAAAATAAAATAACTCCTTCCATTGGCACAGCTTGGGACATACAGATGTAAATATGGACAGCATTCTTTTAAAAATAAAATAACCTCATGGAAGCAACAGCTTCTCTCCTCCTCCTCAATTTAGCATGTCCACGCACGCGCACACGCACACACACACACACACAAAATACTTCTAAGATTTTGAGAAGAAGCAACAATACATCAAATAACTATTGATAATGATTTATTATTTATTCACCAGCAATAGTGTAAACGTGCTGAAGTCAAGTCAGCATCCCAATGGCAAGTTCTTCCCCGCTCTCCAGACAGGCTGCAAGGCTTGGGATGTGTTGGTATCTAAATCCCCGCTATCACTCACAGCCACCACATATTCTATTGCCTTTTCATGCAAACTACAGGCAATAATCATGTGTTCAATCCACATTATGATGGCCATATTAAATTTTATTGCATTCACTTTGAGACTATGTTAGTAATGCATGCAGAAATGGGTTTTCAAGGTCTACCAGTAAAAGCAGTGGGGTGGGGTAGCAAAACCTAAAAATAGTTTTCTAGCATTTTAATCAACAGCTTGATTTAAGGGCTCAGATTATGAAACAGCTTTCCCTATGAAGTGTGGCTGACCCCTTCCCTCACTATTTTTCACACATTATTGAAAAACTTTTAATACCAGACAGCTTTTATTTTTTGAAGGCGGCAATGTTTTTATGCATCTTCAACTGCTGACCCAGGGTTTTTTGTTTTTGTTTTGCAGTTAATGTTATATGTGTTAAAGACTCCCCTGAGTTTTACACTAGAAGGGTGAGATATGCATATTTTAACTAATAAGAGCCAACTGAAAAATTAGAAGCCCCATGAGGAAACTGCCCCAAATCTCCTTTGCATGGTAGAGCTCCTTATGGTGGATTTAACAATATGAAAGCTGCTTTAAATATGTTTTAACATAAACACATGGAAGTGTTCCCCATGTTAGAAACTGTGCAGAAAGTCTCTCCATGCCAACCCAGTGATGGCAGCTTTCAGGTGGTCACCAGACTACAGGCAGTGATACCATTTCCCCAGCATCTACAGAAGTCCAGTGAATCAGTAGTGGTTGGATAATGCCTTTGCAATTTATATTAAATGTGAATTGTGGCCAAGGACATATTAAAATAAGCTTGCAGTTAAATTTCAACTATGCTAGCCCCAACTTTACACCCATTATGCAACATTCAAAGACTTCTGATCAAAGCTGTTAAATGTAGTATAATACTTCACACTAATGAATTGCTTTGTGTATGTCTCCAATAAGATTACATCAAGATGCTTTCACTTAGATATCTTACAAGCAACAATGAGATTTTTCAGTGCCTTTGAGAACATCTACACTTTTGTAATGCCACACAAAGGAATGCATCGAACAAAAGAAAAAATGGTAATTATACTTTAAATTATTATGCTACAACTAAAATGCCTTGCATAACATCCTCGTTATAGACAAGGGTTAACAGGAGAAGAGGGGCAAAACTCTCTCTACAGCGGTACTGGTTGCATTTAGTTAAGACTATTGCAAAAAGTTTGTAGGCACAGCCCCATCATTGAATTACATTCACTGGATGAGGAGAGGACTCCAAATAAACTCGTTACATCAGCAGGATGCAGAGATACACTATCATAACTGATTTATGCCAAGGAATATGATTAAAATCCTATATTCAATGAAAGATCAGTTCCACTCCAAATACTGGTGTAATGCTCCACATATAAAAGTTGTGTTTCACCACTGAAGTCAGTGGGAGTCCAAGATTACTACATAATGGAAGGTGGCATTCAGAACAGCTTTACAGCCAGTCATAGCAAGCTAGTAGTAACATATAAGATCCAGAACAATCAGTGCTCAGAATGAAGTAGTCAACTGTGCATCTAGAAAGGAAGCTAGAATGTAAACATAAAGGCAATGGTGCTGCTGCTGCGAAGGATGCTTGGCCCTTAAAACTATGGCTAAGCGATCAGAAGGAATAAACATGAAAGTTTTAAAAATCTTTGCTTCTGAAAAGATTTTCTCTCTTCTAACAGGAGCAACTTGCAGCAAGAAGTAAAGGAACAGAAACAAAACAAATGATGCCTTGTGCCTTTAACAGCTGTGTGTCTGGCACAAATTAAACAAGCCAAGCCTTTTCTAGTATGGAAATACAATTATGGGAAAGTTTCAACAGTTGACATTCTGTCAAACATCTGATAACTTGTGTGCAACGTATAACTTATTTTGGACTCCCCACATTCTGAATGCTAGGGGGAAATGCCAAAGTTGATTTTTTATAAATTAAAAAGTTCATTTGATAAACTTGAATCGAACTACCTCCTTTTTAAACAGAAATTTCCAAGCACTGTAAAGAAAACACATCTGATATATCCAGTGATGTACACACACTACCCGCTAAAGCATCTGAAAGCATAAGCAACAGCTCCAATCTCCTGGGATACTACTGGTGTGATAAGCCAGCCAACTGCATGAACTGAGGAGGGGCAGGAGAGCGGAACAAGGTCAGAGATGAAAATAACAAGCAACTACTGAGAACTTGGGGCAGTGCGGCAGAATGGGATGATGGAGAAGAGCAAAACTAAATTCATGGGTGAGATGAGGTGAAACTGGGGACTCCATGGCTCTCAGCTCATTCTCTTAACCATCACTATGTATACTAGCTTTTGAGTAAACTTTTAAATAATTGAATCACTTCATTTATTCATTGGGGGGAGTCCAAACAGCTTGCTTAAAAAATGCTGTGGCTCAGCATAAGTTTTTAAAACCTCTTGCAGTTACACCCAATTATTAGTCTGCATTTTCTTGGATGAGCATTCATACAGCCATAAATATTAATAACTGAACTTTCTTAAAGCTTGTCTTCAGCTGTTCCATCATATTATCAGCAAACAAGATGGTATGTTTTAATATTACTTAGCCATCTGAATAAAAGACTAAACACCTTTTGGGGATTTGACAGATCATTTACTAAAATACAATGAGCCCTCTACTTACGGAACCCAGTTGTCACAAAATTGTGAGCAAGCTTTAAAGTAATAATGGCTGTTTCTTGCATGACAAATCTAATACTGTCAAAATCATATTTGCCTATTTTTTTCTTGAATTATCAAGGAAGCTAAAGTTAGGAAAACAATTATCTCTACATAGATGAGCTGTCAGAAACAAACTGAAGGAATTCTATAATTTTACTTGTACCATCAGGTTCGATAGTTCAGTGCAGTAACCCCAGATGCTCTGCAAATAGAGCAAACCAGATACCACTACAGTCTTCTAGCAAAACCCTTTGATACTTGAGAATTCACAACCCCCACGTATGCAGAGATATAATTTGATGAGTGTTTCTGCAAGTACCTGAAACCAGTTGATTTCAAAGGATGCACACATTTCATCAACTGGAGCCTCTCTGGAGGCTGCTAGTGAATCTTAGTTTGCATATATTATTAGCATAATACATTTGTTTTTCTGCAATATATTGACAGGGCGTGTTGATGAGCAACATGAAACTTCAGGGGGGTTTTTTCCATTCAAGAATGGTGCTTGCATTCCAGTCTTCTCTTCCCTGCTATGCTTTCTGGTGCCTTTAAGGGGCAAAAAGGCAGCTCTTCTGTCATTCCAGTGTCCTGGGATACTTCATTAATTTTGGGTTGCTGTACCTACACAGCTTCTTGCCTTGTTATTCTTCAGTCATGCAGCTTACAGAGGGGTGGGGCACAGATCCTTGAGGGCTAGGATGGAAGCATTATTATTCTCACAAGGCCACGACCTTCTTCTGCAGATTGGAACATTAGCTACCTTCTCTGACATAAATGTGATGCTTGGAACAGGGGGGAAATTAAATTCTATCTATCCCTTCAGTGACAGCAATTTCTAATTTATTCTGCCTTCACAAAATAGAGAACATATACAGAATTATAATCAACCTTTTTTTAAACCAGAGTAAAAACACATTTTGATTTTTGAAATTCAGAGCTCTTCCATATTTTGCTTCTCACTGTGACTTTAGCTTCAAGTTGGAAGCAAAAGAAAGCTGCGGTTGAGGGAACTGGACCTGGAAAATATAAGAAACTTTCAACCTAATGGCTATAACACAAAGTGAAGAAGTTTGGGGAAGTCCATTCACACAAAAGGGTTCACCAGGGAAATAATCATTTCATACTATTTTCAATACTTAGTCCTGTTTCATGACAAGTAATGCAGACTTATCCCAACCCCACTTCCTGATCATTAGTAATTCTTATCAAGTCCCGCCCAGTGTTCCAATGCAACCTATCTTGCGTGCAGAGTACCCAGTATGCTGATCGTGAGATTATAAAAAACTTGTAAAGTATTTTACGAAATAAGTACATGTCCCGTAACTGATGTCTCATATCCTAGAGAAGGAAAATATGGTTTCAGTGTGCTTCAGAAAGGCCACAGCTGATAACATCATTATAAGAACTGTGAATAACTAATGATGTTGGAAAGTAGAGAAGCAGTTAAATACATGTGGGAGGGGGAACTAAGAGTTGATACTAAACTGCAAGGAAACTAACTTGTAACTAACTTGTAAATAAAATAAAATAAAAATGTGCTGCAGAATTCAGAATGGTGCAACATATGTTAAATAGCTAAGCTTTGATTTGCACATGATTCCAAAAAGTACAGATCAGTACAATTCATACGGGAATTGGCAAAGAATGCACTCAACCATCTCTATATGACAATACAGATTCTTCACACAGAATGCAGCGAATTAATTCATTTATCCATTTGCTAAATTAATTTACTTGGTTTTCAATTGATACCTTTGTCACTTAGTATGTGCCACACTGTCCATTACAAAGATTCATATGTTTGGAATGAATTTTGCTGAGACAAACCATCTTTTTAATTTACTTCTTACTTTTGTTATTGCTGAAATATACCAGATTGTGTGTGGGGTGTTTTTTTTGGAGGGGAGGTACATTTAGCTGGAATGAGGACATTAGATATAAATGTTAGTTGCATAATCTTTAACTCAGTCTCAGGAGTATATCCACCAGTATTAATTGTGTTAGCTAAATAGAAACTGAATATTGAGATACAGGATTAATCTGAATATCAGTTGTTGGGGATGAGGGCAAAACAGCAGAGATCTGGTTGGCCAGTTGCCAACTTGTAACATAAAAGTTGTAACATAAAAGAAAATGTTTTCTGATCCAGCAAGGATCTACTTCTATGCTTCCTCAAACTTGGCCAGACAGGTCCAGATATTGCAAAGTTTGTTTGTTGCTACGGGTCAGGAGTTTCTCTGTGTCCTGTAGCCTAGTTTGGGGACTGCACAGCTGCCTGAAGCCTTATTATCATTGTTTTGGAGCTCTTCTCCAAAGTAGATTCTCCAAGAGGTGAAGTGTTAATGATACAACTTGGTTAAAGTTGCCATCTCTTAGCCACTATAATACAGTCACTTCTATTTCTGGAAAAGAGATGTCAATCAAAGCAAGTATGTTGTGTTTGAGCTAGGGGTATGCTAAATATTTGGATAGATCCAGAATCAAAGCAGGACAGCTTAAGACAGATTATGGGCTTGTTTGAATCAAGGCAGGATGCCCAAAGCACCCTGAACCAAAGCAGAGATCATCAAAGCACCTCAAACCATAAAAGAGTTGGATTTTTTTAATTAAAAAGATGCTGCAATTTGTCTGCAAAACCTGAAACATTTCCTTCTAAGATTGCTATATAACCACAGTGAGGAGAGATGTGGAGGAAATCTCTTTTGTATAGGACAGGTCTAGCTTCTAATGAGAATTTATTTTATCAGGGGTCCCCAATCACACACTTTTGGGGAAGTGATGCTAAAGTAATCACCTTGTTCTTGTCTGTTCTATTCTCTCCCCTCTGCTTGCTCTATACATGTGGTGTTTGCTTGGGAAAAGCTGGATATTCAAGTTCTTTTATCTTTTTGTCACTACTATCCACTCATCATTTACTTCCTGTGAATTCTGATGCCAACTGAGTAGAACACAAGGCTGAAGTTTCTGCCTAAGAAATAATAAAGTTATAGATGGCTCTTTTTGGGGAAGGGAGGATAAAATTTTAAATGTGTCCAAAACAAAAACCCTGAACAAGTTTGTCTCTGATTTGGAAAATTTTAACCACTCAGAAGGAAATTTCATTCATTTCTGTTGAAAAGAAAAAAGCTAGCATTTTTTAGTTTTCATTTTTCTGAATCAAAATTTAGACCCCAAGCTGAACCAGATAGCCTTTGAACTGCTTCAGTTCAAATAATTATTTTTTTCAAAGGATCTCAAACTTTATAGTTGATCCACACACCTAATTTGAACTGTGGTAATTCTTTATATATTCTTGTGAGCAGCAAGGAATAAGGTGATAGTTCTGAAAAACTGAAAGATATAATGTGCTCTTCTTTCAACCACTTCTAAATGCTATTTGATTTTCTTATTCATTGTCTTGTTTTATGAAGTATTTGTCAGATATGTGCAATTAAGACCACCTACTCACTCCAACAAACCTTATGTGATTTTGAAAGAGAATTGTGTCTGCATTCTTATCTATTCCACTCTGCTTTGCTTACACATAAATAAGTATCTAGACATCAACCTGTTGTAATTATATCTTTTCAACTTTTACAAATCTTAAAGAGTTAAGGGAAAGAAAGCATTTCTATTTTGGACTGAAGAGAAAGCTATTTGTTTTTCAGTGTGCCTGAAACATCCCATTAGTAGCAAAATGGATATCCTTTTGTAACCCCAACAAGAGATTTCAAGGGCTGACAAGCTAAGGTTTGGTTGCAACATCAAAACCAGAAGGTGACACTAGTAAGTAGGTGCCATAAAATATCAGACAATATTTAGAATTCACAACCACATTAAGACATGAAGATATGAAGACAGGGAAGTAGCTGGGGTAGCCAACCCTGCCCTATATCATGGTTAACCCATCGGCCAGAGCAACCAGTATGCTGACAGAAGTGGCCATCACACCTAGCAGCTTTATCTGCCAATGTGAATGTAAAGTGCTCTGCCTGATCTTTAGAAAGTTATCTTTAAAGGGGGTAGAATTCAATGTAGCACTAAGTGAACCTTCCATCAGCTCAATACTTTAGGCTTACACAATGGAATGTTCTTCCTTGTACACCATCTAAGGTTTCAAGGGTTCTCCTAACCTTCTGGATTTGGGGAGGGTACAACAGACACAGGCAGGGAGAGGAGCACAAGCAGAAATTATTTTGCTGACAGGATGTGGTAACGAAATATCACCACCAGTGCTTTATCTCCCTATAAAACATACAATATATAAAAGAAATAATTTTAACTGAAAACTACCTGTTGGCAACCATGGATCTGATGAGGGCTTTACCAATGTGTTCACTTGATCCCAGTTAAGGTCGTCATCATCAGACTGACTATATCCACATGATGCAAAAGGTTCATCGAATGAACAGCCGCCTGTTAAAAAGAAAAGAAATAAAATAACTTGAATGCATTCTCTGACTCCTGCATTTTCATTTTAATTCCCTGCATGCAAATCTGTTACTACCTTGAACATCACAATAGAACAAGTTCCCCCCAATGAACCCAGCATAAACTTGTTTCCAAAGTATCATTAATTTTAATTACAAATAAGTCAGTGGTTGCTAGCATGAGATATGAACGATATCAGCATATCATATGCCTTTGCTTTTATAAGGCTTATTATCTTGGAATAGTTAAAACTCATTTCTACCATATGGACAGGCCCACTCGAGTAACCAGAGTAGGAATTTACGGGTGTTAAATCCCTGCAATCCCCAGAATGCAGATAGTCACTGTATGAGCCACACATCCACAGTGAGGGAATGGGGGGCAGGAGGGAACTTGAGATCTGGCAGAAAAGGATTAATTTCCTATTATGATGGAGATGTGCTTGACACATATGTGTCAATGTCTGCCGTCTATGCACTGCAATCATGTTGTTTTGTCAGAAGGACCTATAATCAACATCAGAAACTGAAGAAGTGTGCATGCACACGAAAGCTCATACCAAGAACTGACTTAGTTGGTCTTTAAGGTGCTACTGGAAGGAATTTGTTTTGTTTTTATCAGAAACTAAGTTCACACTCAGTGTTGAGTTTATTTGCTGCTTTTAGTATGGTACCAATGCACTATAATACTCCACCTATAGCCATGAGTTGAAATACAGTACACATGCTAGTTCAAATACTCAAGCAAGTTCAACAATTGGTTTGTGTAACCCTGAGGCGAAATTAGTTTACACATTTTCTACAATGAATCACACTTTCTTTTTCTACTTAAATGTAGATGGAACATCCAATGACTTGCTAGCAAGTCACCCTACCCATATGCAACTCCCAATAACTGGTTTTGTCTTCAGTTTCTATCTTGTTATTTTATAAATTTAATCTAGAACTTCGGTTCAAAAATTATTTGGTTCACAATAACTGGTTCACAATACCAGCAAGTGTTAATTAATAAATTACAAGAATAACATTTTCACAAATTATAGTGTTGATGTGGTCAGAAAAGGTTTCCCAACCATGCTAGTGTTTGGTTTAACTGGTATACTGCACTCTTCAGGAAGGCTATCCCCACTTGTCAGGCTTCAAAAAAACAAACACCTTTCCCAAGCCTAAGTCCTGGTGGAGGTGGATAGTGTGTGCATACATGTCAAGGGGTGTGTGTGGTGGATGCATGTTTGTGATGTATGTGCTGCGAACAACAGTTTCCCCAGTTTGCAAGTATGCCAACTGGCCCAAAAAGATTGGTGGTTTCACTGCTATATACTGCTTTATGCTAAAAATAATGAAATGGGAATAAAATACTACAGTGGTGCCTCGCAAGACGAAATTAATCCGTTCCGTGAGGCTCTTCGTATAGCGTTTTTTTCGTCTTGCAAAGCAAGCCCATTGACAGCTTAGCGGATTAGCGCTATTAGCGGTTTTTAGCGGATCAGCTGATAAGCGGCTTAGCAGCTTAGGAAAAGGGGGGGGAAAGGGGGGAAACCCGCAGGAACTCGCAAGACATTTCGTCTTGCGAAGCAAGCCCATAGGGAAATTCGTTTTGCAAAGCGCCTCCAAAACGGAAAACCCTTTCGTCTAGCGGGTTTTCCATCTTGCGAGGCGTTCGTCTTGCGGGGCACCACTGTACTAGGAGCTATGGCTAAGAAAAGGAACAGGAATGGCTAGTTGAACTATCCTCACACATTAATACTCTTAATGTGAGATATGAGAAACGACTTATCTGGGAAGCAAACATTAATCATTAATTTTTTCAACATTCATCCAAACACTTTCTTCTTCACTTAAATACCACCATCTGTTTTCCTTTATAATAAACCTCACAAACATATTGCATATGCCCTGGTGGAAGACAGATAGGTCATTTTCACACAGTTATAAATTGTGTTGTAAGGAAGAGTCTTGTTCATTTTCTCTGAATGTTTCAAGGGAAATTAGCAGTTCTGGACACTGCATCTTTCATGAACACTCTTGACTGTACCCACCTCAATTAAAAATAACACTGTAATAGTAAGCTCATTAAAGAACTCATGGTTCTTACTCAATATTTCACCTCGACAACAAAATATAATTTGTCTCAGATAGGAAGAATGAGATAAATTTTGAAATCAGGGAAATCTCAACAGCTTATAGTTCGCTATTATTTTGTGTCTAGGAATTTTAGAATATGAAAGAAAAGCTAGTTCCATAAAACTAAAATTATGTATTTTTTAATGGATGGATCAGTGAAATTATATCCCTTGTGCTAAACCACAGAAAATATATCAAGAATGATCTCTGGAAAAATCCTATGGTTGCCATATCTAGGAAATATAGGCACCACTTATTTCATTGACTATTTATCTGTAACAACCTGGTGCTAACTATGCAGGCTGTGATGTGCACACACTGTGTGTAGAAGGGCAAGAGCACAGTTCTGTTGTGTCCTGTGGAAGCCTCCAAACAAGGGGGTTATAGCTACAAGAGGAAACATTATACCCCAACATAATACAACAATATGTTGTTGTTGTTGTTGTTGTTTAGTCGTTTAGTCGTGTCCGACTCTTTCTGACCCTATGGACCAGAGCACGCCAGCCACTCCTGTCTTCCACTGCCTCCCGCAGTTTGGTCAAATTCATGCAGGTAGCTTCAAGAACATTGTCCAACCATCTTGTCCTCTGCCGTCTCCTTCTCTTTGTGCCCTCCAAAGACCCAACATCAGGGTCTTTTCCAGGGAGTCTTCTCTTCTCATGAGGTGGCCAAAGTATTGGAGTCTCAGCTTCAGGATCTGTCCTTCCAGTGAGCACTCAGGGCTGATTTCCTTAAGAATGGATACGCTTGATCTTCTTGCAGTCCATGGGACTCTCAAGAGTCTCCTCCAGCACCATAATTTAAAAGCTAATTCAGATAGGGTAACAGTAAATCAAGCAAAGGATAGTGCATTGGAGAACAGCAGCAACCAGTCTATTCACGCTTCCTTTTGTTCTCCCACTTCCTTATGCCACTCCCATATGCTACATTTAATTAAGGGTTGTGATAAAACTGAACACTGGTAAACAAGGAAATCAACTGAAATCAGGTGTAAAATTGCTCGGGTTGAAAGAGAGAGCAGGTGTGTCATGCCATTTTTAAAGATGGCAACACCTTTTTAAAAAGATGTTATGCCTTTAATCACCCTCCTGTATTCAGTGAGATACTCAGGTATTGCTGTATCACAGATATTTCTCCCCACATGTTCAGGGGCATTTTAGACTGGTTCTTCCATTGTTGAGCTTTCATCAATCGTACTGCAGTCAGTAAGAAGTCTATTAGTTCTCTGTGGTGCAAGGTGGAGCCCAAGCCTATATCTAAAGATAGTAGGACTAAGGAAGGATTTTGAGAAATAGGTTGGATTGTAAATGTGGATATAATGGAAAATACTCTATTCCAACTGTTTCTCACATGGGGGCATTCAAGTTGCTATATTTTAATAAATGTAACCACCATTCCATTTCTCATCTCATGAGTTTTATTTGTGGGTACAACCGAACAGGTGCTTCTTACACCAGAGAGCCAGTGTGGTGTAGTGGTTAAGAGCGGTAGTCTCGTAATCTGGGGAACCAGGTTCGCGTCTCCGCTCCTCCACATGCAGCTGCTAGGTGACCTTGGGCTAGTCACACTTCTTTGAAGTCTCTCAGCCCCACTCACCTCACAGAGTGCTTGTTGTGGGGAAGGAAGGGAAAGGAGAATGTTAGCCGCTTTGAGACTCCTTAAAGGGAGTGAAAGGCGGGATATCAAATCCAAACTCTTCTTCTTCTTCTTCTTCTTCTTCTTCTTCTTCTTCTTACACGACCATCACCCCTGATCCTCACCAGGTGCTGAAAATATGGGAAGGAGCAATACTACTGACCACACCTATGTTATTCAGGTATGTAAGCAGTATAGCAGCACATTGAAGTATGCCAGCGCAATATCTGAAGCGCATGTCTGATATAATGGATTCATGCTCCTTATTGATTGAATGATGGCTCAAGTGGTTTGAAAGAGCTGGGATTTAAGAAAGTTTCTTATAACTGTATTAAGTTTACAGTGAGGCATAAAAATCCTTAACTTTTCGCAATTATGATTGGAGGAAGAGGCGCAGCATTCAAACTAGTACCAGTGAAGGATTTTAAGTGTCACATCCATGTCAAACAAACTAATCTCCAAACAACATACCATTATATATAAAACACAGAAAACAAAAACAAAATAAAGGCATAATTGAGCATAATAAAATCAGAACATAACAGAGCGCATCAAGAATACATGCAGACAAAGAACATACTCATATTGAATGGTTTCAGTTTGTAAAAGAAAGGAACTGTGATCAAAGCCTCACACTTCTGCCAGATTTGACACCCAAAGTAGAAATAGAGAGGAAACTGCATTACTATAAAGGAAATGAATATCAAAGCAGTCTATGTGGAGCCAATTTTTTTTCCGTCCAAAAGAATGAAAGCTATGTAAAATATTAATAAGCTCAGGTACATGCTTCAATTAAGAAGTTGAGCTACACCTCTAAAACACCAGCTGGAAAACTTTAAAGTAAACTCTATCATTTGCAAGATTCGGATCTAATACATAGATGACAGAATGATCTAACATATGCTTTGGAATTGCCCCAAATTACCAAAAATCTGGACTGCTGCCAAAACAGTACACATTATTACATCAAAGCCAAGGCATTGGAGTAGTCTCTCCCCCCCCCCCACACCAACAGACAACACCACACTAAACATACATAATAAAACACAAACAAACAATTCTTTATACTTATACTAAAGCTATTACTGTATCAGGTGTTGTAACACAGACCCATCTGAGACCCTTATGTGAGGTTTATTTAGATAAATAAAACGAATACCATTCCATTGACATAGGGTGGATGAGCATGTGAGCCAAGGCACACACAACTCTTTTCTCATGCTAAACTATTATAGCCAAACTTAGCCAAACTGAGCAATGTGCATGTGAATTATTATACATTCATACTGCCTGATTGCCTTAATCTTTCCCCTAGCTTTATTGAAAAAGCATGATTTCACATCCTTGAACAGGACTTAGATGAGATACATACATTTGCAATAAGCAATGTATTATTCCCAATCCCTATGTTTGCTAGGGAATATAAAGCTATTAAAATAGTTTCCATCTGAGCATTGTAGGTTAAAATATCCATGTTTAACTATTCATTACAAAACTGAGTAAAATTACCAGTTAATGCAAGCAGCTCCCAAAAGATGATATAAAGAAAATTTTAAAAGAGTCATCTATTAAAAGAGTTCATTATCTCATATTCCCTAGCTATTCTATAAATTGGGATTTACTATCATTATCTGTCTTAGATATTTAAAGTGAAAATTTAAATTTTACTTATTTTGCAGGTCCAAAAACCTAAGTCTACAAAATTCTCATAAGAATGATTTTGCCTCATTCATATATCCCCCCCCCCTGAATTCTAACACTTAAAAGCAGCAAGTACTTAAAACTTTTCAAGCTATCAATATGAAGCTATATTTCATATTCAGTATAAAATCCATAGAGAATCACACAATGATAGATATGTAGAGTTGGAAGGGACCATGAGGTTCATCTAGGCCAACTCCCTGCAATACAGTGGTACCTCTGGTTACGAACTTAATTCGTGCCGGAGGTCCATTCTTAAGCTGAAACAGTTCTTATCCTGAGGCATACTTTCGCGAATGGGGCCTCCCGCTGCGTGCACACCTCTGGCGCGCAATTTCCATTCGCATCCTGGGGCAAAGTTTGCAACCAGGAACAGCTACTTCCGGGTTAGCGGAGCTTGTAACCTGAAGCAATCATAGCCAGAGATACCACTGTATAGGAATCTCAACTATCCATAATAGATACTCATCCAACCTCTCCTTTAAAACCTCCAAGGAAGAAGAGTCCACCACCTCCCAAGGAAGTTCATTCCATTGTCGAAAAGTTCTTAACATCAGGAAGTTTTTCCTGATATTTAGTCAGAATCTCCTTTCTTGTAACTTGAAGGCATTGGTTAAGGTTCCACCCTCCATAGCACGAGGGTAGTTTAAAGCTTGCCCCATCTTCCATGTGACAGACCTTTAGAGATTTAAAATGGCTACCATATCTCTACCCTACTACCTCAATTGTTCCTCATAAGGCTTGACTTCTAGACCCTCAATACCTTCTTCCAAGTCATTTACACAGGCCCGACAGAACCCTGTGGCATCTCACTTGTCCCTTTTCCCCAGTATGTTAAGGAACTATTAGTGAGCTCTCTTTGGATTCTGTTGGTCAACCAGCTACAAATCCACCTGAGTCTAGCTCTCCTTTTACCAGCTTGTCAGCAAGAATATCATGGAAGACTTTGTCTTTTTGAGTATTTCTGACCATGGCTCTCACCCAGTAGTTCCTTCAGCTTTTTGAAATCAGCATTCAAGTCCAGAGTGTGTGTCCGATTGCATGCTTTCCCTTGTCTGTGTATAATGAAACCCAAGAGGACATGATCGTTTCCTCTCAATATTCCCAGTATTTCCACTTTGTCAATCAGTTCCTCCCTGTTGGTGAGGACCCCCTTGTTTCTTCATCCATCTTCTGGAAGATGAAAATGTCAGTGAAAAAAATTGATGAATTTGTTGGCCCTTACATTCATGGCAGAGTTTTAGTTCCAACAGATATCAAGGTAGTTGAAGTCTCCTGTGATTACTAGATCTTTGCTTTTGGAATGTTTGGTAATTTGTTCTAAGAAGACACCATCCAAGTCTTGAGTCCGGCCTGGAGTACTATAGCAGACCACCCACAGTAAGGTCACTGTTGTTTCCCTTGCCTACAATTTTTACCCATATACACTCCAACTATCTTTCATTTTCCAATTCATGATTCTCTTCACAAGTGTGCACATCCTTTACAGATAATGGTACTCCTCCTCCCTTCCTATGTGGTCTATTCCTTTTGAACAGGTTACACCCTCAATTGCTACATTCCAGTCATGAGTCTCATCCCACCACATTTCAGTAATGCCTATTAGGTCATATTTGCCATCCTGTATTAAGAGCTCATATTCTTCTTGCTTGTTCCTCATACTCTGTATATAGTATAGAGACAACTGAAACCACAGGTCATTCCCTCCAGCTGCTTCCTTTTGGTAGTTTTCCCACCCTTTAGCAGGTTTCTGGAGCACCACCTCAGTTTCCTGTGCATCAATGAAGCTAGTATCCAGAATACCAGGTGCTCCCTGTCATCTGTAATATTGTCTCTTTCCACCTCAATATATAGTTTAAAGCTCTCCTGATCAGATTCATGTGACTCTTAACAAACACATTCTTGCCATCTCTTGCCAAAAGCCCTTCCTCAAGGAAGCGGAGACTAGTCCAAGAAGCCAAATATTTCCTGACAACATCACCTGTACAGCAAGTGATTTATTTCCTCTCTCCCCTCCCCTTTCTTACTGGGAAACAACCTTCAACATGGAGTAATTAAAAACCACCTGTGCCCCAAGGCCGTTCAGCTTCCTGCACAGTCTCATAGTCCCTTGCTATATGTTGAAAGCTGTGTTTAGCAGTATCATTTCTATCTATAAGGAAGGGATTGTGGTCAGCGAGCTTTATAAGACTTTACAAATTCTTTGTCACATCTTGAATCGTTGCACCTGGAAGTCAGCACACTTCCCAGGACATCTTGTTACTTTCACACATTGCTGTCTCTGTCCCTACCATCACCACACATCTCTCCTCCCTCTGGAGCGTCAGGAATCATTCTGTACACCATTCCTTCCAGAGTCACCTTGTTGTATTGTGAAATCTGCAACTGCTGTCCTTGCTCTTCTGGCCCAGAATTGGTGCCCAATATGAGGGCATGGAATCCAGTAACACAGCATGGTTCCTGACATGGTTCCTGTGCATCACATTCCTCCAGCAGTTCGCCTCCTGCAATGGGCAATCCTCCTCTCTAGGAGCACACTACCTTCATCCCTGTTCCAGGACAGTCCACTTTGCTCTGTTGAAAAAAATCCTCATCTTGCCCAGTAGTTCAAAGTGTGGATTTCTTGCCCAGTAGTTCAAAGTGTGGATTGGTGGAACTCAAGTTGATGTACTTTCTCTGCCAGAAAGGCAACCAACTTGCACTTGCTGCAGTTTTGCATGTTCTCAGGCAGTAAGACAAACATGGCACAGGTACTGCAAATCACTGCAACAGCTCCCTTGCCACCCCCTACACACACCATGAGACAGCACTCTGGGACGCTGCCTTAAAATGCCCTCGCTAACACCCCTGTTTACAAGTCCTGGTTGTGAGCTCCCAGAGGCTGCAATCAGAAGGCAGAAAGAATTGAGCATTCCTCACTCCACATCCCATATAAACAAAACAATGCAAGGTATTGCATTCTGTAATCTATACCTTTCCATAAGGAATCCAGCTGTATTTCTCTTCATCTGCACTTCAGCTTTTAAAAGAGGTATCGTCTCCCTTTATACTCCTCAAGCAAAAAACTATTAAGTGTACTTGAAGCTCAGTCGAGCTCCCTGGTGCAGCTCATTTTTAATGAGCATCTTGTCTTCATGTTCCCCAGAAGACAAGATCCGCAAAGCAATCTCAGACAATTTGAAAATGAGGTCTGCTGCTTACCCAAACCGTTGTCTTTTTGAGCCTGAAAACTTCCTGTTAAAGCCATATGGGAATGGTGGACGATTTTAGTCAAACCTGATTTCACTCTTTTTTTTTTTATCACAAGCTCCTGCTTAGAAGCCCCACTGTGGCTTGGAAGTGCATGCAGTCTGCTTTATGCTTTGAACTTTAGAAAGGATTTAAACAGTCAATCTCAATATCATTATAATTCCAAGTGCATTACCTGCATATTGGTTGTGAGAAAATAAAAATAAAAAGTTTGAAGCTGATTTCATGGGTAATCCTTTCAATTTACTTGATGAGTTTTGCAGCTGCAAGTGCATGCTCTTAAATAATAGCATTTAAAGCAGCAGTAGAAATCCTGTGTATTTAAAACACTTTCCTTGTATTAAGTAAAGAACAAAAGCAGTATTAAGTTTTCTTGGCCTGAAAGGATTGCAGTTAGACAAAAAGAAACATTTCTGCAATAATTACCAACCATTTCTTAACAATATACACCAGCACCAGTACTTTTAGTAATGCACCTTTAACCAGTGGTTACTTTGGCCTCCAGGATCAAGTTCTGTGTTGTACTATCATAGGCTTTAAAAGGTTGTCAAAGTGATTCAGTTATAATTCACACAGATTAACCAAACACAGGATTGCAGGCATAGGGAGCAATTCACCAAGCTAATACAGAAAACACACTACAATGGTGATGGTTGAATCTACTGTACAGGGATACAGTAAGTATTCCTAATTTGCAGAATGTTATCTTAATCCTTGTGTATTTTTACTGGTAGCTACTATGTCTATTTTGTGAAGTGTTATCGCACTCCAGTGCCTTGGGTAATAAGACACATATTACATATATTTTCTGTCATGATCTCTCCTAACCTCTGCCAAAAAACCCCCCCTCAATTTGAGGCAGAAATTCATATACTGAATGTAATAAAATCAATGGTGTGTTGACTACATATATTTACTCCTATACTTTCTTTACCCATTTTTGCTGAAAGCAGTTTTAAGCGTTTGTTTTCTCTAATTTTTTTTGCTTGAAAAGTTTCTGTTTCTAAGCATAAAAGTCAACTTCCTTCCACCGCTCAAGGCTACCATAGTTTGATTCCAATCTGCTCATGTATGACCCAGTGCTAACAATAGAATTCATTATTCAACTTAGATCCTTTTAGTAACAGCTGTTGGTAGAGTATTTTGTCTGTAGCAGAAAAACCTTCAGAAATCTGTGCTTCTGCTGCACACCAGACTGATCAACATAACTGAAATCACCCAAAACTCCCAGTAGCCACTTTATCACATGATTCTTTGCATCCAAAAGTGTCATCTCATCTAGTTGGTAGCCATGTCAAACTCAAATGTCCAAATCTCTGTTTTAAAATGTACAGTTGTACCTCTACTTATGTATCCCTCTGGATACAGAATCTTCGGGTTACGGCCACAGCAAACGGAAGGGTATACTTACAGGTTTCATTGCTTGCGCATGGGCAGAAGCACGCCTCTATTTACGTTACTTTCAGGGTGCGAACGGACTCCCGGAACGAATTAAGTTCATATCCGGAGGGGCTACTGTAGTTTGTTTTCTGTAGTTCATTTCTAAGCATTATCTCTTGATAATCAAAAACAATTTTACTTTGTGATTCACATCTTTTTTTTCCTTCCTGAGAAAAACTAAAGAGCTGATTTATGTAAAGGTGAATTATTTCAGCACCCTTAACATATGGAGCTTTAAGAAATGAAATGCTGAAGACAAAATATGTGTGTAAGCATTTAATATGCACGTTTTAAAATATCATCAATAGGGCAACAAGCAGGATCAAGACTGCTGAGCATGGCAAGGGTGCTAACCCTTTCTTTCTGTGCTGCGTTCCTGCAAAAACTACATTCCAAAAGCTAGTCACTCTAGCAGGGAATCTCCCCACACACAACGGTCTGATCCATGTTTTAAAACATGCACATTAAATGTTTGTACACATCTGACATAGTGTATATCAAGTACCCCTGCCCATGAGGCAGACTGAAGCAGCCACTTCTGGTGGCAGAATTCCATAGGGTGGGGCCCCTGTGAGCACCCTTCCCTGCTGCCACCACTGCCCCCCTACCTCAAAGCCTTGCTTACCAGAGTTGAATGGCGGTGGCTTCTGGCAATATCTCATGAGATCTTGCAAAACTCTCGCAAGATATCACTGGAATCCTCTGTTGCACAACCCCAGCAAGCAAGGCTTCGCCGTAGGGAGCGGGAACAGCACCTTCTTGTTTAGCCTCAGGCAACAAAATGTGATGGCCTACCCCTGATTCCAGTTAACAGAACAAAGTCCACTCGGACAGTTAACAGAGTTAACAGAGCTGTGTCCACTTGGACAAGACCAGCAGCGAACTTCTTTGCCACTTTATAGATAACAAGATAGATGAAAATGAGCCTTAAAGCAATTCCCATTAGCTCTTTGTTTGACACCACCTGCCTAAAGTCTGGGCTCAAAATTCCAAAATGGAAAGTAAGAGTCATGTGACTGAAGCATTTTTTAAAACAAATATTAAAGCTGCTTTTCTTTACGTTAAAGGGGAGAGGGCTAAACATAAAAAAAAGTTTTTCCTAGTCCAAGGCAAAACTTTTTTTGTATACATAAAGTTTCATTAAACTGAGCAAACACTCCCTCTCCACCAAAAAAAAAAAAAAAGAAAGAAAAAAAAGACATCCTCAACTTTTACATACTCTGTTCTGACCAAAAAAAAAATGATTATTAGGCAGAAATAAGGAAGCAGATTAACAAAACATGGTGTGCTTTGTACTAGTCTTTATTGCTATTCTGATAAAAGTTCTTAAATACAATTTAATTCACTCTAGAGTGTAGTTAAATAGTCTTGACTGATGGTACCTTCTCTTAGTCTTTTTCATTTGTTAAACTATGACAGATGACTTATGTACATTACAGAATTTCAATGAAGCTCCCCCCTTACTTTAATTAAAAGTATCCCATCCACAGTTGTTCATAATCTATCTCTCCCAGAACAATGTGACAGTCAGCAATGATGATAAATAAGGGGAAGGCCAAAACATTACAGAGTCAGTCCCTTGATGATGTGAGGAGCAACTGGCATGTGAATATAGAGCAACTATCTCAGCAAATTTGCAGCAGTGCTGGCTCGAAACACTTCAGCATGCAGTTGGTCTATAGATTTCATCATCACTGATTCTGCTGAATTAAAAAGAAGTCTCCCTATAAACATGTGTCATTATCATCCCCTGTCATAGCAATCTTGAATGCTGCCCAGTTTGAAAGAGAAATGGAGTTGTCTAAAAGAAAGTAGTGGCTCCTACATACTCAGGAATGTCCTGCGTATGAAAAAGTATGTAGGAGAACTATGAGCTTCCAGATCCTATGGAATGTTGTTCACAGCTGAGCCTACAGATATAAGAAACAAGAGTAGCTCACACACTACAGAATAAATCCTGGATTTATCTATTGTTTTCTATGTTTTCTATGGGCATCTCTGTCTTTTGTTTCATGACTGATGGTACCTCTGTTAACCAATGACAGGAAAGAGAGAATCCTGGATTTCTTTATTCTCTATTTTTTTTCTCTTCAGCTTCAGAGGATGAGGAGAAATGAACTAAAGAACCAGAAGTCAGGCAGACTGTGTGAGTCTGTCAATTAAGTCTGTGGTTGACACGGTGAAAACCCAGGAAAAACCTGAAGTCTTGACAGCCAAATGCTTAAGGCCAGCAAGCTCAGCCACAAGCAATGGCTCCACCCTCCGTGCATGCCAGCATCTGCATGCACTACACTGACTGAATGCATTTGAAGGAGACCTCTAAAAATATCCAGGTGAATATGCTTCAAAACCTATGTGTGATGAGGAATTTTGATAAGGGAGGGTTCCGCACATTAATTTGGATGTTTCACTCCAGAATTTGAACTCAATGGATTCCTCAGGCATCCCTACTAGCAAGATAAATGGGACCCTTTTACAGACCAGTATCACAGAATGCAGAAGACTGACAGTGGGTGTAAATCAAATAAAACAAGAAGCATTCACCCTTGAACCTTTCTGAGTGTCAACTACTTTTAGCTATTGCCCTTCTTCACTGCCCAAATTTCACCACCCACAGCTCTTCTAGGGCAAAATAGGTCCATGCATGGAAGCACCCTCGGCGGATGAGTCTGGACATAGCATCTGTTTTTCATTATGGCACAAGGCCAGGGGGCCCTTGTATGCAAGCAAGCAGATTAGCGAGCCGCAGGCTATAAACCAAAGGAGGAACATTCAGTAATGAACTGAGTGGTGGAATGAGGAAAGTGATCTTTGAAATTACTCTTTCCCTTTCCTTCTTGCTATTGGTATGAAGAATTGAGACTTTTTAAAGGTCATTCTTAATTGCATTTCTAAAATGAATTTTAGATGTAGTTGCTGGTATTAAACATGGAATGAGTATATGACCAATTAATTTTCTTTTCTTTACTGGAGAGAATATGGGTTATCTGCTGCACTTTTATTTTGTGAAGTGTATAGAGAGGTCTAGAACTTGAATATGTATTTTTTCTTGAAGGGCTATCATGGAGACTTGTCCATATGTACAGGCCACTGCGACTGTACAAACCACATTATTTATTTTTATTTAAAGGCATTTTGAAGCTGCTTTAATAATAATAATAATAATAATAATAATAATAATAATAATAATAATAATAAATGTGTCTCTTTTTCAGTCCACATGAACCCTGCACTGGAATTCTCAAGATAGCCAATGCAATGCCATGAGTGACATTTGGCATTCTAAGTGTTGATCAGGCAGTTCAAAAAGGCACAGTCAAACATTTTTTAAAAAACGTTTTCAAAAAGCAAGGTATAAAACCTCACAAACATCTACTGAAATGCAATGATTAACATAGCACAAAAGTAGATTTTTAAAAACCAAAATATGTAGCATTTTTGTGCTTCAGTTCAGGATTTCTGAATTGTTTTTTTAAAAATGTAACATGTATGCCCTGCTATTTATAACATTTTCTTTCAAATATATATATAGCCCAATACTTTGTTACAAAGTATCATATGCTTAAGTAGGCCTAATAGGCCTAATTGTAAAACATTTTGCTTCTGCTCACAAAGTAGACTCTTCTGGGCACAATTTGTAAAGTAACAGCATCTGATATGCACAGTTGGCTCAGAATCGGTCCCTTTAACAGCACCATTCAAAATAAATTCCTCTTGTTTCACATACTTCCCTTCCAAAAGGAGCATTTACATTCAGAAAATGAGAGCACACTGTGTACCATTATAAATACCTGTGAATTAAAATTATGTGCCTCAAAATTATGTCTGTCAGATTCTACAGCATCAAAACGGGCAAGTTATTCCAAGATGACATAGTAATTATACTGTGTGGAACTACCATTACTATAGCTGAAGTTGAAAAGCACTATTCCAAACTGCTTATGGCATGCTCCAATATTTCAATGCAGGATTCCAGGGACATAACAAGGCATATAGCTGTGATATACTTGGGACTGCGTTAGCTTACTCATTCTCACCCAGCTTCCCACTAAATCACTAAAAATAAATCAATTAGTAATTCAACAAGTAAATTGTAGAGGTGCAACCCTAAATAAAGTATGAGAAGATAATGTTAGGAAGTAACACAGAGTGCACTGAATGATTCTATGCCACTGAAGTCCCTACAATGGCCGCTTACCGTCTTGCTGGTGAGCAGCGCTTGCAGCCCAACGTGGCGCCTCCTCATGCCTGAAAACGCAGAGCCATTTTAGAATGTTTTCCTGTCCCCTCCGGCCGCCGCAGAGGCTCACAGGTTCCCGCCAAACCTGTCCTTCAAATGAGCCAATCCACGGTGGCCCTGGAGAGGGGGCAGGGGACAGCCATCAACTTAGCGCAGCCAAGCACTCAACACAGCATCCAGTCGGCCGGGAGCGTCACCCCCCCTCCCCTCCCTTCATCAATAGTTGATTACTGTTCTAACCATTTCTTTTCAGCTAGCTGGGCTTTGCTGTGGTCTTTTGACAGTTGCCATATTCAGGGCCGGGAAGGCATTTTCCCTGCTCTACAGGTTTCATCTTCCCCATAGCACTAGTCACAACTTTGTCCTATAGTCTTTCATCCAATTGGGATGTGTTGAAGTGGTGACCCACCCACCCCATTCCCTGCGGCGGCATTAATAGGGTACCCCATAAAAGGGGTCTGGAGGGAAGTCTCTATACAAAGAACCAACTGTGTATGGCTTGTGGGCCATAGAGCTTCCCTCAGCGTTTGGGGGTCATCCACATAAATAAACCTGCGATGTGCAATGTATCCACACCTGGATAGACACTGTCATGCCTCAGTTCCCCCAGCAGGAGAACTGAGGCCCAATGCTTTTGCCAAATGAACACCCAACGCTTTTGCCAAAGCTTCCTACATCTGAAATCAATAAAGCTGTGGCCATTTAAATCCCAGACAGTTGTTGTATCCATTCATTTTATCACTCAGCAGTTAGGCTGCTGGTTCCTGCCCAGTCAGTACACAGCACTGTCAGTAACAAGCATTAAAATGCTCACTGCCTGCTTTTTCATAGCATCCATCCCCCTAAAATTATTTCCATTAATTTTAATAACAATTCAAGTGAGGTTGCAAACTACAGTCCTAAAATTGAAGGTATGCTGTCCGTAGATTACTTAAAAGCCTTAGCTTGCTTCATTTTTTATTATTAAAAAAAAAAGAAAGCTACAGAAAAAAGAGAAGCTACTTCCTTTCATTGTTATTGTACTTCAGCATCATAAACATTTCCCTTGGGCCATTTTTATAACATCAAAATTTCAGCATTCATACACTACGATATCAAGAACACTTGCTACAGTTGCTCTGAGAAAATTCACGGTAAATTAAGCAATCACCAGCTTCTCCGGTAACCTTTTTGCCCCATGATTACAAAAGTTATGTATTACACCCAATAAACCCCTTCAGTTTATCAAACCTCAGCTTCATAATATGTGAAAGCAAATGTTGTAATAAAATAAAATAAAATAAAATACTTGGTGGCAGCTTATAATTTTTGTTGGTTATTATGTTGTACATTTTTATATTTTAAACTGCTCTTTGATCTTCAGATGGAGGGTGGTATTGAAATTTAATAAATAATGTCCCAGGAGTAGCCAATAAACAAGCAGGTGTAGTTTGCACAGTGTATGTATACTATGTACTGGTTGCTGATATACATTGACAAAATATGCATATCTCACATCATTTACAATTGTGCAAGTGCATAAGCATGTTATAAATCTCATCGCTATCATTTTGGGTGAAGACAGAGGCAAAGCAGGTGTTGAGCCTTCTCTCCATCACACAATATCATTTCACCATTTTTTCCATGAAAGCAACCTTACAACTTGCTTGTTCTTCCTCTTGGTTTGAACACAGCCAAAGAAACTTAATTTTTATAATTATTATTTTTCACATTTAGAAGTCATATATTTATACATTTTTAATTTTGCACATCAATCTTAAAAATATTAGCATGATCCAGCCAGCAAAATGTTTTATCGCTTTATACTTTTCTTTTTATTGTACATTTATGATTATTAGTGCTTATGACATTGTCAGGGTCATCAATATTATTTGTACCTGAAAAGATTT
Source organism: Podarcis erhardii (assembly GCF_964252035.2). Classification (NCBI taxonomy): domain Eukaryota; kingdom Metazoa; phylum Chordata; class Lepidosauria; order Squamata; family Lacertidae; genus Podarcis; species Podarcis erhardii. Next base: position 49,526,567 of record NC_138499.1, on the reverse strand, counting down.
TGTGGAGGTCTTACAGCTTTATTTCCTCTCAGGCCATATCCTGTAACTTCTTGGTGAAATCCTGCAACTCTTCATACCACATATGTTCAGGGAGGGGGGGTATTGTGTCAAGAATATGTTGCAGAATACAACTGCAATGGGGGGCCTGAAGTAAAAGCTTGCAATCTCCTCCTTGAGGAAATGTTGGAAAAGAAGAAGGGGGGAGGCACATGGGCCTGCAGCTCCTGTACATTAATGCTAAACCACAGTAAGATCACAAAATCAAATTATACACGAACATTGCTTTATTTTTGG